>NC_090651.1:96932029-97246195 GCF_040937935.1 Hyperolius riggenbachi
AGCGGCTGCTTCTTGATTAATTAAGCTGCAGCTGGCGACGCAGTACTGCGTCGCTGGTCCTGCAGCTGCCACTTTGCCGACGCACGGTATAAGCGTGCGGTCGGCAAGTGGTTAAGGAGATCAGAAGGAATAAGAGGGAAAAAAATTTTTTCAAAAAGACCTTATAGTTTTTGAGAAAATCGATGTTAAAGTTTCAAAGGAAAAATAGATACATTTAAAAACCCGCCGACTTTAACGGTTAATAGCAAAGCCTGCTTAAAATTTAGAAACACCAAATTTACAGGGTATATTAAGGGGATCAGTGGGAATAAGAGGAAAAATTTTTTTTTCAAAAAGACCTTATAGTTTTTGAGAAAATCGATTTTTAAGTTTCAAGGGCAAAAATGTCTTTTAAATGCGGAAAATGTCAGTTTTTTTTGCACAGGTAACAATAGTGTTTTATTTTCATAGATTCCCCCAAGTGGGAAGAGTTTTACTTACTTCGTTCTGAGTGTGGGAAATATTAAAAAAAAAACGACGTGGGGTCCCCCCTCCCAGACCTCTTTAACCCCTTGTCCCCCATGCAGACTGGGATAGCCAGAATGCGGAGCACCGGCCGCGTGGGGCTCCGCACCCTGACTATACCAGCCCGCATGGTCCATGGATTGGGGGGTCTCGGAAGGGGAGGGGCAGCCAAGCTTTCCCCTCCCCCTCCGAGCCCTTGTCCAATCCAAGGACAAGGGGCTCTTCTCCACCTCCGATGGGCGGTGGAGGTGGAGGCCGCGATTTCCTGGGGGGGAGGTTCATGGTGGCATCTGGGAGTCCTCTTTAAAAAGGGGTCCCCCAGATGCCCACCCCCCCTCCCAGGAGAAATGAGTATAGAGGTACTTGTACCCCTTACCCATTTCCTTTAAGAGTTAAAAGTAAATAAACACACAGACACTTTGAAAAAGTATTTTAATTGAACAAAAAACATAACCACGAAAAAAGTCCTTTAATATTCTTAATTAACCATTAATACTTACCTGTCCCTTTAAAAGCCAGTTCCCACGCAATATCCTCGGAAATATACTAATCAGTTACAATGTAACAAAGCTATTACAATGTAACAACTTTGTTACTTTGTAACACCACCGCACCCGACGTCACTCGCCGCCACCGCCGCGTCTGCGCTGACCCGACAGAGCTCTGAGCTATATAGCTCAGAGCTCCCTAAGCATCTTTGTATTTGGGCTCCAAGGAGCCCCATTGGTCCTTAGCAGACCAATGGGGTTCCTTTAAATCAGAAGGAACCCCATTGGTCTGCTAAGGACCAATGGGGCTCCTTGGAGCCCAAATACAAAGATGCTAAGAGAGCTCTGTCGGGTCCGTGCGGGACGCTAAGTCCCCGCCGCCTCCCGCTGTCCTCCCCGCCTCTTCCACATGTCACCCACATGTGGGTGACATGTGGGTGACAGATGTGGGCGGGGCTGACAGCAGGAGGCGGCGGGGACTTAGCGTCCCGCACTGACCCGACAGAGCTCTGAGCTATATAGCTCAGAGCTCTCTTAGCATCTTTGTATTTGGGCTCCAAGGAGCCCCATTGGTCCTTAGCAGACCAATGGGGTTCCTTCTGATTTAAAGGAACCCCATTGGTCTGCTAAGGACCAATGGGGCTCCTTGGAGCCCAAATACAAAGATGCTTAGGGAGCTCTGAGCTATATAGCTCAGAGCTCTGTCGGGTCAGCGCAGACGCGGCGGTGGCAGCGAGTGACGTCGGGTGCGGTGGTGTTACAAAGTAACAAAGTTGTTACATTGTAATAGCTTTGTTACATTGTAACTGATTAGTATATTTCCGAGGATATTGCGTGGGAACTGGCTTTTAAAGGGACAGGTAAGTATTAATGGTTAATTAAGAATATTAAAGGACTTTTTTCGTGGTTATGTTTTTTGTTCAATTAAAATACTTTTTCAAAGTGTCTGTGTGTTTATTTACTTTTAACTCTTAAAGGAAATGGGTAAGGGGTACAAGTACCTCTATACTCATTTCTCCTGGGAGGGGGGTGGGCATCTGGGGGACCCCTTTTTAAAGGGGACTCCCAGATGCCACCATGAACCTCCCCCCCAGGAAATCGCGGCCTCCACCTCCACCGCCCATCGGAGGTGGAGAAGAGCCCCTTGTCCTTGGATTGGACAAGGGCTCGGAGGGGGAGGGGAAAGCTTGGCTGCCCCTCCCCTTCCGAGACCCCCCAATCCATGGACCATGCGGGCTGGTATAGTCAGGGTGCGGAGCCCCACGCGGCCGGTGCTCCGCATTCTGGCTATCCCAGTCTGCATGGGGGACAAGGGGTTAAAGAGGTCTGGGAGGGGGGACCCCACGTCGTTTTTTTTTAAATATTTCCCACACTCAGAACGAAGTAAGTAAAACTCTTCCCACTTGGGGGAATCTATGAAAATAAAACACTATTGTTACCTGTGCAAAAAAAACTGACATTTTCCGCATTTAAAAGACATTTTTGCCCTTGAAACTTAAAAATCGATTTTCTCAAAAACTATAAGGTCTTTTTGAAAAAAAAATTTTTCCTCTTATTCCCACTGATCCCCTTAATATACCCTGTAAATTTGGTGTTTCTAAATTTTAAGCAGGCTTTGCTATTAACCGTTAAAGTCGGCGGGTTTTTAAATGTATCTATTTTTCCTTTGAAACTTTAACATCGATTTTCTCAAAAACTATAAAGTCTTTTTGAAAAAAAATTTTTTCCTCTTATTCCTTCTGATCTCCTTAATATATTCGCCAAATTTGAGGCTCTTAGCACTTAAGGGGGCTTTGCTATTAACCCTTAAAGTCGGCGGCTTTTTTATATTATACGGGAGCATAATATTACGCGATTACGGCAGACTGTGTAATTTCAATGGGAGTTTACTGTCTTACGCGTAATTTGTTACGCGTAAAACGTAACCCACGGTCTACGCGTAATTAATTACGCGTAATACCGTAACCTTACACGTAACGATTACGGTGCATTTGTAGTGAATTACGATGCGTAATTACGCTAATGCGTAATTTCGGCCCAGCACTGCGCCTCTCACCTTGGGCAGTTCCTGCTCCTCTGCCCACAGCAGTCAGGTGTCCGTTAAGGAAATATTTGAGCAGAAAAAGCCAATGTCTGCCAGTCACCCCCTTGCCCGGCGTCTCACAGCTGGCTTGGCAGAACTGTTATCCCGCCAGCTGTTACCCTACAAGCTGGTGGACTTTGAGGCCTTCCGAAAATTTGTGGCAATTGGGACACCGCAGTGGAAGACACCAGGTCGCAATTATTTTTCAAAAAGGCGATACCCAAACTGTACACTATTTACACTATCTGATCGATGTATACACACGCACTTTATGCCTCCAATTTAGGAATACAATGTGATTTCTGCCCTTTAGGGATTATAAACCTACTCTGCGTCAAATACGTAATTTTCCGAGGGACTTTTGGCATGTATCCCACTCCGGCATGCCCTCCTCCAGGTGTTAGAACCCTTGAAACAACTTTTTCATCACTTTTGTGGCCAGAAATAGTCCCTGTATGTTTAAAATTCGCCTGCCTATTGAAGTCTATGGCAGTTCGCCCCAGTTTGCACGGACACAAACTTTTTCGGAAGTTCGTGTTCGCAATTTGCGAACCCAAAATCTGACGTTCGGGCCATCTCTACCCTCCTAATTCAAAGCACTTACGGTCACACTATGACTCCAGTGAAAAGGTTTTTTATTTTTGTTTGTTTGATTGTTTTTTTAAAAACACTAACTTACTGTTTGTAATGGGGTACTGAAAGTTGAATTTCCATTCCACTAACCCCCATTCTTCAATGACTAAAATGTCATGCAGTCACCGAAACTACAATAAAAACAAGTCAACAACTGATACACAGGCATGACTACCTCACTTCTCTAAATTCAGCCCACTCTTCCTTCCTATTCCGACTCTGATGTAAAAGATAAGGAGGAAACCACAGCTGCAAATCTCAGGAAGAGGGCAGCACCATCTAAATAAGGCAATGTAAAGAGAAAATGTTCATCATTGTACCATAGAGCCAGACTGTGGTCTGTGAGATACAGCCCAGCAAACATATATATTCTCTCTGTCACTTGATCCAAACAGCTACAATACATGAATTACCAAACCAAATACGACCAGAGATTTTTTTTCTTCCATTTAAGGATAATTGTGCTTTTAAAGAGCAACACTCCATTTTTTTGTGGCAAATAACCCTTTTGTTTTTCAAGAAGGCTCTATCCTGGGCAATTATTTAATTATGTCTGCCTGTTACTTTTTTTGTTGCAGAGTAAGATTATTGCAATGTTCTCCTGGGGTTGGGAGTTGGGAATTGGAAGTGTCTGTATTCTGTATACAGGGAAAAAGAAATGATGATGATATCCTCTCAGGTGTGCCACAACACCTACATAGACTTTATACTAGTAAAAAGGATATATGTAGCAAAATACTGAAGAAACTTGAAGAGTTTATATGCAAAAATACAAAAGATTTTTATTGAAGACAACACTTGTGCAAAAATATGTATAAAAAGTATCCATCAGGGAACATTTTCCATAGCAGAGAATGGCAAAAATGCATCAGTTGTTAACATCAAGATTAGTGCAGTTGTGCAAATTGAGGCGACAACGTCGACTTGTTTCGGGATAGACCCTTCATCAGGCCTCCAAAAATAGAGACAAATCTAAAAACAATAAATATAAAGACATTAACACCATATAGTAATGAAATACAACTGAAGTGTGAAACATACTGGTTGGTGAACAGAAATAGGAAGTGAATATGAGTGAAAACAGTAAGGAAGAGCACCGACATAGTGAAAGATCAATGGAGCCATACTGTTATAGTAATAGGGCCCAAAGAAAAAAATGCCAGGAACCCTGGAAAGTGATAGCAAAAGCCACCAATTAAATAGTAAACTCTAAAGAAATCAAACAGGTACCTGTATAGTTAACACATGTTCTTAATAAACATCTGGACAACATCAAGCCAGGATTAACCACCTATAGAATATAACTCTATAGGTGGTTAATCCTGGCTTGATGTTGTCCAGATGTTTATTAAGAACATGTGTTAACTATACAGGTACCTGTTTGATTTCTTTGGAGTTTACTATTTAATTGGTGGCTTTTGCTATCACTTTCCAGGGTTCCTGGCATTTTTTTCTTTGGGCCCTATTACTATAACAGTATGGCTCCATTGATCTTTCACTATGTCGGTGCTCTTCCTTACTGTTTTCACTCATATTCACTTCCTATTTCTGTTCACCAACCAGTATGTTTCACACTTCAGTTGTATTTCATTACCATATGGTGTTAATGTCTTTATATTTATTGTTTTTAGATTTGTCTCTATTTTTGGAGGCCTGATGAAGGGTCTATCCCGAAACAAGTCGACGTTGTCGCCTCAATTTGCACAACTGCACTAATCTTGATGTTAACAACTGATGCATTTTTGCCATTCTCTGCTATGGAAAATGTTCCCTGATGGATACTTTTTATACATATTTTTGCACAAGTGTTGTCTTCAATAAAAATCTTTTGTATTTTTGCATAGAAACTCTTCAAGTTTCTTCAGTCTTTTGCTACATATATCCTTTTTACTAGTATAAAATTGGAAGTGTCTGCACATGATCAACCCAACCAACCTAAGAATGATCCCGGCCCAAGTATTTTTTTTTCTTTTTCTTTTTTACATATTATTATTTTTTAATTACATTTTCAAAAGTAGGTATGAACATACAATGATAAGAATTAGGCTAACATTGATAAGAAATAAGAATTGAGCTACAAGGATAAGAATTAGGATAACAACAAATAGCAATAATACAGTAGCCTCATAAAGAACAGTTACATCCGTCATATGTAGAGTTCAAACAATACCATGACAGCATATGAAATAGAGCAAAGGCATACAAAATAATGACTGTGAGGAGATCTTAGTATCTATCTGCACAATTCAAATAATATAACATAAGGGACCTGGATATTTTTCATATTAAATTACAGAATGGGTGGGGTGGCAAAGACATAATAAATAAGTGATATGGATAGAGCATGGAAAACTCCCGGCGCTGCTGTCAAAAATGAACATGCTTTATTCAAATTTCAGCATTGTAGTGCTGATTAAACTGGGTACATGCATATGAGCTGTGGGTAGACAAATGGAACAACAATGTAAGGCCTGGTTCACATTAGCAGTCGCCGTCCGGAATCGCCGTGCCGGAGCCGGACCGCATGCGGAACGGACAGAACGGACGCACGGCATAGCAATGAAAGTCTATGCGTCCGTTCACATGCGTCCGTTTCGTCCGGACCGGATCCGGACTCCGGCATAAGATCCAACATGCGCTATTTTTTGGTCCGGCTCCTCCGGCAGACGTATCCGGAGCGGAGCCAGACTGTTGCATCCGGCCAATACAAACCAATGAGAACCGGAGAGCGCACAACACACTGGCTATAAAAACCGGACGTTCTACCCCACTTCCTATGCTTTTTCTAGTGGCCATTTTGGATGGGGACCACATGGGCCCAGCGTTCACAGAGTGGAGCAGCAGGGATTTCATGCTGGAGCTCTTTGGCAGCAACATGTCTGATGATATGTCTGATAACGAGGAGGTGAGGCCTTCTCCCCACATAGTAGTAGGTGAACAACAGGAAGGAGAGAATTCCCAGGTACGAGTAAAAAATGACTGGATCCATGGTCCCAACTGCAGTCTCTGTATCCACGGATGGTCTCCACACGTCCACCTGTCTCCAACAATGACCCCAGAGCTTCTGCTGACCTCCCAGACCCCAGGTATTTACAGGTTGTTATCTCTTTAAGAAACCGGATCCGGACCGCAACCGTGTTCATAACGCGCGGAAAACGGATGCAAACGGACCGGATCCGGACCTGATCCGGATAGGAACCGTACGGATTAGGTCCGGTCTGGATCCGGTGCGGTCCGGACATCCGTTCCGGTTTTTACAAAACCGCAAGTGTGAACGGGGCCTAAGTGTTACAAAATTTTAACTAGAAGTTAAATTCATTCTTCACAAAACGCAATCAAATCCTAATACTGTGCGCAACACAGGGCCACATGTAGCCATACACTACCTACAGAAATATGGCATTCTAATGTCTCCTTACACCCGCATAAATGGAACATGCATTGCAAACAAAACCTAAGTATCCTGCCCATTGATGCAAGAATACACTTCCTGCTCTGGCAGCCAGATACACAGCAGGACAATGGTAGTTTGGAAACGGTTTGAACACCAAAAAGAATCCTGTCATCATAGTTGCAGGTACAAGAAGGGAGCTCAGCCACCAATGAGAAGTTCTCTTAGTGGGTGGTGCATTGAAAGCTTGTCAGCTGCTCCTGTGCACCTGCTGGGCTGTGCGGCATCTGGTAATTTGGGTGCCACCATAGACCGTAATGTTAATTGTGGCTATAGCAGTGCCCAGAGTGTCATTTGGCTGCTAGCAATAGCTGAAACACAAATTATATTTACCAGGGACTGGTAGCGTTAGGTGAAGGGTTTACAGCAGGGGTCTCAAACTCGCGGCCCGCGGGCCATTTGCGGCCCTCGATACAATATTTTGTGGCCCTCACCAGCAAAAGCTTGCTTATAGTTCGCTTCAGTGCTCCCAAGTAATCCGCCGCATCCCCGCCACTAAACAAGGGCTGCAAAGCCCCCAAATCGCCCGGGGGGCAATCCACCGGCATTTCCTGGAAGGGGCAGAACGTTTAGATTCAGCTCTGCCCCTCCTGACGTCAATCGCTGCACAGATTGCCGCCTCACCCTGCCCCTCTCTGTGAAGGAAGAGTGAGAGGGGCGGGCAGAGGCGGCGATGCGCCGCGATTGTGAAATTCCTTATGCGGCCCAGCTTCATCCTTACTTTGCCTCCTGCGGCCCCCAGGTGAATTGAGTTTGAGACCCCTGGTTTACAGTATCGGTTTGAAAACCAATTGGCTAGGGTTGGAATTAAAGAGGAACTGTAGTGAAATTAACATAATGAATAAAATATCACTGGTGGTGACATCTTTAGTTCTACCAGGTGATCTGTATGGAAAGTTCGTTACTGAGAGTTCTATGCACAGAGGGAGATATTGCTTGCTTGGCACTTGGAAAAAGCCATTATTTCCCACAATGCTACAAGAGTCACAGACAGCAAACTATAAGGACCTTGGTCATGACACACTGTGGGCGGAGTTTCACCACAATATCAGCTATACAGAGCCCCCTTATCTATTCTAGAAAAGGTAAAGATTTCTCATGGGAAAGGGGGTATCAGCTACTGATTGGGATGAAGTTCAATTCTCGGTTAAAGTTCCTCTTAAATGTAGATGCAAGCGACTTAATAGAATATTGTCAGTAGTGCCGATCTTCTGCTAGTGGCTGCACCTGGCGCCCAAATTAGCCGGCGCCTTTTTCATACTCAGCTGGCAGCATGCTAGTGCTCAGAGTGGGTGGTATAGAGGTGTCCATTGCATTACGTTCTATATGTTTGCAACATGATTTGGTTTCTGGCTGCCAGGTAACCGCACTGCATGTCATACACTGACGCGTGGTGTTGCAAATGCTGCCGTTCGGCTGTATTAAATTGTGAGGTAATTATAGCTGGTGTCTGTAGCTTAGTAAATCAGGCCTATAGATTTGTCGCTAGCAGAGTTTTGTATTTTTCCAAAGCAACCATTAATAACATGCATTTTCATATTCATTCTTCACACAGAAAGGTTAACACACACACACACAATAGAAACAATTGCAGCTTGTCCTTTCATAGCTCATGAAAGGGAGAACATTTGCTAGAAATCACAGCTTGCAAGCTACTGAAACCTCACGCGATTTGCCTTCCCCCCCAACCTTTCAGTCATTACCAAGACTGAAAATATCCCAGCTATCTAGCACTTCAGTGGTTAACCACAAAAATCTGCAATCTAAAGGAAAGGGGAAAAAAAGTTTTCGAGGTCGAACACAAAGAAAAGTCCTGGTGTGATCAATCTCTCAGTGCGATATGTCTGCCTGGCAGGGGACCGGGATAAATGACCCCCCTACTTTTCCTGGTGTAGACTCTACACTGCTCAAAGATTAGCTGGAGATCTGAGAAAGAAGGTGGTGGGGTGTTATGTTGCTATGGAAACACTAACATCGGCGAATGCCTGGAAACAGGTGAGATACCGTAGTTGCTGTTTGCTGAAAAGAAATGCCTGAGGTATTGAAAGTCCTCTTGGATCCCTTCCAGTTGTAATCTCCAAGCACCTAGCTATACCTCTTGCTGGGAGCATCGGCCTTACAGATGGCTGAATATCCAGCTTATTTTCTAGTGCCGAGAAGTAATGAGGTGAAGGAGCTGATCTCCTCTAGCATGTCAGGAGACACACACTCGCTCCAGATGTTTCTGTGACTTATATACACAATATAGCAGTAGGTGTAAGAATGCTGTCAAAATAATTCTAACCCACATACATGCAAATCCTCCTTACAATTCCACCAGGAACAATCAAACCCGAGGACCATCATTTCTTCAACAGACATGCACATCTGCTGAATAGCACACAGCGGAATACTTTCCATAGAGAAATTATTATTAATATAATAGTGTGACACTGCACCAGCATCTTCTGCGGTGCTGCACAATGACATAGAAACAATGCATACCTATAGTCACGACTTACACACAAGGGGAAGTCAGTTAATACACAGACATGAGCACGCCATGTAGGAGGTCCATGCCAGAAATAACGAGGCAGCAGGGGTATTGCTAGGATCTCAGAAGACCTGGGGCGTGCATGGCGTTCTGCTGCCCAGTGACTTTGGCATCAAGGTGAATCGATTGATGGCTCACCCTGCTGTTACTGAAATTCCGGGTGGCGTTAATTACTATTCCCCCTGCAAGTTGTAGCACCTCGGAGGGAGAAGTAATTCAGATCCGAATTACACTGCTGCGTGGCCATAGACATAACAACATTATCTCTATGGCGACACACAGGTTAGGCACAGCACAGGGAAGAGCACTCGCCAAAATGATCTGCCTCATTCATGGGCACTGTGGTGATATATTGGGGTGCTGGTGATGTTAAGGATAATAAAGGAACATATTCTTTCATTTTTCTGCCTGTGTTCCCTGTAGGTCTGCTAGAAGGGAGCTGTGGCCTTGAGTTGCTTGGGGCCAGGAAATGGGTGATTGTCTTGACCATATAAAGTACTTTGAGTTTCTGTATGCAGTTCCTCTGAGAGTGGTTCCCTGCTAATGGGATTATCTGCCTGGCTTTTTGAACTCAGGAGACGGCCCATTGTCTCAATACACAAAGCAAGACTACCCCAGTCTGGAGACTAACACAGGAATGTTTGAAATGTACATGACCGCCTACTGGAAATGGGTGAAGGGGTGAAGTCCTTTTGATACCATTTTTTACCTGTGGAAATTGAGTTATTGGTGGAGGTGCAAACGATACCCTGTAAATTACATCTATTGAAAGGGGGTTGGAAATCTCTGCAGACTTTAAGGGCTGAGACAGGAAAGCTTTGATGCTAGGAAATAATGAGAGGAAGCCTTAATCAAGTTTTCACCTGGAGTTGAAAGCCTCACTTCACAATCTTTTGATGTATAGACTTTTACCTGGAAATGGAATATGTCTGAGATTTAATTAAAAACGAGTTCCTCCCCTCCCCAGGGAAGTTGCAGCCTCCAGGCGTATCGCACAGTATAAAACTGCAGCTAGGATAGCCACAACTTATAGTTCTTGGAGGTAGTCCACACGGCTAGAACTAACCTGGTTCCTGACCAGAAGTGCGTACCCCCGCAACAACGCCAGATCGATACGCTGGTACGTTTATTTCCCCGTTTATTTTGGTAAGCAAAATCGCTTTGTGTGTATTTTTGTACTTTTATTTTTGTAACCTTTATCTTTGTAACTTTTTACTTTGTTTTTGTAATCTTTTGTATATATTCTGTTCTGCATTGTTCCACCTTTTTCCCTGGAATATTAAATTATTATTTAATAAGCTGGACTTCTGCCGGACTAAACTAACACTCATAGCCTAGAAGAGATTGAAGTGTGTATAAGTCCGTGCCTGATTGTATGATTGGGCGACACTACCATATAAGATTGTAATTGCATTGTGTGTGGGGCGTTTGTCATATGTTGGCCTAAAGCTGACCCAGCGTACGAAAAACGCCACTGCGAGTAGCGACAGCAGAGTGGCTAACAGTATCGTTCGGAACGACTGTTAGTGGTTTTTTGCTCACTACAGTGTAAGATTGCAACTGTGTGTGTGTGTGGGTGCGTGGCGTTCCCGTATTCGGCCTAAGCGCAAAGCTGACCAGAATACGAAAACGTGGAGTGCGCACTGAGGACTCGACAGCAGAGTGGAAGTGTCTAGCGAACAGCTAGTGGTGGCAGTGAGAGGTGTTCTGAGGGGTCCCAGCCTTGTTTTAGCTCGAATAAGGCTGCTCCCCGCTTGATCTGGTCAAACCCGCATTCGGGAACCATATATGCAGGCGTGCCGCGGGCCGGTTCCTGACAGGCACTACAAGTGGTGGGAGTGTCAGAAAGTAGGCGTGGCCTCAGCAGATTGTGGGAATAGCCAAATACCAGGAATAACTTGGGGCGCATACACACATTTAATTTTGATTGGCCAATCACTCACCAACTTTACCATTTCCATGTAGTATGAGAGTCAACTGACTGTGAATACTATAAACAGACTGTGTAGGTAAGCTCTCATAGTACATGGAAGTGGTAAAATCGGTCAATAATATTTGGATGTATCAGCCAAATTAGAAGAAATGAGCTTTACTCACCTGGGGCTTTCTCCAGCCCCTTGCTGCCGACTGTCCCACGCCGACCACTCTGCTCTGCGCCGCCGTCCCGGTCTCCGTGCACGGTGCGGAGGCTGACCCCGAGGTTGTCCGCACTGCGCCTGCACGAACCGCTGCTGTCAAACAATCCCACGTTGTACGCAGCTTACTGTGCAGGCTAACTCCTTTAAAGTGGTGAAAATAAACTGATGAGATAAACAATGGTATTTATCCTACTCCTAAAAATGGCTTTTTTTTTTTTAGATATCCCATGGTTTTATTGTATTTAAACATTTTAAAAATAGATTTAATGTTTTATTGTCTCTGCTCAATAGCAGTCTGTTAAGTGTCCCAGAGTTAAAATACATGAACTATTTCATGAACCTTTTTCTATCTCTCCCCTGCCCTCAGAAGTTGTATTCGATCAGGAAAACTTTTATTGCTATAATTTTCTTAACAGTGAGGTTTACTATATTCCCGACAGGAGCTATCACTTGCATGACTGAAAATGTAATGTAATATTCATTTGCAGGTACATTTGTTTATTTTAAATGAATTTACTCGGTTCAGGTTCCCTTTTAAGGAAAAAACCATAAACTTGTAAAAATGTATTTGGGAAAGACCTGGGTAAAAATTACGTGCACAGACAGAACAATTTTGAAGATATTTAGTGAGTATACCCCACAGTAACCTGCTGTGCTAGCTTTCTCTGGTCAGAATCAGTACTGCATATTCAATTTATTAACTAAAATATAGGGGCCTACTTATAACAGTGGAAAGCAAAATAAAAATATGAAATGTTGCTCACCATTTTTACAGTGCCATATTTATAAGTACCGGATTAGGTTTTTGTTACCTAATGATGAGAAACTCCCAAATAGAGGTACAGCTGCTTGTGCCACTGCTTTTTATTGCACTATGATAGGAAGTCAGTAAGTACAGTCTTTTGTAGATTCAGTGCCCACAATTTGTCTATTATTAACTGGTACTGCTTCTTGTATACTGAGGGCACAAGACCTGGACAACATCCACACCTGCCCAGCTGAAGATAAGTGCTTATTCTGTTGTCACTATGTCTGCCTTTGCCATTAGTGCCAGTTTATCTTGCTCTTTTTTACACATGTAAAAAATTAAGACTTTACACACTGTAATTACCCTAAAGTGGCGATCTGCCTGACTGCCACTTTACAAATAAGGCAACTGAGACCAAGTACCGTTCAATTAGAATAAAGTGGCGATGCAGGACTGGCAATTGGGCTATAAAGTGGTTATCTTGCCAACTTTTCACTACTTTCATAGGTGTGAGGAACAAAAAGTGTGGTTACTCGGTTACTCGGAAATAACGGTATTCCTTTCTGGCAAAGTTTGCCTCTTTTTAGCACAGGTACATAATGCAGTGCCAGGTCCTCTCTTCTTCTCCACTGCAGGCTATCACTGTGCAAAAGAATCCCTATGTAGGCTCCCAATGCATGTCATGTGACATTGGAATCCTACAAAGAGATGCTGTTACATGGTGATAGGCTGCAATGCAGAAAAGGAAAAGACTCCTGGACTAGGTATTTGTGCTCCGTCAAGCGCTCTTCCATTCAGATTGGGCCGGTCATCAGTGCTGCTCCTTTGATATTGCTGCCTGAATCATATGACTCAGGTGGCTTCGTGGTAAGACCGGCCCTGCATATAAGCTGGCGGTGGTGCCCTCTATAAGTAAAACATAATTAGACCAATCTGGCTCAGTTGCTGGATACAATGACCTTATGTCACAGTATGCGTCAGCAAAATACAAAGCTCTGAATATTTGTTGATCTGCAGTATCACCAAATAATGCAGAGACTATATCTGATGATTATGCAGTGATCTGCAGATTCACCAATAATACAAATATAGTAATAAAAGGAAGTGACGTGAGCCTAGTCACACTTTATTGCACTAAGTGTAGTGATTGGTGCAAACAGTAAGTACTGGCAGAATTGGCAATACCTCACCAGAGGAGCTGGTGGGCACTGTCAGTACAGCCACAACCTCACCAGTGGCGAGGGCTCACTGGTGAGTAGAGTGGTCAGACAAATCAGGTCGATAACAGGCAGGCAGATACAGTACAGAATCGGAAGGCGGAAAAGAAACGGTTAACAGGCAGAGTTGGCAGCTAGATCAGATGGGCTAAAGTACAGAATCACAGAGCAAAGGGATAGTCAAAGAACGAGCCAGAGTCATACAAAGGTAAATAATACAATCAAATGAGGCTAACTAGAGATAGATGTATATTGCAAACACTGCATATACATCTATCACAGGCAGGAACCTAACTAGGTCTGAGCGCTAACACCAAGTGTTTGCAACAACAGACGAGTTGCGAGTGACTCCTCAGCTCTTTTGAAGCTGAGGAGTCCCTGAAAGCACGCCCCCGCCGCCCAGCCAATCAGGAGCGGCCGGGGCCTCCAACGACGTCAGCCAACCCTTCGGTCAGCTGACTCCTCTCCTCGACGCATAAAAGTGCTGCCGCTGGGCGGGCGCGCGAGCGCGCGCGTAGCCCTAGCCTTAAGCACGGCTGAAGGACCTGGCCGCAAACCCTCCTGAGACCGAGCGGCGGGGACCGCCGCTACCTGGGATGCGGAAGAGGCGGCCATGCCGCTCTCTGCCACTGCGGCGTCCCCGCCGATTGTTACACCTTAGTCAGATTTATTGACTGCCTCAAGAGGTAATTTTTAAGGTTGCAATTAGGTATGGTGAGTGCCAAGTGGATTTTGGAAGTGGGTTCCAGATGAAGATAGTCCTGATTGTGAATATGTCAAGACGTGCCTTGAGGGGATATGAATATTATTCCATTTCCTGAATGGAGATTATGTTTGGGATGGTGTCCGGTGCCCGGAGATTACACAGTGATGCATGGAGGGGCCACATTACAGAGCACTTTATAGGTTATGCCTAGAATCCGGGACTGGACCACTTATGTGATAGTCTGCTAGTCTGATAGTCTGCCAATGAGAAATTTTCAGCAGTTGATGAGAAAGAGAAGAGGTGGATAAGTGGAGTAGTAGAGTTCAGGGTAGATTGGAGTGGTACTGATTGGCTCCCTGATGGGCCACTCAGGAAGGCATTGCAGTAGTTAAAGGATACCCGTGGTGACATGTGACATGATGAGATAGACATGGGTATGTACACTACCTAGCACACAAATAACTATGCTGTGTTCTTTTTTTTTCTTTCTCTGCCTGAAAGAGTTAAACATCAGGTATGTAAGTGGCTGTCTGAGTCAGAACTGGGTCAGACTACAGTGTGACCCTCACTGATAAGAACACAGAATGGAGACACTGAGAGCCCAATATTGTGCAGTATCTACTGGTAAGTGAATATGACAGGTAAGTACGTATTTATACTCACAAACATGGGTTACCGTCCAGGTAACCACTATATCAGCAGGTGAGGAGATTAGACCTGTCCCCACTAAGGATTAAGAAGTCGCTCTCTGTAGATAGGAAATAAGGGGCAACACCCAAGGGTTTACTCAGGAACTGTATAAGCAGACAGAGGTACCAAAAGGTTAAATATTCTAAAACGTTTAAAATGAGAGGAGGCAGAGGTGGACTTACCTCCTCCAAGCATACACACACGTGTGTTGTGTATATTCAAAAAGAACAAAAATTTATTCATATACTCCAGAAAGTGCATGTGTAATGTGTTTCGTGGGCGTGGCGCTGGACCCGGATGTGGGTGTGGTTATGGGTGGAGCCAAATTTACATAAACTACAGGGGCATTAGACTAGGACTACAGTAGGAATTAGATTGCAAGTGCCTCCGACATAGGTGCCCCCCAGTTTAGGTAGTGACAGGTGCCCCCTAGTTTAGGTAGTGACAGGTGCCCCCAGTTTAGGTAGTGACAGGTGCCCCCTAGTTTAGGTAGTGACAGGTGCCCCCAGTTTAGGTAGTGACAGGTGCCCCCAGTTTAGGTAGTGACAGGTGCCCCCTAGTTTAGGTAGTGACAGGTGCCCCCTAGTTTAGGTAGTGACAGGTGCCACCAGTTTAGGTAGTGACAGGTGTTCCCTAGTTTAGGTAGTGACATGTGTCCCCTAGTTTAGGTAGTGACAGGTGCCCCCCAGTGTATGTAGTGACAGGTACCCCCACTCACCATCGTCCCAGCAGCCAGCCCAGCATGAGACCTCAGAATCAGCCAGCGACCAGTGAGAGTGGGCGCACGGTACCCCCGCGGACACCAGTGCAGCATATGCGGAAGTGATGTCACTTCCGCATATCAGTGTGGTATCCGCGAGATCCTAGCGCCCACAGTCACTGGTCACTGCTGATCGGAGGTCTGACTCTGGGCTGGCTGCTGGGACTTAACCACTTAAGGACTGCAGTCTTAAAACCCCTTAAGAACCAGACACTTTTTTTCCATTCAGACCACTGCAGCTTTAACGGTTTATTGCTTGGTCATACAACCTACCACCTAAATGAATTTTACCTCCTTTTCTTGTCATTAATACAGCTTTCTTTTGGTGCTATTTGATTGCTGCTGTGATTTTTAGTTTTTATTATATTCATCAAAAAAGACATGAATTTTGGCAAAAAAATGATTTTTTTAACTTTCTGTGCTGACATTTTTCAAATAAAGTAAAATTTGTATATACATTTTTGTGCTACATGTCTTTGATAAAAAAAATCCAATAAGTGTATATTTATTGGTTTGGGTAAAATGTATAGCGTTTACAAACTATGGTGCAAAAAGTGAATTTTCCCATTTTGAAGCATCTCTGACTTTTCTGAGCACCTGTCATGTTTCATGAGGTGCTAGAATTCCAGGATAGTATAAATACCCCCCAAATGACCCCATTTTGAAAAGAAGACATCCCAAAGTATTCACTAAGAGGCATGGTGAGTTCATAGAAGATTTTATTTTTTGTCACAAGTTAGTGGAAAATGACACTTTTTGACAAAAAAAAAATAAAATAAAAAAAATTTCCATTTCTGCTAACTTGTGACAAAAAAAATAAAATCTGTCATGGACTCACCATGCCCCTCTCTAAATACTTTGGGGTGTCTACTTTCCAAAATGGGGTCATTTGTGGGGTGTGTTTACTGTCCTGGCATTTTGGGGGGTGCTAAATTGTAAGCACCCATGTAAAGCCTAAAGGTGCTCATAGGACTTTGGGCCCCTTAGCACACCTTGGCTGCAAAAAAGTGTCACACATGTGGTATCACCGTGCTCAGGAGAAATAGTATAATGTGTTTTATGGTGTATTTTTACACATACCCATGCTGGGTGGGAGAAATATCTCTGTAAATGAGATTTTTTTGATTTATTTTTACACACAATTGTCCATTTACAGAGATATTTCTCCCACCCAGCATGGGTATGTGTAAAAATACACCCCAAAACACATTAATCTACTTCTCCTGAGTACGGTGATACCACGTGTGACACTTTTTTGCAGCCTAGGTGCGCTAAGGGGCCCAAAGTCCTATGAGTACCTTTAAGATTTTACAGGTAATTTTGAGGCATTTAGTTTCTAGACTACTCCTCACGGTTTAGGCCCCCTACAATGCCAGGGCAGTATAGGAACCCTACAAGTGACCCCATTTTAGAAAGAAGACACCCCAAGGTATTCAGTTAGGAGTATGGTGAGTTCATAGAAGATTTTATTTTTTGTTACAAGTTAGCGGAAATTGATTTTTATTGTTTTTTTTTTCACAAAGGGTGAAACTTTGTCACTAACTTGTGACAAAAAATAAAATCTTCTATGAACTCACCATACACCTAACGGAATACCTTGGGGTGTCTTCTTTCTAAAATGGGGTCACTTGTGGGGTTCCTATACTGACCTGGCATTTTAGGGGCCCAAAACCGTGAGGAGTAGCCTGTAAACCAAATGCCTCAAAATGACTGTTCCGAGGTATAAGCATCTGCAAATTTTGATGACAAGTGGTCTATGAGGGGCCGAATTTTGTGGAACTGGTCATAAGCATGGTGGCCTCTTAGATGACAGGTTGTATCGGCACTGAAGTGCAGGAAGCGCAGGATGTTCTCAAATCGTGACCTGGACATGGCAGCAGAGAACATGGGCATGTGATGTATTGGGTGCGAAGACCAATTAGACCGCAATACATTCTTTTTGACTAGACCTATGTTAAGGAGAAGCCCCCAAAAAATGTTACGTTTGGAAACTTGGAGTGGTTTCCACCGAAAAGGCTAGTCATGGTAGCTTCTTGGATTGGCGGTTGCGTATTGTGTGGCATAATGGTTGGTCTCAGGTACAATTAAGTCATAGAGACCAGCAGTGATTAGAAAAAAAAATTCTGTCACTGCGGTGGGGCGGGTGAGGGTTTGGCCGGGTGATCAGAAGGGGGTCTAAGGGGGATCTGAGGGTTTGGCCGAGTGATCAGGAGCCCACACAGGGCAAATTAGGGCCTGATCTGATGGGTAGGTGTGCTAGGTAATGGCAGGTGGTGACAGGAGGTGATGGATTGATGGGTGTCTCAGGGTGTGATTAGAGGGGGGAATAGATGCAAGCAATGCACTGGGGAGGTGATCAGGGGGGGGTCTGGGGGCAATCTGAGGGTGTTGGTGGGTAATTGGGTACCTACAAGGGGCAGGTTAGGGTCTGATCTGATGGGTAACAGTGACAGGTGGTGACAGGGGGTGATTGATGGGTAATTAGAGAGAAGAACAGATGTAAATAATGCACTGGGGAGGTGATCAGGGGGGGTCTGAGGATGTGGGTTGGTGTTTGGGTGCCCGCAAGGGGCAGATTAGGGTCTGATTTGATGGGTAGCAGTGACAGGTGGTGATTGATAGGTGATCAGGGTGTGATTAGAGGGGAGAATAGATGCAAGCAATGCACTGGCGAGGTGATCAGGGGGGGTCTTAGGGCGATCTGAGGGTGTGGGCGGGTAATTGGGTGCCTGCAAGGGGCAGATTAGGGTCTGATCTGAGGGGTAGCAGTGACAGGTGGTGACATGGGGTGATTGATGGGTGATTGACAGGTGATCAGTGGGTGATTACAGCGGAGAATAGATGTATTCAGTACACGGGGGGGGGGGGGGTCTGGGGAGGATCTGAGGGTGTGGGGGGGGGGGTGATCAGGAGCCCCCTGGGGGCAGTTTCGGACCTAATCTAAAATATAGCGTTGACAGATAGTGACAGGGAGTGATTGATGGGTGATTAGGGGGGTGATTGGGTGCAAACAGTAGTCTGAGGGGGTGATCAGGGGGGGTCTGAGGGGTGCTGTGGGCGATCAGGGGGCAGGGGGGGGGGGCCGGATCAGTGTGCTTGTGTGCTTACTATATGGGCTGCCACCTCCCCGGTGGTCCCTCGATCATATATATATATATATATATATATATATATATATATATATATATATATATATATATATATATATATATATTACAAAGTGTATTATACACTTTGTATGCGGCAGATCGGGGGTTAACAACCCACTGGTGCTAATTGGCCGATGGGTTGACTCCGCGGGTGGGCAGAGCCTAATGCCGGTGGATGCGCGCGCATCCCTGCACGTGATCCTGGCTATTCAGTCTCCCAGGTGCCGCCACCGATCGGCGTTACGCGGTCCTGGGGTTGCCACTTTGCCGCCGCCTATCCACCTATTGGTAGTGGGCGGTCGGCAAGTGGTTAAGTAGCGGGGACGGCCGGGGGTAAGGGGGTAGCTGATGGCAGGGGGGCATCCGCCCCATTTTGCCCAACGTGCGGACGCCCATGCTGGTAACCAGTGATTTTTCCACAGAATGGAAATTATTTAAAATTAATTAGTAGTTTTTAAAGACCCTTACAATGTAAGTAGTAGTCCTGGAGGGAGTTACATTTTAAAAAAGCCAAGAGGTGTAATTTTTACGTCAACCGCAGAATAATACAGCTAATGTGTTGCTATATTATTTAATGGTGCATACCAGGTCCTAAATCTCAGGTTATATTAGATACTTACAATTTAAATATCCTATGAATTACTTAACATATATAAATTATATTTTTATGAGACTGTAAAAACAGAAAAATGTTGTAAAAAAAAGGTGAAAACTTTATTTGGTAGAAGTACAACAAATACAGAGCCAGATGTAATAAGGTTTATGCTTTGTGCACCATAATGTTTTACTATATGAAGTGTGTTTTCTCTTTGGTCTTGAAGAAGATGGCTCTGTTCTTCCCTGATCGTTCCATCCAAGTCTAACAAACGTGGCTGTGACTATTTAAAGAAAAATAGGTAAGGCACCATAGTTCTTAAGATGGCGCAAAACAGCTTTCAGTAAGTCATGGCAACCATTGTAATCCTCACCTCAAGCAGTCAAATAAACTGTCACAGTCCTGGCGGTGACAGGAAATTTAGGCACCTGAGAAATTTGGGTGCCCCAAAAGTGCCCATGTTAAAATGTGTAAAATGTAAAATACATGTAAACACATACAAATAAGAAGTACGTTTCTTCCAGAGTAAAATGAGACATAAATTACTTTTCTCCTTTGTTGCTGTCTGGACTAGCCTATCTCCTCATGTGTGGGATTATCAGGGTTTTTTATGTAGTTTCAAAAGCACTTGGTGAATGGCAGTTGCTCTGTCCAACTTTCAAAAAACTGTGCGCCGAGCAGAAAGACTGGCCAGCATAATTGTATAAATTATTTTCAGGGAATGCCTTTATAACGAATAAAAGCCTTGCTGAGAATACCCCATGAGGAGATGGACTAGTTTAAAACCTGTCGGTTCTGTCAGATTTCTACTTCCTATTGTAAGTGACTGAAGCATAGAAGAAAAGTAATTTACAGCTCATATTACCCATACTTCTTATTTGTTAACATGTATTTTAAATTTTACGATTTTCGGGATAGTGGTCCTTTAATTGTGGCTATGAGGAGAAATTTTCACGCTGGCACCCACAATTTGTAGCATCAATTTGTGTAGTGACTGCCCCAGTGCCAAATTTCCCCTCATAGCTGCAATTAACATGACCGCCTATGTGGCACACAAACATAACCGGCGCCTGATATTTTACATTAATTGCGGCAAAGGCAGCATGGATATTGGTGTATTGCGGGGAAGGGGGTGGGGGTCGTTGAGGCATATGAAATCAGAAAAAAATAATTCGCCAAGCACAACTGGATTGTACCCGAAATGTGTGGGGGGTCGATTAGGATTAGGCTTTCATGGGGGGTTAGGGTTAGGGACCGATGGCGGGAGTGTGTTAATCAAGGTTAGGCATCAGTGTGTGTGTGTTTGGGGGGGGGGGGGGGGCAATTACCAGTCAAAACCAGTAAACCAAGAATGACATTTGTAATATTTTTATATTTTGAGAAACATATTTTTATAGGCTAATTTTTAGCACTAAACACAATAAATACATAAAACAAATACATTACAGACTGCTACTCTACTGAGCTGTAGTCCAAAAAACCTAAAACTATTGTCATTTCACTTTACTTCGGGTGGACATGTATAATGCACACACGCAACCTGTGGGAAATCAGTGGAAAAGAAAAACTTGGAAATAAATAACGTTTTTACGGTAACTTGTATTTCATCTTTTAACTTTCTTTTTACATGAATAAAGGTATATCTGGAAATAAAATGAAGCAAGATAAGAGAAGCAAGGTGCTGCAGAAAAACAAAGTTTCTAATAAATTCTTGAGACCTCTTAGCATGGCAAGCTTCGAGTATATCAGTATCAGCTCAGTAAACTGAAAATGTGAAATGAGCATTTGTTCATGAGAATTTCTTTCAAAAAAAGTTCTTCATCGCTGTGGTGGCGGCAGTGTGCCCCCCTCGCCCCCTCCTCCCGCAGCCTCAGAAGCAGCTGAACACAATCAGACCTCTGTTACGCACATTCACAGCCGTATCCTTTGTGTCTGACTTCTGGCTGCAATTTATTCTATTTCAATTTTAACCCCACAGAAGAAAAAAAAATCCCAGCTCCTCCCTTATTGGCTGTGCCCACCCTTCCTTCCTCCATTACCTGTTTCCTGTCTGTTCTGGCAGCCCATGTGTGTGTCTCCTCCTTGTGGGGTTTTCTGGGGTCATATGTTCCCACCCTGCTTTTTTGGACCAGCGAGGAGAGGAGGCTGGAAGGAGAAACTCCTCTCACTCCTTCACTGCCATGCAACAGCAGCATGTGGAGCGCTTCATCCAGCTGGGGCTGCAGACATATTTGTCAGCTTATTAACATGAGCTCAGGAGTGCTGCGCAATTAAGGATCAGAAACCTTTTGTTGATTATTATATGAAGAGATCTGCCAGTCTGAAAACTTGACTTTCAAGAAAATGTATGGAGTATTAATTACCTTTTTACAACACAAAGTTGCTTTGGTGCATATCTCCCAACTATAAATGAGAAAGAGCGATACTTCTTTGCACCCAGTGGCATAGCAATAGGGGATGCAGAGCTTATGACCGTACTGTGGCCCTTGGGCCAGAGGCCCCACCACCACCACCACAGTATTAGTTTTCTGTTGGTCCTGCTGTGCTGGTAATAATCACTTCTATAGATGTTTTGAAGAGTAGTAATCATTACCAAACTGTTCCCCCTCCCTTCTAGCACCTCTGACACGGTGGTTGTCCTTGAACCAAGGCCACCAATATTTCCAATCAAATGATCACATGGGTTAAACAATAGCTAGTATTTTTTCATATGACAGATAACCCCATATCCCTGTGGTTGTCCTTGGCAGGTTTTGGTGCGCCATATAATTTGTTCTGTATAGAGTGCTTGGGGGGTGTGGGGAAAGGGGGGGAGGCAATGTAAAACTTGCATTGGGCCCATAGAAAAGGTCATGATTTCTTGTGGGCTAGGGGGTACCAGCTATTGAACCATTCTGGGTTAAAGTTCCTTTACAAAGTAAACCTGAGACGATTGTAGGAAAAGTATTTATACTTACCTGGGGCTTCCTCCAGCCCCCTGTAGTCGGTTACCTCCGCCCGTGTCCTTCCGGTCCCCTCTGCTCTGTCACTGTGGAGCCCGCAATCCAGCTGGGTTGCTGGCCACTGAGCATGTGCGGAGTCTGCTGTGCCCCTCACCCCCATTATGCTTTCTGCACAACTGCAGCTTTAGTCTTAACAAACTCTGAATGCGTATAATGGTCCTGACTGGTAGTCCGTGACGGAGGGGGCCAGCAGGACTTCGATGGAGCAGATGGACTACAGGAGGCTGGAAGAAGGTTCACTTTAACCACTTAAAGGGACACTATCGATTAACAAGTTTATTTCAATTGAGATAGAAAATGTTTGGGAAGTGCTGCTAAGTACTGGTGTATACATTTCACTGCTTATCTATTTCATTACTGTTATCTAATTCCTTTCACATTTCTCTGACGCCAATTCTGACGGTAGACTCAGCCATGAGGGGAGGGGGGAAATTCCCTCACAGAGTGTATCAGTTAACTCTGTGTGCAGAGAAGTCAGTCAGAGACAGGCAGAGCTTTCTCTCACAGAGAGTAGAGGAAATGTATCTTATGTGCAACATAAACATTTGTAAAATACTGTAGTGTGTGAAACCTGATACCTGTTTTCAAATAATCTGCTTCAATATTGCTCTGTTCTTAGCATGTCAGACTGCAGAGATTCATACTGATTCATACCTCTGGAAATGAGACTTTCCAAACGTAGCTAAAACCTACACACAATGAATTAAAGCTTTTGCCTCTGATATTTAACATAAAAAAATAGGAAAATGTTAACACAGCTACTTAGACATTATTTGTACATTGTCATTTTAGAACACTTGGGTATTGATAATATTCCTTTAAGTACCAGTGGTCTCTGCCTCCTTAAGGACCAGAGACTGCTGGTACAAGAAACGGCTGAATAACAACGAATACCGACGAAACGCCGCACATACCCGCCACAATCGCCGTCACCGCCGCACGTCGGGAACCTGGGCCACTCACTCTGCCATCTCTATGACGGCAGAGTTCCTGTGAGCCGGTCAGGAGCCGCTTTCATTGGCTCCTGACCCTGCCTATCAATGTAAGCCAATGGGAGCTACTTACGTTGATAGACAGGGTTAGGAGCCAATGAAATCATCTCCTGACCCGCTCACAGGCAGAGCGAGTGAGCTGCGGTGGGGAGACATCGGCGAGATCGCCGGCAGCGACAAAAGCGGTGAGAATGCGCAGCGTCGGTGTATTAGAATCTACGCCCTGGCAGCCTGATAGCCATCAAAACGACGTAGATTTCAATTAGCGTGGTCCTAAAGTAGTTAAAGTTTAATTATACCTTCTGTTTTAAAAAGGCAAATTTATATTGAGCATAGATCTTTTAGTAAGAAGGCTTACGGGCCAGATTCACAACACTAGCGGGCCGAAGTTTGCCCAGCCCTGTTTTAGGAGGTAAACATTTATTTATACAGATCTGCTCATCAAGTGAAAAAGCTCACAATTTGAAGCTATGTTTGTGTAGGCTTCCTCCCACATTCACAATAGTACACTACATAAAGTTATTTGGTTCCCCTCACAAATTCTTATTTGACTGTGGTATGAATGGATCCATCTGAAAATGGCGCCTGCGAATAATGGCGCACGGTGTTGCCGCTAATCTGTTTGTCGCTTATCGCTATTTAACGTTAAAGCCTTATCGTTATATAGCTTTAAAGCCTTATCGTTATTTAGCGTTAACACACAGAACCCTCTCTGTACCTATCCCTAACCCCTAAACCCCCCTTGGTGGTGCCTAACCCTAACCACCCCCCTGGTGGTGCCTAACCCTAACCACCCCCCTGGTGGTGCCTAACCCTAACCACCCCCCCTTGGTGGTGCCTAACCCTAACCATCCCCCTGGTGGTGCCTAACCCTAACCACCCTCCTGGTGGTGCCTAACCACCCCCTGGAGGTGCCTAACCCTAAGCACCCCCCTGGTGGTGCCTAACCCTAACCACCCCCCTGGAGGTGCCTAACCCCTAGAGGTGTCTAACCCTAAGCACCCCCCTGGTGGTGCCTAACCCTAACCACCTCACTGGATGTGCCTAACCCTAAGCACCCCCTGGTGGTGCCTAACTCTAAGACCTCCCTGGTGGTGCCTAACCCTAAATCTCCCCTGGTGGTGCCTAACCCTAACCTTGACAGTGTTACATTAAATCCATTCACCGTTTTGCAGACAAATAACTTCTGTAGTTTGGCTTATGTAGGTTAGCTATTGATAAATAACGTTACTGTGCGCAATAACGTCTGCTGTTTGGCATATGAACGGCGCTATTGATAAATAACGTTACTGTGTGCCGTTTTTCTTCTTTTTTCCCTGTGAGCCATTATTATGCAGTACTAACGATAAATAGCGATAAGCGTATCTTTTTAATGCGGCACCATTTTTATGCATAGGCGCTGTGCGCCATTATTCACTGATCCGGGTATGAATATATGAGTACGGCAGGGGCATTTGGAGGATTTTGTATGCACTAATGACGTGTCAGTGCAGGCATTTTCCAATGCATAACAAGCGTTGAAATGCACACAGCCACATATACAATAAATATAAATATGCATGTGCTGTCTGTAAAAAATGCATGTGAACAAACACTCTCTCTCCGCAGGTCACATGACAAACGCGATGCAAGCATTTGTGAAAGGCTGCAAGAGCTCACCCCTTGGAAACCAGGAAGTCCAATGGTAGGATGCTCTACAGCAGGCATGGGCAAACTTGGCCCTCCAGCTGTTAAGGAACTACAAGTCCCACAATGCATTGCAGGAGTCTTACAGCCACAGTCATGACTCAAAAAGGCAAATGCATTGTGGGACTTGTAGTTCCTTAACAGCTGGAGGGCCAAGTTTGGCCATACCTGCTCTACAGGCACTGCAGCCCATTGCACTGCAATAGGTACACTTTTAAAACCATTCAGTTGTTGCATACTAGCTTCAGAGAAACTGGCTGGCTTATTGTTCTAAGAAAGTGCCATTAACTATCTTCAGGCAGTTGGAGCAGTAGATACATCATCAGATATCCGCTTGGTGCGTGTTCAGTAGGTAAATAACTTTAAATATGGCTAAAGAGGCGTAAATGTTTAATAATGCATAGCACTAATGTGTAACAGATGGAGCCTAAAGTCACTCTGTGGGGAGGGAGAACCTTTCACTCTCCAGAATAAGCACTCAGTTTTCACAGAAAGCACTGTGGCCTTGTTGTTATGAGGACACTGAAGCCTCTTGGGTAAATTAACACGTGTGAGCTTGAGAAAAATACAAGCTCGACTCCAGAATAACAGCTAAATACACAGCTGAAATACAGCTGGGAGAAGTCTAACCTGTTAAAAATAGATAATTTGATCAGTCAGTCCAGTAATAAACGTGCAGCAGCATGCTGTAATATACATGCGCTCCTTGGGCAAACCTGGCTAGTTGAGGGGCAATGTGCAGTGCACTGCTGTGAAAGTTGGTCATCACAATTGAAGCATGGCCTTTTTTAGCGTCTGTCTCGCAACGTGTAGCTCTGAAGCTTGGCACAGCTATAGCAGTTATGTTAGAGTCTGCACTCCGAGCATAGGTAATTTGGGGATCTGGCGATTGCCAGACCCCGGGTTACTTCTCCTTACAAGTTGCAATAACGTGGAGGAGGAAAAGTATTTAGAACCCTGGTCTCCTATGTTAGAGGCAGAGCCCTTAACCATTACATTTTGCAGCCACTAGTAGATACATTTATATATTTATGTCTGCACCTCAGGCCAAAAAAGAGGGTTATTAGAAGGAGGAGATACGAATATACTGCAATACCTTGATACCTTTAGAGCCCCTGTTAATAATAGCTTTGAATCTAAAGGAATGGAGACATTAAAAACAAGATGAAGGGAGTTGGAAAGCTGTGATGAGTTGGCTAGGTGAAGGACATGGAACTAAGAGGGTTCAGGAGCTGAATAACATGTAATAAGTTGGGTTATACGCTGACTAGAAGAGGCAAGTCTTTTGTTTGAGGATTTGGGGGAATGGAGTAAGATGGTCGTGGAAGTGTGTTCCAGAGGAGACTAGAAGCTCATGAGAAGTCCTGAAAGAGGGCGTGGAAAAGCCTCATACATGCGTACAAAGGCTGTCATTCAGCTAGGAAAGGGACTTGAACCCTTGGGGGAGGGTAGAGGGGGAGGGGCCAACAATGGGACACAAAACACACTGGCATCAAGAGAATGGGATGAGCAAGAGAATGGGATGAGAAAGAGAGAAATGACCTCAGCCAGTGCTCGACTAATATGATCCACCAGGCATATTGCTGACCGAGACGCGGAGGGGGATCGGGGATAGCTGTACACATGCTAAATTCTCAGCAAAGGTGGCTGACCGGCTGCCTTGGCCAAGTACTATCTAGCATGTTTACAAGGCTTAAAGAGTAACTGTCAGGCTGCAGAAGCTAATTTAGACCTCTATTCTCCTGTGTTAAACAGTTTAGAAGGAAGCCCAAAAGCCATTATTGAAGATAAAAATCTCTCTTACCTTTGATGTGTTCTTATCAGAAAAGCTGTTAGACCTAAGAGGACGCAAGCCGCATACTATACTGCAAAGCATTCTGGGGCCCTCCCCTCGGCTGCTAATGAGACCTTACAGCAGCTTGTAATCAGTCCAGCGCGTAGCACTGATAAATCTCCGGGCAGAGTACACTGCAGGAGTCAGCTATTGTTCCTAGCCACATGGCTCATTAATATTCACTGCACACTGTGTTGTTCAAGTAGGAGCTTATCTGTGATCAGGAAGCAGGCAGGACATGACGACACATTTGACAGAAAAACATGGAGCCTGCCATGAGCTGTCAGGAGCATCTATCTCTGCATATACTATATACAAATTCTGTGAAATCCAAACGTGGACAGTGAAATGCATATGTAATGTAAGTACAGCCTATATTTAGCTACTGATATATGTGTTTATTTTCTCTGAGACCTTATACCTAACAGCTCCTCTTTAAGAGAAGACTAGAGTGGATAATTTTCAGATGGAAGGTTACATTTTGGATGGTGATTAATCCTACAATGTCATACAGCCATGCATTGCAAAACCACAAAAGTCTTGTTCAATGACTTGCATGGCTCCATCATTCCTCCTCCCCTCTCCATGGTACAGTACAGGACGTTTAGCAACTTCGCATGCTGACCCCTCTCTCTCCTGCTGCACTGTTGCTGTGGTTGCAACTCTTTTAAATTGGATACAATAAAGGTTTTTTTACTGGATGTGCCCAGCCGCTTATGTCTACACTATTACTGGCAGGTCGTTTAGCAATAGCCAGGTATGGTTCATGCCCTGTAGTGTTACTTAAAGGATACCCAGTGGCGTTCCTTCCATTGGGCGCAAGGGGGCGGGGCGCACCGGGTGATTGACAGGGAGGGGGGTGTCACAAAGCAGGGTTGCCAACCGTCCATCTAGATTAATCACCTAAAATTAATCATGTCTGTATTGTTTTAAAGTCGCTTTGTGAGCATTACACAGTTCCCACTATTATTATTATTATCAGATTCATTAGTATTATTGTTTAGCAAGCCTGAAAAGTTACGTCCGAGATATCAGGCTGCTGCCGCCGCCTCCTTCTCCCTTCTCCCTCCCTCCAATCAGAAGCTTTCTTTTCGGCTGTCAGATCTCTCTAGCCAATAGAAGCGAGAGAGACAGCCAAGCAAACCCGCCCCCATAGCCCCGAAGTCCTGGTCTCTACTCTCGATCAGCATGGAGAGAAGGTAACTCTCTATCACTCAAGTGTACTGGTGTATCATTGTCCTCATACCTGCAATCCGCTTCTTATCCCTTCCAGTCACACAGCCTGTCAGTATAATTCAGCACAAGGAAGCTGATCACTGTGTGCTAGAGATGGGAAGTTCGGATCTTTTCAATGATCCGGATGATTCGAATCGGATCATTGAAGAGATCCGGATCTTTGATCCGAATCTCGGATCATTTTACTACCGGAAGCATTCGGGGGTGAAATGAACAGCAGGACAGGTCTGTGGACAGGAGAAGGGGAGGGGGGTGGACACACAGAGAAGGGGAGAAGATGGACAGAGGGCAGGGAGTGGACAGAGAAGGGAGGAGGGATAAGCAGAGAGCAGAAATGTTTGCACGTAATACCCACATGCTGCAGTCATATGCTTTACATATATTTCACCTATATGTTCATCTGTACACTTTGAAAGAAAAGGTCGCACAGTGAAAGAAAGCATTCCCAGAAGATAAGTGCAGCTGTTTAGTGCCGAGTGCAGGAGGATCATATTGCCTTTCAATCACACTGTCTGCAAAGTTACTGAGCTGTGCTGAGCCAAAAGTTTCCAATGTGATCACTGTGCACAACTACGGAACAGCCAGCCTATAATGAGCAGCACGTTGCAGCCAGTATGTGTGCTCTACACATATCTGGCAGTGGCACCCATGTCCCCTCTCTCTCATCTACGTGTCACCCTGCAAGGCTGGCTCCCATCCAACAGAGCGATCCCTGCTTCCAGGACCCCGCTGCCCGCTGAGAGGGGGCGTGTCGCTCCTGGCCCCGCCCCTTTTGCGATCCGAATCGTTCATTTTGATGATTCGGATGATCGACTCATAAAATAGATTCGGATCAAAGATCCGAATCGTTCATGATCCGGACAACACTACTGTGTGCATGCAGTGGCACTTCAGCTACAGGAGTCCTCCTTGCTCTGGACTGTTATCTTCTCTGCTGGGCAGCATTCCTTAGAAGCTTCGATGGGGTTACAGGAGGGATGGGAGCAGGGAAGCCTTTCTATAGGCAGAACATGGGGGTTGTTTATGTTAAGAGGTGCAGGGTGATTCACAGATGAAGCCAGACCGAGCTTTGTAAAGATAAAATCACCTTCACATGGAATCTTGCTCTGAAAGGGAAATTTGCATTGTTTTGTTTTATAAATGATTTGTTGTGAGCTGTTCTGATGATCAGGCAGGCAGCTTTCCCCCTGTATTTGCTATGGAAGCTGGTGTCTATAGATTGTGAGCTAGTCTGAGAACAGTTAAAGTGTACCAGAGCTGACTAATAAGTTTTATACATACCTGGGGCTTCCTCTAGCTCCATCTGCATGGATTGCTCCCACTCCGCTGTCCTCAGCCATCTCCTGCTTCGGTACCAGGTCCCGTCACTTCTGCCAGTCGTGGTCTGTCTGACACAAGAGAAGTGCGCTCTTTACGCAGCCACTGGAGAGATACGTAGAGAGCGCACTTCTCTTGCACAGACTGGCCACAACAGGTTGAAGTTACGGGACCCGGTACCAGAGAAGGCTGAGGACAGCGGCGTGGGAGCGATCCGTGTGGATGGGGCTAGAGGAAGCCCCAGGTATGTATAAAACTTACTGTCATTCAGCTCTGGTTTCCTTAAAGTGTTGCAGAAGATGTCAGTGATATATAATACATAATAATAATATGGTAGGACATTAGGCTATGGTAGGATTAGATTGTGAGCTCCTCTGAGGCCAGTCAGTGACATGACTATGTACTCTGTAAAGTGCTGCAGGTGATGTCAGGGCTATATAAATACATAATATGGTAGGCCATACAACTATAGTAGGATTAGATTGTGAGCTCCTCTAAGGACAGTCAGTGACATGACTATGCACTCTGTAATGTGCAGCAGGAGATGCCAGTGCTATATAAATACATAATAGTAATATGGTAGGACATCACATTAGACTATAACTATGGTAGGGATTAGAGTGTGAGCTCCTCTGAGGACAGTCAGTGACATGACTATGTACTCTGTAATGTGCTGCAGGAGATGTCAGTGCTATATAAATGCATAATAATAATATGGTAGGACATAACACTATGACTATGGTAAGATTAGAGTGTGAGCTCCTCTTAGGACAGTCAGTGACATGACTATGTACTCTGTAATGTGCTGCAGAAGATGTCAGTGCTATATAAATACATAATAATAATATGGTAGGACATTGCACTATGACTATGGTAGGATTAGAGTGTGAGCTCCTCTAAGGACAGTCAGTGACATGACTATGCACTCTGTAAAATGCTGCAGAAGATGTCTGCTATATAAATGCATAATTATAATATGGTAGGACATTACATTACACTCTGACTATGACAGGGATTAGACTATGAGCTCCTCTGAGGACAGTGACATGACTATGTACTCGGTATAGTGCTGCAGAAGTTATCAGTGCTATATACATAATAATAATAATAATAATAATAATACAGCAGACATTGCATTATGACTGTGGTAGGGTGGGATTCGATTGTAAGCTTCCCTGAGGACAGTGAATAACCTGACTATGTAAAGTGCTGTGGAAGATCATCTCAATGCTATATAAATACTAAAAAAAAAAAAATTATGTGCAGAGCTTAGCCCCACCCACAACTCTACTTAAAAGTACGCTTCTGACTCAGCCCCCTCTCCATCCAAAATGTTGCGCTTTTTTGGGGCCTTTTGTCCTTCAAAAATAGAAATAAGGTTGGCAACCCTGTCGCAAGGACCTCCCACAGAGGCCATGAGCAGGAGGAAAGCAGCACACAAAGGAGGGACAGGGGAGGGGGGTGCCACATACCCCCCTCACTTGGGTCCCCTCCTTCCACGGTCTCCCCCCTCCAGATATGAGACGGGCATGCAGGGAATACTTCAACTGTCACCATCACGTGCCACAGGTCTCCACCTTCACTGTTGCTCACTGTGCTGATGCATATCTGGAGGGGGGAGAGTGTGTAAGGAGGAAACCCAGGTGGGGGGGTCTGGCATAACCCACCTTGGCGCGCTTAGTATGCCGCTCTCTCTCCTTTCCTTTTTTTTGGGGGGGGTTTCTTTTAATACCCAGCACCGGGTGTCAAATACCCTAGGTACGCCACTGAGGATACCACAACTGAAATGTGACATAATGAGATAGACATGTGTATGTACAGTGCCTAGCACACAGATAACTATGCTGTGTTCCTTTTTTTCTTTCTCTGCCTGAAAGCATTAAATATCAGGTATGTAAGTGGCTGACTCAGTCCTGACTCAGACAGGAAGTGACTACAGTGTGACCCTCACTGATAAGAAATTCCCTCTTTTTTACCTCTTTCTTGCTCTCAGAAGCCATTTTCTGCTAGGAAAGTGTTTTATAGTTGGAATTTCTTATCAGTGAGGGTCACACTGTAGTCACTTCCTGTCTGAGTCAGGACTGAGTCAGCCACTTACATACCTGATATTTAACTCTTTCAGGCAGAGAAAGAAAAAAAGGAACACAGCATAGTTATCTGTGTGCTAGGCACTGTTCATACACATGTCTATCTCATTATGTCACATTTCAGTTGGGGTATCCTTTAATGACTGAGCAATGACCATTAATGGCAACATGATTAAGAGAGTGTTAAAAAGCGTTTGTGCCTAAAGGTGGCTTTAATTTTTTTTTAGCAAGTATATAATGACTATGCACACAAAATAAACGGAAAGATCTTTTAAGGTAAGTCATGCAGTGGCAGAGTGGCGTCTTTGATGTTGAAGGACCTATTTGTCAGACCATGGGGCACCAGGAGGCTTCCCTTCTGAGTTTCATTGGTAACCACAGGAGATGTCTTATGGGAGGATCTGTGCTATGTTTATGATAATTGCATTTTTGTGGTCTCTACAATTCCAGATGTTACAGGCCTCTTTGCCAGGAAAAAGGAAGCTGAAGTGTATGTTACATACATTGGAAAACATATGTATTTCATTTACAGCCTAAATGGCCTTAATGCGGTCAGCACAATGAATTGCATATAATGCTGGTCCTGTCTCGTAGACAGTCTCGTGAGGATGAAAGTGGCCCCCCATGTTGTATAAGTTCTGTAATTATCATGGCCGATCATGCTTCGTAATGGGCCAGTTTGCTAGCTGCTTGGCTTCTTTAAAGCCCAACGATGACCATGTAGCTAAAAGCACACTCAGCAGACAATAGCAATCCCACATCCCTCTCACACCAGAATTAACAGTAATACGTTTTACAAGTAGTTGCAACTTATTTCCCTGCTGCCAGAAAGTGGTGATCATGTGACCATCTCTGAATTGACCTGAATTCTGCAGCAGTTCAACTGGAAACAACCGATAACTTAAAGAGAAACCGTAATCAAGAATTGAACTTCATCCCATTCAGTAGCTGATACCCTCTTTCTTATGAGAAATCTTTTCCCTTTTCACTAACGGATCATTAGAGGGCTCTGTACGGCTGATATTGTGATGAAACCCCTCCCACAGTGTGATGTCAGGACCATGGTTCTGACATGACACTGTGGGTGCCTTGTTGCATTGTGGGAAATAACGGCTGTTTACAGCTGTTTCCAACTGCCAAAAAAAACCAGCAGCATCTCCTTCCACCGACATCACCTGGCAGCAGTAAAACTGTCACCATATGATAAATGTTAGAATGTAAATTAGGGAGAGGGAAGATTTTACAATGGACAAACACTGACTAAATCATTTATACACAAAAATGAAGCACTTTTTTTATTACATTATTTTCAGAGGAGTTCCTCTTTAAGGTGCCTATACATCTAGCGATGATGGGCAGATTCAACCAAGAGACAAATCTCTCTTTGATCGAATCTAATTAGAGAGAGATCTGTCGTCTGCCCATGTACTGCAGGCCAATTCCCAACCAATTTTAGCATGAAATCTTTTGGGAATTGGCCGAGTCCAGCACGTCCACCGCATCCGCCGTGTCCACTGCACCTGCCGTCTCGCTAGTGTAAAAATGTGCCCCCCAGGTTTGCATTTATACTCTACCTGTCCTTTGTCGCCCAACACGCGGTGCCCATCTGTCTTCAGAATCCCCCTCTCTTCCATTAGCACCATACACAGCGCATGTACACTGTGTATACCACTTATGGAAGATTAGGGGATTCCGAAGATGGATGGGCACCATGGGTTGGGCGACACAGGACAGGTAATGTATAAATGCACACATGGGAGTTTCGTCTCTCGTACTGATATCGTTTACTGTTACCACCTTGCACTCGATTGACCACGACGGCCCAACATCTTGAAGTGTGTCTGTTCGTTACATGCAACCTATTTCACCCTGATATCGGTCGCATCGTCGATCGGGAATGCTCTTGGCGGCACCGATTTTCATCTGATTAGATCATAATTATCGAATTGGATGGTCGATTAGCTACCAAGTTGGGAGATGTATGGCCACTTTTGGCCTTTCATCAGTAGTCAGGGTGCATAACCAGGGATGCCAAGCAACACCCTATATAAGTAAAACAAGACCAAAGGATTGGTTAGCACACCAGCTTTTTAAAGAGCAAAGAGTAGATTATTTTTCCATCATGTGTCAAACACCATAAGTTGACAATTGTTTCGGGGCCACACAGGGTCCCCTTCTTCAGAACAGTGCAGACAAACAGTTTAATACGTTGTGCACCACAAAATATATACACCAAGTGATAACAGGACCACCCCTGGAATAAGGGAGACACCCCCCTGGTAATAATGTATGTAAACAAACTGGAAATCAGATCGAAGCGTCAATTGGCCCACAAAATCCAGTGATGTATAAGGACCCTTAAAGAGGAACTCGAGTGAATATAATGTAATAAAAAAGTGCTTCATTTTTACAATAATTAGGTATAAATGATTTAGTCAGTGTTTGCCCATTGTAAAATCTTTTAAATCCCTGATTTATATTCTGACATTTATCACATGGTGACATTTTTACTGCTGGCAAGTGATGTAGCTGCTGTATGCTGTTTTGGCAGTTGGAAACAGCTGTAAACAGCTATTTCCCACAAGGCAACAAGGTTCACAGACAGGAAACTGCCAGAAGTACCTCGGTACTCAGAGCTTCTTGTGGGAGGGGTTTCACCACAATATCAGTCACACAGCGCCCCCTGATGGTCTGTTTGTGAAAAGGAATAGATTTCTCACGTAGAAGGGGGTATAAGCTACTGATTGGGAATAAGTTAAATTCTTGGTCGGAGTTTCTCTTTAATGTACACATATTGAGGTTGATTCACAAAGCCGTCCTAATTCATAGCACGGCTGTGCTATGCTTCGCGCACGGTTTACTGTGCATAAAACTTTACGTGCGCGATCACAAACGTTTGCATGCGTTCACATGGTGCAACGCATACTTTTGCACGCGTTGTGCTGCGTTAACGCGTGCAAACGTTTGCTATAGTGCGCGTAAAGTTTTATGCGAAGCATAGCACGGCCATGCTATGAATTAGCACGGCTTTGTGAATCAACCTCATTGTACTGTATACATGTGTAGCTTGATATGTCAGTTGGCAGTTGGCTGGATGGTATAATGGTTAAGGGCTCTGCCTCTGACGCAGGAGACCTGGGTTCGAATCTCGGCTCTGCCTGTTCAGTAAGCCAGCACTAATTCAGTAGGAGACCTTAGGCAAGTCTCCCTTACACTGCTACTGCCAATAGAGCACGCCCTAGTGGCTGCTGCTCTGCTCTGGCGCTTTGAGTCCGCAAGGAGAAAAGCGCAATATAAATGTAATTTGTCTTGTCATTCCTGTCCTTGTTTACAAACTGGAATGTCAGTCAGAACAACTTATTGACTAGTCAACCATGTGTAACAGCCCTAAAGCTAAACTCTGGGCAGACAGCTAAATATATAGCTGCCATAATACTGTATATCTAACCCTGGCCAGCCAGGCCAAATGCCTTTAGACATACTAGCCAGAGAGGTTAGCCTTGAATACAGTATAGACATGAACACATCCAGTCTGCTGATTGGACTGTGAAGAGGAGCATAACCCTGAAAATGCAATTATTCTATCTAATCACTTCCCATATGAACCTCGCTAGAGAACTAGGAACCACCACTCTCTGAACAAGAGCACCGGAACAGTCAAAATTTAAGTATTCAGTCTTACTATACACACATGGGTAAAACTGTTGTTATCACTTTACGATAAAAGAAGAACCCAGAGATTTTCCAAAGTAACTAGACTTTGCTTTAGACTCAGAGCATTGTTTCAACAGAGTATTTCAAACACAAATGAGAATGGCATAGACAAAAATGACGATATCGTACTCTGAATATTTTGTTGCACAACCATTAGAAGCGATAACTGCACACTGATGGTTTCTGTAGCTATCAGTGAGATTTCTTCACCTGTTGGCAGGTAGTTAGGCCCACCCTTCCTCTGTCAAGTTTGAAGGGTGCTCATTACAGACTGCCTCTTTCACTTCTGTGGGAGGGGTTTCACCACAATATCAGCCACACAGACCCCCCTGATGATCAGTTTGAGAAAAGAAAAACATTTCTCCTGGGAAAGGGGGTATCAGCTACTGATTGGGATGAAGTTTAATCCTTGGTTACCGTTTCTCTTTAACGGTAGCTGTGAGCTGAGCGTGTTTTCTATAAAATACATGGTGTACCATGATCCTCCAGGTATTGTGTGTTCAAGGTTAAACAGTAACTGTAGTTAACAGTTCACCGGTGCTTGCTTTCTTTCTCAGGATGTACCAAACTGTAGATTTTCACACTTGTAATATTGTAGCAATTTCTCAAATGTTTTTTTTTTTCTGTTTTCGTAGCCTAAGGATGGCTTCTTTCACCTGCATGGAGAGCTCTTTTGACCGCATGTTATCTGTTCACAGCAAAATTTGCAGTGGTCATATACTTAGTATTGGAGCGCAATCACTCACAAAATGCTGCAGAACCTGTGTTTTCAATTTGTCCTAATCACAATCACTCCTGTGGATTCCACTCCATACTCTTACATTGGCAAAGCGCTTTTTGGTCAGATTTTTCAGATTCCAAAAGCACTCTAGTGGGTCCCAGCCTTTAAAACTGAAACCTGAAACTAAAGTGGAATTTGTTTTCAACATGTAAAACATTAAAGTGGACCTGAACTCTTTCACCGGACAGAAGGAAAACATAGAGAAATGCACCCTGTATGTATTTAGAGAGTTTAGCCCAGGCATGGGCAAACTCGGCCCTCCAGCTGTTAAGGAACTACAAGTCCCACAATGCATTGCAGGAGTCTTACAGCCACAGTCATGACTCATAAAGGCAACTGCATTGTGGGACTTGTAGTTCCTTAAAGTGAACCTTCGGACTAAAAATCTACTCAGCAGAACTGAAAAGGCTTGGTGTTTCTTTAACAGTTTCACAGCATCAGAACTTTGTTTTTCTTACCAAAGCATCATTTTTAGCTGCATTTCTATCTAACTCCACCCATCAAAGAAAAAAAGCCCGGGCTTTTTTTACACTGATGCTGTGCAGAGCATGATGGGATTTCCTATGTTGTTATTCACGTTGCCTTGCAACTGGGAAAGGTGATCAGGACACAGGACAGTTGCAACTGTGTCTCATGCTCCCTGTCACCTCCTTTCAACCAAAAAGATGGCTGCCATCATGAAATCAAACATTTGCCTGTTCTTTTAAAACAGTGTGGGTAAGAGATTATATTAGCTATCTATTTTAATTAACATAACTAATGTAACTTAATGACAGTATGTTTGTTTAGGCTGGAGTTCCTCTTTAACAGCTGGAGGGCCAAGTTTGCCCATGCTTGGTTTAGCCTATCTAATTCCCCCTCATCTGTGACTAATCATAACTGTAATTTGATCTCTTCAGCTGTGTCAGCCCAGGAATCCCCTCTGCCATGGCAGAGTTGCTCATTTGTAAACACAGGATGTTAACAATATGTCCGCTCCCATGAAAGCAGGAAATGGACACTGCAGATTTATTGCAGGGTTTGTATCAGCTGTAAAAAAAAAAGAAATGTTTTTCTTTAAAGGTTATTATGCTGTTGCTTATATTTTAGAGCAGAGAGGAAATTCTGAGTTCAGGACCGCTTTAATTCAGAGTGAATTTTGATACTTGTAAGTCCAATTCGGACCCCTCTATGGGTTTGATTCACAAAGCAGTTATAACGGTTATTACGGCGTTTTAGCGTGAAAACAGTTATCGCGTGCAAAAATTCACATTCGCACATTAATGTGAATATTCCCATGTTAATGTCCATGCGATAACGCAAATTTATCGCACAAACGCGGAACATTAACGCGCAAAAAATTTGCGTTATCGCGCAAACGCAAATTTTTGCATGCGATAACAGTTTTCACGCTAAATTTCGTGCGACGCACTTTTCTCAGCGTGATAACAGTTATCACTGCTTTGTGAATCAAGCTCTATGTTGCTGCTGTGCTTCTGCAACTACATAGGTGTTATGTTCCTGGGCAATTCAGATGCAAATATTGCCTAGCGGAATTTTTATCTTCATGCAAAAATAGACTTCTGTTATCACCTGTAAAGCTAAGTGCGCTGTACAACCACAGACAATTCAGTTTGCATTCAGACTGCTACAGCTGGGTGCCAATACAGGTAAACACATACTGAAAATGGTGAGCGCTAAAAATATCCTGATATTCAGAGCTCACAATCTACTGGCTACATCGCTGTGTTGCTATAGGCAGAAAATAGCTGCAAATTAGACACAATCCCTCCGTATAAACAACTCGAGACCTGTAGAAAAGGGAATCAGTAGTAAAGATATGGTTGAAAATAGAAGCTCTGTTACTAGGGAGATAATTGAGCTTCTCTCCTTCAAAGGGTAGATGGGAGAAAGCCAACCCTCCCCTCGACAACCCCTACCTCTCCTTCCATTGACAGCCCAGCAGTTATCCACTCTCTCCCCCTCCTCCCTGCACTCTCACCACACCACCTCCGGCAGCCTCATCTGTTGTACTCAGGTAACCATGACAGCTGGCTTCATAGCAACCAGATGACTGTCAACACAAGCTGCCCATTCCCAGGATATGTGCTACTACATCTACCCTGCCCACGTAGCGACACAGGAAAACACAGGCCAGGCAGCAATGCAATATTTTTCTGGGACAGATGCATCTTTGTACAGCATAGAGTCACTATACTACCCTTATGCAGCTAAATTTACATATGTGATTTTAAGAGTAATGGTACTTACAAACATGAGATGAAAATGCAGGAAAAGATACTTCTCACATCAGATCAGTGGCATAAGAACAAGGTTGCAGAGGCTGTGATCCCAACAGGCCCACCTCTGGGGGGGCCTTGAATCAGGCACTGCATTGACTATTTATTAGTCTTGAATCCAATGGTGTAACTAGAGCCAAAGACCCCAGAGTAAGTTTTACACCGCGTACTGGATGTATGATAACCACATGAAACAGACTACCAGAGCCAGCTTCTCAATGACAGCCAATGTGTAAAAGAGGTGTAAGTGGGTGGGCATACATGCAAAATGGCGCCGGGAAATTTGGGAGAAGGGTGAAGCCAAAAAATGGCTCACCCTGCTCCTGCAAAAGTCCCGGAGGCGTTAATTACTATTCCCCCTCCAGGCCACCATGGACTCAAGGGAAAGATGTAGCTGGGCTGCCAGCTATTGCACAAATTTGTTCTCCGTCTTTTGACAGCGCCCAAATATTCAGCACCGTTTTGCGCTGTTACGGTAAGTGGAGGTAAAGGAGTGGTTTGCTAATGATTACCACAATGCAAAGCACACATATAAGTGATTGTTATCACAACACCAATCACAGGAGTACTTTAAGTGGCAATCATTATTAAACTGTTCCCCACTCGATGCTCACAGTGGCTGTCCTTGGGAGGCAGGTTCTTGGGTGAAAAAAGCATATTGCTGGATGTCCCCACTTAAAAATTCTGCAGGGAAACAGCATAAAATTTACACTTGTGTCAATAACTCAGTAGCTACACCACTGTATCTCTGCAATTCCTGCAGACAACACTGGAGTAGACCAGAACATTCAAAGTTAGATGTGATAAGAGATATTGGTTAATTTTTCAAGATGATGGTTGTGTTACTCTGTTAAAGGAAACCCGAGACGTTAGAAAAAATTCATACATACCTGGGGCTTCCTCCAGCCTCCTCCTGCCTGATTGCTCCCTCGCCATTGTCCTCTGCCTCCTGGATCTTCAATAATAGGTCCTGGTATTGTGGCCAGTGGGGGTTTACTGCGCATGTGCGGCCCACACGCACGCACCCACCCTGACACGTTTCCGTTGCCGGGAGCTTTCTGCGACTCCGCAGTACTACTGCACTGTGCATGCGCCGACTGGCCGAAGATACCGGGACCTGTTACAGAAGATCCAGGAGGCGGAGGATGGCGCTGAGGGAGCGATCAGGCCAGAAGGGGCTGGAGGAAGCCCCAGGTATGTATGCATTTTTTTTTCTAACATATCTGGTACACATTAAGGTTTGCCTGTAGTGTCTGCAAACAGCTCCATTCCCTTTTCATAAGAGAAGCAGCAGTGCTAGGCTGAGTCATGCCGTCCTGTTCTTTGTACAACACATAACTATGTCTAGCCACCCATTTATGTCTGCAGCTAGCTTTATGCTATCCATACATGGATCAATGATTGATTACTCTTTAGTAAGTAGAGACAGAGTGTTGTTCAAAGGAAAGGTGAGAGGGATGTGGTAAGGGCTGCCTTTCCTTTTAAGCAATGCCAGTTGCTTGGCAGTTCCCCTGATCCTGTGTATTTCTAGCCATAGACCCTGAACAAGCATGCAGATCAGGTGATCTGACTCAAGTCTGACTTGATTAGCTGCATGCTTGTTACAGAGTTGTGACTCAGACACACGTAGCAAGAAGAGTCATTTTAAACTCTTAACCCTAACCTACAAAGCTCTCCACTATCTCTCTCTCCTGCACATCTCCTCACTAGTTTCCAGATACCAACCCGATCGCAATCTCAGATCTGCACATTAACTTCTTTTGTGCTCCTCTAGAATCACTTCCTGGCACTCGCGTATATAAGACTTCACATGTGCTTCACCCCTCCTCTGGAATACCCTTCCACAGCACACCTGTTACTCCCCAACCTTTGAAATTTTAAACAATCCCTCAAAACTCAATTTTTTTTCGACAAGCATACGCTGTAACTTAGGCCTTTAACCCTTTGATTTGTCACCAAGTTGTATTATTTACTAGATAATCTAGACACACCCTGCCTGTATGTATACTGCATACTTCCCCAACTCTTGAGTCTCCCCCCTCCCCCCTCCCCCCATTCCTTTAGATTGTAAGCTGGCAAGGGCAGGACTCTCTCACCCTTTTGTGTCATGGAATTATTAATTTTGCACTCAGTTATACATTTTATTCATCATGTTACATTTGTCATTGTAATTACCAATTCTGTATTTTGTACCAGTGTCCATAGTTGATGTACTATATCATTGTCTGTATCATTATGAACCCCATGTTGGTTTTTCTTACTTTGTACAGTGCCACGGCTTCGGAAAATCAAGGAAGTAGCACACAAGTCTGGCACACCAGAGGAGTTCAAGGCTGCCAGATAAACCCTTAAGCGCAAACTTAGCACCGCAAAAAAGGACTACTCCAACAAGCTAAGCCTCAGTCTTCGGTCCAACAACTCACGGGAAGTCTGGCAAGGCCTTAGAGCAGCCACAAACTTCAAACCCCCTCCTCAACATGCGTCCCGCGAACCTCGAACTAGCCAAAAAGCTCAACAAACTCTACTGTAGTGTATGTCTATGATACCTCAGCGCAATGGATACAAATTTGCCCACATGCAGCAGGGTGGTCAAAGTACCTGTTCCAGAAGTTCCCACCTCTGTTACTATGCGGGGTCTGTAATCCTGCTTTTTCTCTAAGTGCCATAATAAAGATCCAGCAGGCATAAGGTGTTATGGAATAGACCTGATAAAACCTCACTGGAGGGGTGGCAGTGTGATTAAAAGGCTATCACAGCTGGAGACCCGCTGGATATTTCAGCTACAAAGCCTGGCACCCCATGGCCTGAATGCCAATATTGACTTGAATTGTTTTATACGAGACGAGTGAATTTAATGTACTGTTCCTTTAAGAATGTATTATAGTATTGTTTTTATATTTTTATTATTTCTAATCCATGGTGTTGTTATAACCAGCTATGTGGTTTTTACTACTGTTTTACCACTGTTTTTACTACTGTTTTATGCAGATATGTACATGTATATGCTGCTGTTTTTAACCCCTCCACTATGTGTAGGGAGGAGTTACGTAAATAAAAATGACCTCTTGTGTCTGTAGCCCCACCCCCTGACGAAGGCGAAAAGCCGAAACTCGAGTCGGGAAGTGGAGGCTACGTTGCAATACTGCCATTAAAAAGCTTTTATCTAGTAAGTGGATTCCTGCGCTTGGTCTGTCCTGACCCATACGGTGTGCACTATTGTTTCCGCTTCTCTTGCAGTATCATTGTGACGCAAGAGACGCATTTGGGAATCATCCACCAGGAACAGCGTGGATCACATGACCTAGAGAGCCGGAAATCCGTCCAGCGTGACCAGTCTGTTACCTACACGGACCGGTTTTGGTTTGTCAGGATTACAGCAAGATTACAGACCCCGCATAGTAACAGAGGTGGGAACTTCTGGAACAGGTACTGTGACCACCCTGCTGCATGTGGGCAAATTTGTATCCATTGCGCTGAGGTATCATAGACATACATTTCCTTTTTATTGCGCTGTGAAGCCAGCTCACCTCTAGCAGCATTTCTCCGTATCTGCGCTGCTGTTTCTGTGATTAATTAAAAACTCTACTGTAGGTTTGAACACCAACCCATCCACATAGGAGACAAGGGGGCCACCTCCAGGGCACCCCCACATCCATTTCTCCCAGAACAGACCATGTCCTCCTAGCACCAGCAGCAGTCCAGGAGACTGATGTACTCAGGCATCTCCAAAAACTGAACCCCAGGAAAGCCTCTGGCACAGATGGCATGTCGTCTATGTGCCTGAGAACCTGTGCTAGCCAGCTAGCCCTTGTACTGACCGCCATATTTCAGAAATCCCTGACGGTAGACAAAGTACCCTCCTGCCTGAAAATGTCCACCATGGCAGGAGGGGGGACAACCACTTCTGTAAAAAAGTGTATTGGATTATCTGCTGTGAATCCTTTGTGAAAAAATTAAAAAAATTAATAAAAACACTTTTAAAAAAAAAAGGTCCACCATCATACCAGTACCCCAAAAAACACCTCAAAAACTACAGACCCGTTGCCCTTACCCCAACTGTCGTGAAGATTCTTGAAAAACTGGTCATCACTCATCTGAAAGACTCCACCGATGCTCTCCTAGATCCATTTCAATTTGCCCTTACAGAGCAAACAGGTCCATAGAGGATGTCATCAACATCAGTCTGGAATTCATCATGGAACATCTGGACAGACCCAACAACTACACCAGGATCCTCTTCCTAGATTTCAACTCTGCTTTTAATACAATCTGCCCAAACTTACAAACTCGGCTAAATAAATATTATTCTGATTCTAATAATACTGACTTCAGAAGATCAACAGGACTCCCAGGAAACTGGTACTCTTTAAAAGGAAATGAATATGGCAGCCTCCAAATCACTTCTTCCTCTGGTTCCCTTTAAGATGAGGTAAAGCAACACAGTGGTAAACATGCCTTTGTCCCAATTTTTTTTAATGTATTCTTGGCAAAAAATTGCAGATGAACATTTATGTTTCAAAATTCCGGCTTTTGTCTTTATGTTGTGTTTTTGCCATTTTTACTGAAATATTAGGTTTCAACGATTTGCAAATTGTTTTTTACATTTTACACAGCATCCAAACTTTTTTTTCTTTTAGCAGAAGGAAATTTGCAATGATTCAGTTATAAGTGAACATTTGTGGTTACCCACAATGCACTACTACTAAATATGCAAATTATCGCCCTTCTTAAGCCAAGCTTGTTAAGCTTGCTATACACCTGCGGTTCTGGATGCTTGCTTGGCTTAACAAGGGTGAAAAGGGATAATTTGCATATTTAGTAGTAGTGCATTGTGGGTAACCACAAATGTTCACTTATAACTGAATCATTGCAAATTTCCTTCTGTTTTAAGAAGGCAATTACACCAAGCTTTGCTTTTTTAGTAGGAGGGCTTTTTGGTTCCTTTTATCCCCCCATACATTCCTAGTAGTTTGGGTCACCCTGAGCTGCTTGGCTACTCTGTTTTTTCTTTTAGAAACAGGTTTCTATGTACAGAGAATACTGCTATTTTGTAAGGCGGAGATGGGAGAAACAAAAACTGCTCATTTCAAAACATGATATTCTGTAAATGCCACTGTGGAGTTATGAGCAGCACGCCACCTTTCATCTTCACCATCATATGGTTCTACAATAACAACAATAACATTTGTAAAGCACTTTTCACCCACAGGACTCAAAGCGCATAGATATTTTTAAGATCAGTAATTAGTTTCATGGTGGAATGTGCTACAAAGGGAGAAGCTATGTGTCCATAAATGCTAGACTAAACAGAAACCTTTCCAGTTTGTATTTAAACACCTTCGGGGTTTGAGCTGTCTTTATTGAGTGTGGTTGGGATTTCCAAAGGGTAGAGGCAGCATGACAGAAGACTCTGGGTCCAAAGAGTTTAATTGGAAGTTATTAGATCCTGTTCATCTGAGGTTGTGGGAGATGTGATGCATGTGCAACAAATCCTTTAGATATCCTGGGCCTAAAGTATGCAGGGATTCCAATGATAGTAGACCAGTCTTCTTGAAGAGTAATCTCAATTTTATGGGTTGCCAGTGGAATCAGAAAAAAAGTGGTTTTAAGGCATGGTTGGTTTGCTAACAGCCTTGCAGCAGCATTCTGTTTCTAACTGCAGGTGGTGCAAGTCTTTATTTGAAAGGCCTGTATTTATATAATTAGTAACATGTATAGGGTGAACAGAAAAGAGGCTCATAATATTTTAGTGGTAAAGGGTTGGACAGGACAGGCCCAAGATACCATTTGTGTTCTTCCAGCCAAGGGGGAGTTGAACCAGTGGAGGACTACACCATCGATACTACAGTACTCCTGCAGTGAGATTTCATGATCATCTTTTTCAAAAGCTGCTGGAAGATCCAGCAGATTCAGGATGAACCGCTCTCCTCTGTCTCTTGCCATGAGAAAATCATTGCAGATTTGGATGAGGGCTGTTTAGCATCTGTGATTTTAGAGGGTCAATCACGTTGTTTCCTGAGAGTCATTCATGTTGATTGCTGAGAGTCTGGCTTCACGTTGGACATAGGCAACCCTTTCCCCTGAAAAGGAAAGTTGGAAGAAACAGGTCTGTAGCCTCTCATAGATCTGGGTCTAAGGATGAGTTCTTGAGTAGTGACCTGATGATTGTTTCAGACAGAAGGGAAGCCTTCTTGCAAGGAACAGTTGACTATTTTTTTATATTTTGTTCTAATCAGGTCAGGGCAATTCAACATTAACTTTGTTGGGCCAGGGTCCAAGCCACAGATAGTCTGGTGAAGGTTTATTTGAGCTTTCGTCTTCAGTAGTTACCTGGAAGTCAGATCATGGTGTCCATCATATAGCTCTGCATTGGGTTAAGTTACAGTAGACTGAATGACAGACCATTCAGGTGAAGAAATTGACAATCTACTCACATAGGTCCTTTGAGGATGTGATACTGGGTTTCTGGCAACATGGGCTGCAGCAGAGCTGGGACAAGGTCCTCCAGCACCCAAGGCTAAGACACATAAGTGCCCCCCTCCATCCCTACCATCCCAGCCATCACCCTCCAACACCTTAATCTCTAGTTATCTAGCTTTCAGTCACTGTCATGTATCCCCTTTTCATATTTCTCTCTGCTTCAAACAAAATAGAGGAATGATAGCTGAGTGAGTTGTGTTCCCCCTCCTACAGTGCGCCCTGAGGCTGGAGCCTCTCTTGCCTCTGCCACGTCCCGGCCCTGGGCTGCAGAGACCGTCAGCTGTGCAAAATAGTCGAGCTGGTTTGTTGGCTGCTTTTGTAATGTCCTGTGAAAAAATGACTTTTTCTTGATGGTTATTGGTAGTTTTTCAGGTGGAGAATTACCGAATGTTTTTCTTTAGAGGACTGATGTTTTTACCATTGACGTTCCAGCCTGTGCCCCTCCTTCTTTAGTTTCTTTATGGAATTGTCTAACTAAACAAAGTTACATACATTTGATCTACCCCAAACTTATGACCTGGAAAAGGGCTTGTTTTAAACCTCTTTCCATTTCACTTCTACACAGTCAGTGACAACCTTACAGTGAGTGAGGTTTTAAATGAGAGGACTGGGAAAGCCTGGAGATACTAAGACTAAATGATGAAGAACCGTGTTCCATAATCGGCATCCCAAAATAATTGTCAACAGATCCCATTACTAATAAATTGGTGATCTTGTTTCATTCAAAAAGCGTAAGAGTTTACAGCAGCTATCTGATGACTATACAGTATAGTAGAGTGACCTAATATAGACTGAATGTGCAGTAGTTTTCCACAACCTATCATCATCTCATCACTATTCCTGCCCTTTCAAAGTGAAAAAGATGGCAAGATTCCTTAAATAATTTTGCAGAATATAATAAATTGTGGTAAAAACTTAATGGGCCATGTGGGATCTGTTTGGATGCTATCATGTTTGAGTGAAGTATATATGCAAAAAATGACACAAGCTGGAGTTGGTGTTTGCATATCACTTTTATTACTTTTAAAGGAAATCTAAAGTTAAAAAAAGAACAGTACTCTCATGGGGCTTCTTGCAGCCCCTCCCCCATCATTCTGTGTCCTTGCCATCCTTCCAAGACCCTCTGGCCAGCAGCAGCGACCCAGTGAAAGCTGTCCAGCCACATGCCTCCAACGTAATGTGCATCCGCAGTACTGGAAAACGATAGAACGCTTCCGGCAACGGGAGCGTGGTCAGGGTGAGTGCGGCTCTGGGGTAGCCTCCGACTGGCCATGACCGGTCAGCTTTCAGGGGGTCGCCGCTGCTTGCTGAAGAGTTGCGGAAGGACGTCGTGGGCACAAGATGACTGCGGGGGGGCTGCAAGGAGACCCAGGTAAGTTAAACTTTTTTTTAACTTTAGATTTCTTTTAAAATTATTAGTTGGTCTGCCACAATGTCAAGTAATGTATGGGCACCCTAACAAGCCTGCTTTCCTAGGCAACGGCCTGTGTGACCTATTCAGAAATGGTTGCTTCTCTAGTTTTATTCACTGCAAATTGACAAGTATATTATTATTTTTTTTATTATTTAAGTACATATTAAGACTTTGGGTTTCTCCCATTATAGTGATCCATACAGACCATTAAGTAATTTGGTTCTCCTACAGACCAGGTTGGCATCTGCAACGGAGGGGACCCAGGGACACCGGCTGGGAGCAGAGCTGTGGCGAGAGACATATCGGCAGCCAGGGGCTGGAGGAAGACCCAGGTAAGTAGATCTTATTTCGTTATCCATCTCGCACTTTCCCTTTAATATGGAGACATGTTCCACAAACAGCGACCACCTACCCATGTAAAAATTGTTTATGACGCCCCTTACGGTGAACACCAGACAGCGGGCTCTTGTCAAAGTGATAGCACTTGGTGAATCCACACTTTCGTTTTGCCTTTTCCGAGCATCTTCAGTGATGATTGCTCACTGTCAGCATAGTCGTTCCTGAATGATTACTTGTCATCATGCCATGAAGCACAACGGCGATACCTTATTGCAGCTTCCTGAAAGATAGGGAGGCTCATCCATCACGTTCGCAACCTTCGCTCGCAGCAGACTCGCCAATTCCCCTATCTGCTGATATCAGAGGAAAGAAGCAGCATTAACTGGTTGGGTGCCTCTCCACGCCGTTGCTATGTCCTGAGGGCCACTCAACCAGACGTTTATGATTTACCGATGACGTCATGGCAATAAATGCTTGTTCCTAAGGGAGCCTGCGATCGCGGACCCGAGCGGGATCATTGGCCCTTGCTATTCCTGACACAAGGAGATTGCGCCTGTAATCTCATCACGGCTTGTTGCTTACAAGGTGCAGCATGTCATCTGGGGTTTGTTGTGGCCATTCTGCCGGCAAAGCATTAGAGGAAAAGTACAGCTCATGAATAAGGAAGACTTATTTCTTCTCAGATGAGCAGTTAAATTAATCATGCCTACAGCTTGACAAGAGGAAGCTGCATTCTCTGAACGCTGGTGTAAGAATAGTAACAGGCACAGCAGACCTGTCTAAAGATATGTACAGACATTTTAAGGGGACTTTAGGTGAGAGGGATACAGGGGCTGAAAGGTTTATTCCCTTTTAAACAATTCCAGTTGCCTGGCAAGTCCGGCTGATCTCTTTGGCTAATCCACTCAAACTTAAGTCAGAGCACCAGCAGCCGGGAAACTTGAACTGTTTAAAAGGAAATTAATATGTCACCCTTCGTATCACTCCCACCTCAGGTTCTCTTTAATGATCATAGCTTAGTTTTATAGGTTTGCATCCAAAACAGGGAATGATCTGACGTCTATGTCTGCCCCTTGCCCCGATCATCATTTCTCTGTACAGAGATTGAAGGCTCATATACTGTACACACTAAAAAAGACTGGGCTAAGGCAATTGCTCTGCGATGTCTATTTTCAGTACTCAGGTTCCTATTTCTTGCTATAGGTAAAAATAATGTTCTGAAGATTTCTCCATTTTCGGCCTACTTGCAAAGGATAAGATCTCTGCTACAAGGGCACGTTTCACAGTGAGGCAGAGCATTTCAAGACAGGTAAGGTTGTAGCAATAACTATAACCGCCATAGCAATTGCTTTGGAGAGCAGAAGCAGTTGGCCTAGTTAGTCTGTAACCTGCACATTTCTTTGAGTCCCCTAGTCTTGTGAATTCCAGGCATTTTTAGCAAGAGACAGAAGTTGGGGTAACAGAGGATGTGCGTAGTGTGCGGGTTCAGGAACTCAGTCAGTACACACAGAGGCAGAGCTTGCAGGAAAGAAGGGATGAAGGTTGCAGCATTACTCCAATACTAAAATTGGAAGCTGAGCTAGAGCTCCTCCTCCTCATTCATTTAGTCGACTCCGACTCTTCGTGACCATATGTATTTCTGCACGTCAGATATGTCTGTCAATCACAGCTTTGAATAGGCATGTTCATAGTTTCTCATGTGCTGTCCATCCACTGCCATCCTCTTCTTTTGCGCTCAATTTTTCCAAGCATCAAGGATATATATAAAGAATCTGGCCTTCTGATTATGGCCCATATGGAACTCACTGTTTCATCTGAGTTTTCCCCAGGTGATATTTTCAAACTTGTCAATAAAATTACCTTTTAAAATCACCAGCAAGCATGAAAATACTCAAAATAATTTGATAGTACCTAATTTCACCTACTACTGCAAAGTGCTAAAAAGTTATTATTAATCGAAGATGAAAAAATGATCTCCTAGGAGGAAACTCCTGGAAGAAAAAGTGAATTGCATATGGGCCTATGGGTCATGTCCTATTCAAGGTGATAAATAGTTTGCAGATGCAATCCTATTGCCGGTTTCCTTTGCGTGATGGCCGATCGTTAGGGAGTATTACTCGGGCAAAAGTCTGAGCGATGCTCCCATGTTACGAGCAATGTGGAGCGAGGTTTTACACTGTGAGGATGTCATTCAGCACCACAGCACTGCTCCCTCGCTCCCCTGGAGATGCACACCCTCCGAACATCCGCCGCTGCATCTGGGGATCTCTTATAATAAAGAGACCCCCAGAGCTCCCTGTTGGGTCGCCGCAATTTCCCGAAGCCCCACCCCCGCAGCTGGGCCATCACCCCGATCAATTTACCTACTGCCCCTTATCTCTTTTCAGAATCATCTTTATCTTTATTCGCCAAGTGCGACACATTGTGCCACACCCGGAATTATTTGTGGGCACATGGCAGACAAGGTTGGTAGTGCAAGTTTACATCGTCGACATAGTGCAGATAGTGGTTACATAGCATGCAACAGTATCACAGCGACAGTATAACTACAACAATATTAACAATAACAAAACATTAACAATAACAGCAATAACCAAGCACATAGTGCGGATAGCAGCCCCATCGTGCGGGAAACCCATGATATGATGTGTACTATGTGGAGCAGTGTGGCCTACAGGCATGCTCTCATTCATTGAGTAGGAGGACTGCCTGGGGGAAGAAGGTGTTTCTGTGCCTGGTGGTTTTGGTGGGGATGGTCCTGTTTCATAAAAACTTTTGAAAAGTAAAAAGTACATTTGTTCCAGAACAAAATGCACTGTAAATTTATTTTATTCCTATGTTGTATTTTCGTTTAGGAAATGATGTGACCGCGTTTCCTCTATTTCCTCTACCACGACTTCGCCACGATTGCACCGCAATCCATCAGGTGTCTGGTGTGATTGCGGTGTGTTTGCACATGTGATTTCCAATGGGAGAAAAAATAATGTGGTGGGACAATAGTTTGAATTGCTGAATCACGGGGAAAAGCACATAGCGGCATAATTGCTATGCCATTCTCCTGCGCTCCTATACAAAGTATAGAAATGCAGCAGGTCAGCAATTGCGATTCAGACAGAATTTAATCGCACTAGTGGAAAAACAGCAACACAATTTACATGTTAATCGGGGTGCTGTAGCACTTTATCAAGACCATACACATGTTTCCTATAACCTGGGATTAACCACTTCAGGACCACAGGCTTTACCCTCCCAAAGACCAGGCCATTTTTCACTAATTAGGCCACTGCAGCTTTAAGGGCTTGCTGCAGGGCTGTACATGTCAGCACACAAGTGACTTTTTTTTAATAAATATTTTCATGTTTATTTTTTGAATAAACTTCCTATTTTTCTTTATAGTGGCTTTGTTATTGACCGCTATAGTTGCTACAAAATTAAGTGAACATTAGGTGTAATTGTGAAATTACGGTTCCTGATTATGGGTACAAACAAAATTAACAAGTTTTAATTAACAAGTTTTAATGGCATTTTTGCATCCAGATTTTGCATCATAATTGTGAATTACGATGTGAAATTACGATTTTGTGAGATTCATATACATCAATACACTTCAGTGGTCAGTGATACCATCAGATGGTTGGCATAGCTATGGGGACAACTATGGCACCCACTTATGCTATGCACACCTCCTGTTGCATCACTAGGAGATTGACACCATCTCTTCTGAGAGGGGAGGTGTTGCTGCTCAGGTCAGGATAACCAGAAAATGATATCCTTGTGGAGTGAGATGTATCAGAGAAAGAATTCTATGAATTCCTGCTCATCTCAAGTACCAAAGAATCAAATCTAAAAAATGTGCTTATGTTTGGGGAGGTGATCAGTTGGAATTTCACAAATTAAAAGTGGTAATGTGTAAGGTCTGGCAACCTATCCACCCACGAATCAGCCTCAATGTCCCAATCTACCTCCGCCGTCTTCGCCTTGTGTGTCGCGTCCCCGCTAGAACGGGAGGTGAGAGACAACACCTACCCAACTTCGGTTACACCCAGGCCTTTAGGGCGCAAGATATTGAGGCTGAATGCAGGGTGGGTATAGATAGATCACCAACACCAAACACAAGAAACAAAAGCAGAGTCCAATAACAGTCTGGGGTCATACACAGGTATCCGAGATTCGCAGTACAGAAGGAGCAGGCAAGAGAGTAGTCGAGAATTTCCAGGGTCAGTTCAGGCAGCAAGCAAGGAAGGTCCAAAATCAGGCAGAGGTCAAAAATTTGAGTAATCCAATAAAGAATAGTTTTCCAACCAGGCTACACGCACCCAGCAGTTAGATTAGCTAACGCTATCACAGGCAATGACAGGAAGCACTCAGCAGACTTATATACTACATGCAACCAATCAGTGGCCGGCCACATGCACACAACAGCCAATCACACGCAGGCATAAATCAGCTGACAGTGAGATCAGCTGAAACAGATGACCACAACAGGCCAGCTGACCCACCCAATGCTGACCAGCAAAGCTTTGTGAGAGTATTAGTTATAGCACAGTGGTCAAGCTCACCACCTCTGATGTGGGAGACCAGGGTTCAATCCTAGGCAGGGTCAGAAACTATAAATTCATATTATTAAAATAAACCTCTGCTAAGTGTCAGCTGACTCTACCTCAATCGTCGCCTCAGACCATACTGCGGCCGAGAGGAGCGGATCCTTACATAATGGAAGACAACAATGTTCAGTTTGGCTGTTTTTGAAAACCAAGAGCATCTGATTCTGTGTTACGTTGAAGGAACTTTCATCCTGGAACACAGTTGGATAGCTCGCTGTAAAGACAATTTCTTAGTCTAAGACTAAGGAGGAATTGTAGTGATCTGAAACAGTTTAGATGAAGCAGTGATCAAAGCCAGAAACAGAGAGAGTCGTGGTTTATTGAAGAAGAGGAGAAAGTTTGAAGCTAACAAATTTCATTGCTCTTTACACATTTTTAGGGGTTACTGCATACAAAATATCATTAGAAGGAATTGGGATACACTACAAAGTGATACTCTATTAAAGGAAACATGTCTATTGCTCTTATGCATTTATACAGTAGTATAAGTCTCTCAAACTAATAATATAAAAAAAATTCAAATAAAATCAATACAAAGATGGGGCGGCATGGTTGCATAGTGGATAGCACTTTCGTCTTGCAGCACTGGGCTACACATTTCAAATCTGTGCCAGGCCACTATCTGCATGGAGTTTGTCTCCCACATTCCAAAAAACACACACATTAGGCTCTATTCACAAAAGTCTCATACATGTTTTATTTAATACAATATATACAATACAATAACATTTCTATAGCGCTTTTCTCCCATAGGACTCAAAGCGCTTAGGCTCTCTCAGATTCAGTAATTAGTAGGATGAAGTATTCACACAACAAAAGTTATATTTCTGCAAATGCCAAACTGAACAGGTGGGTTTTCAGTCTGGATTTAAACACGTCCAGGGATGGAGCTGTCCTGATCTGTTGAGGTAAGGAGTTCCAAAACGTAGGGGCAGCATGACAGAAGGCTCTGGGACCAAAAGTTTCCAAGTGGACTCTGGGTATGACTAGATTATTAGAACCTGTTGATCTGAGAATGCGGGGATTGCTACGCAGCTGCAACATATCTTTCATGTATCCAGGGCCTAAATTATTCAGGGATTTAAATGTCAGTAGGCCGATCTTGAATAGGACCCTCCATTCTATAGGTAGCCAGTGAAGGGAGTGCAGGACTGGCGTTATGTGGCAGTGACGGGGTTGGTTGGTTAGCAGTCTGGCAGCAGTATTCTGTATCAGCTGTAGTCGGTACAAGACCTTTTTTGGAAGGCCAGTGTAGAGAGCATTGCAGTAGTCCAGTCGGGATGTGATGAAGGCGTGGACTAAGGTTGGCAGATCTTCTGGGGGTATGAGGTGCTTGATTTTTGCAATGTTCTTCAGGTGAAAATAGGATGATTTCACCACAGCAGAGATTTGAGTTCTGAAGTTTAAATCCCAATCAATTAGAACTCCCAGGCTACGCACATGATCAGAGCTGCGCAGATCCGTGCCTCCTATTCCCATTGGTGAAGACTGCAAGTTAAGTTGTTTTGTTATCATGCTCTGCCCTGCTATCAGAAGGACTTCAGTTTTGTCTGCATTTAGTTTCAGCCAGTTGTCATTCATCCATTGCTGTAGTTCACGTAAGCAGGCGTTTATAGTTAGAGTTGGGTCTGTCACACCAGGCTTGAAGGAAAGATATAGTTGGGTGTCGTCTGCATAGCAGTGGTATGTCAGGCCATGTTTTTGGATTAGTTTTCCCAGCGGTAACATGTAAATCGTTAAAAGCAGGGGAGAAAGGATTGAGCCCTGGGGCACCCCATACTTAAGTGATACAGGGGTGGACAGGAAGGCCCCCATAGACACTTTGTGGGTTCTGCCACTCAAGAAGGATTGAAACCACTGAAGAACTATGCCATCAATGCCGCAGTATTCCTGTAGCCTGTTTATCAAGATGTCATGGTCAACTGTATCAAAGGCTGCAGAAAGGTCTAGCAGTATGAGGATGGAGCACTCTCCTCTGTCTCTTGCCATGAGCAGGTGGTTGCATATTTCGATGAGGGCAGTTTCAGTGCTGTGGTGTTTCCTGAAGCCAGACTGGAATGGGTCATAACTGTTGTTTTGTAGGATTTTGGCTTCTAGCTGGAGGTAAACAGCTTTTTCAATTAGCTTGCCCAGAAAGGGGAGGTTAGAGACAGGTCTGTAGCTGGTCATTGCATCTGGGTCCAGGGAGGGTTTTTTGAGGAGAGGCCTGATGATTGCTTCCTTCAGTAAAGCAGGAAATATCCCTGATTTTAAGGAACAGTTAACAATTTTTAGGAATACCTGTACGAACAGGTCGGGGCAGTTCAACATGAACTGTGTTGGGCCAGGATCTAGGTCACAGGTAGTTAGGCGGACGTGAAGGAGGATGCTTGATGTGACTTCTTCATCAATTTCTTTGAAGTTTGACCAAGGTGTTACATTGTCTCTGCTAATGGTCTTCGGCGCTATATTAGGCTCAGATGCTGTAAGTTGGATGGCGGACCTTATAGCGGAGACTTTGTCTGTGAAGAAATGGGCAAATTGGTCACAGAGGTCCTTTGAAGACTCCGGGTTGCAGAGTTTTTCTACTGTGCGGAACAGTTGGGCTGGTTTGTTAACTGCATTTGCAATGTCTTGTGATAGAAAGGATGATTTTTTTCCCGTGATTACCTTTTGGTAGCTCTTCAAGTGGAGGATTAAGGCATGTTTGTCTTCTGGGGACTGAGATTTGCGCCACAGTCTCTCAAGTTTTCGGCCTTGTCTTTTCAGCTCTTTTATAGCGTTATCAAACCACTGTGCATGATGGTGTGGAGTAAGATATTTGGTGCGCAGAGGAGCAATGGTCTCAAAGGTGGAGGACACACATTTGTTGTATTTAAACACCAGAGTATCAGGGTCCAAGCTGGAGTCAGTCAATTCATCAAAGCTAAGGTTATCTCGGATATGTTGAGGTGTTAGCCCTTTTAAGCGGCGATATTTTATTTGATTCTTGACCTGGTGTTTGACAGCTGGTATTGAGAGGGAGAAGTGGATAGTGTGATGGTCTGACCAGGCAACAGGATTAATTTCCACATTGGCTATTGACAGCCCAGTATGGAATATAAGGTCCAGAGTGTGGCCTTTCCTGTGAGTAGCAGAGCTGATTGATTGGAGGAAGCCCAGTTCATGTAAGGCACGAGGTAGCTCTATTCCAAGTTTTGAAGAGGAGTCATCCACCCATGTATTGAAATCTCCAAGAACAATCCATCTGGGGTGTTCAAGTGCTAGGTTGCATAGGAGGTCTACAAGTTCCTTAAGGAAGTCTGAGTGTTTTTCTGGTGGGCGGTAGATCAGCAATATGTTAATGTTTTTCTCAGCTGAAAGTTGCACCCCCAAGCATTCAAACGAGTTGGTAGGACCTACAGTAAGTGGTCTGATTTTCAAAGCTGATCTAAAGCAAAGTGCAACCCCTCCTCCTCTGCGTTCTTTCCTATTTATCTCCTCATTCATAGTTAAACGCAGGGGGGATTACAGCGGCCCCGAATCCCCCCTCAGACCAGGGCCAGTGAAGTGTCTGGGGACAGGCACACAAGCTGAGACACCAGAATGTCTGCAGGTATCCTGCAGCTCACAGCACTGCCCCCTTTCTATCTCTGCTACAGTTGACTTTGGATGGAGCTGCAGCATGTGTACAGAGTATGGAGCAGCAGCATGTGTACAGAGCATGGAGCAGCAGTGAGTGTACAGAGTATGGAGCAGCAGCGTGTGTGTACAGAGCATGGAGCAGCAGTGTGTGTAAAGAGTATGGAGCAGCAGCATGTGTACAGAGCATGGAGCAGCAGCGTGTGTACAGAGCATGGAGCAGCAGCGTGTGTACAGAGCATGGAGCAGCAGTGTGTGTACAGAGCATGGAGTAGCAGCATGTGTACAGATCATGGAGCAGCAGTGTGTGTACAGAGCATGGAGCAGCAGTGTGTGTACAGAGCCTGGAGCAGCAGTGTGTGTAAAGAGCATGGAGCAGCAGCATGTGTACAGAGCATGGAGCAGCAGCATGTGTACAGAGCATGGAGCAGCAGCATGTGCACAGATCATGGAGCAGCTTTGGGGAACTTAACAGAGTCAGGTATGAGCACATCCCTGTGCTCCTGCTGTGTGAATGCTTCACTTTCCCCTTCATTACCAATGTTGGCTGTCCTCATTATTATCTGTATCCAAACTGCTCCTGATTGATCCGGTTTTCGATCAGGAGCAGATCGGACATTTAAGAAATAATTGTCAGATCCTGTCAGTTGGACAATAAATTGCATTATGTGTACCCAGCATGATGTTCTACCATATTATTATACTGTATTGTGTGTGGCTGAGGGAGACCTTTCAGGAATCCCCCCCTTGAAAATCCTGGGTTTGTCATTGATAAAAATACCCTTTCAGCACATGTACAAGCAAAATAATCACTCACAGTAAGTTGTTCCTGATTAACTTCATTTCAATAGTACTTTTCTTACCATCATTATATTATATTTTTGGTCTTTGGAAGCTTAAACATGTAACATAGATAAGGTGAACACAGAGGAAAATAAGTGAAAAAGCTTTGTGAATCATGCCCATTAACTCTTTCCCCCAAAATTGGACTACGATAGGGGCTATTATGACTACAGCTGTGTACATAGGCTAGATGGACACGATAACGACCGCTTCTGACGACACTCTAGCATGTGTACAGCGGCCCCCTGATGTCAAACAACGCCTCGACCATAGATCAGCCTGATAGATCAACTCAGCTGAGCGCTGCCTGAGAGTAAATTTATTCTGGAGAAAAACATTAAACCTGGATTCACGGGAAACTGTGAGGGCCATTTATCAAGAGTGTCTGACACAAAATATTGGTAGGTTTTTAGAAATCCTTGCAGTATTGTCTCAGACATCTTATTAAATCACTAAATAGTGCAGATTCCTTCTTAACCACTTGCCGACCGCGCACTCATACCGCGCGTCGGCAAAGTGGCAGCTGCAGGACCAGTGATGCAGTTCTGCGTCGCCGGCTGCAGGCTAATTAAACAGGAAGCAGCCGCTCGCGCGAGCGGCTGCTTCCTGTCAATTCACGGCGGGGGGCTCCGTGAATAGCCTGCGGGCCGCCGATCGCGGTTCGCAGGCTAAATGTAAACACAAGCGGAAATAATCCGTTTTGTTTACATTGTACGGCGCTGCTGCGCAGCAGCGCCGTAAGGCAGATCGGCGATCACCGGCCAATCAGCGGCCGGGGATCGCCGCCATGTGACAGGGGACAGCCTGTCACTGGCTGCACAGGACGGATAGCGTCCTGTGCAGCCCAGATTGCCAGGGGGGACAGGGATGAGAGGGAGGGGGGGAATTTCGCCGCGGAGGGGGGCTTTGAGGTGCCCCCCCCCCTGCAACCCCCAGGCAGGCAGGAGCGATCAGACCCCCCCAGCACATCATCCTCCTAGTGGGGAAAAAAGGGGGGCGATCTGGTCGCTCTGCCTGCACCCTGATCTGTGCTGGGGCTGCACAGCCCACCCAGCACAGATCAGCTAAAACAACGCTGGTCCTTAAGGGGGGGGGGGGGGGTAAAGGGTGGGTCCTCAAGTGGTTAAACTGTTAGGAATAGGAGGAGTTAGAAAAGTCTCTCAGACAGTGCAGTGTGTGAGGGAAATTCCTGTTGCTGAGGAAACCAATACATCTGCTGTATTGCATCAATGTCCAGCACTGGAAGGCACAGTACACCTTCACGGGACACCTGGCAGCAGGGGGGAGGAGCACTTCACTAATCATGCATAGCCTGCAATACTGCACTATCTGTAGAACTGCTATTAAACACTTCTTAATCTGCAACAGTTTAGAAATGGATCTGCACTTTTCTTAACTGTAGTGCAGCTCTAGAAATCCACGGTAAACTGACACTATTATGTAGGATTTGAGAAGTGTCTACCATGCAGAACAGTTCCTCTGCTGGTTAAGACAGTTTAAGAAAAATAAACTATCGGTAATGCTTTGAAAAATTTGGCCCTGTGAGTATTCTTTCCATTTGTTTTTCATTATCCGCATATTTTACCAACTCTGCTTTTTCTTTCTTTTTTTGTTTTTGTTTTATATTATACATTAACCTTACCTGCATATGGACTGTGGGCAGGCCTAAGTCTTTCCACTTCTCTACTTAATTATTATATACTAGGAGGTTTACCCACCTAATTGGTGTGTGGATGCTTGTACACATACATGATTGTTATTGATGCCCTTTTCACAAATCTCAAACTATTACGGTTTCCTGGCTTGTTATTCCTGCTAATTGTGTATTGATTGTTTCCAATTTCATTGTTGAATGTAGTCACATTGTCCTTAGGCAGTTGGGCAGTTTGTTTGTTTGTTTACATTTCAAAGGGAGTATGAGTCTGTGGGACTGATCGCTGCAACCGCCTACAAATGTCTGCTTCTGTTACAATGTCTTATATACAGTATATGTGTGTTCTGTACAGTTCTATTCCAGTTCTGGATAATGCCTGAAGAAAAAAACTTGGATTGACAGGCAGCCTATTGGGCCAATCAAAGTGCGGCGATCACGTCCTTTAAAGCCACTGGACCCAAAGCTGCTCAGGCGGGACGAGTGGAGCTCCCATTATTGGCAAGGAGCGTGTTGGAGGCCCTAAGATTGGTACTCCTGAAATGTGGTTTTCCCTGTAACCTTTGACATCGAAATGGTTCTAGGTTCTCTCAGTTCTCTTTTTATTCACCTATGCTTAAGCCTTTCTATACCTCGGATGCTGACTTTTTGTTTAATACCATAATTGTTATTTTTTTTTAAACTGAATTATTTCATGGAAGAAAATTAAAGTTTTGTTATGAGCTTTATTGATAGAGAGCTTTATTGATTGATGGGATAAGCATGCAACTAAAACTAAAAGGAAGTAACTAAAAAGTAGCAGTGGCTGGATAGTGTAATGGTTAAGGGCTCTGCCTCTGACCCAGGAAGCCTGGGTTCAAACGTTACTCTTCCTGTTCAGTAAGCCAGCACCTACTCAGTAAGGAGACCTTGGGCAAGACTCACTGCCGCGGTCTACTGAGCTCACCCTAGTGCCTGTGCTTTGATTCCACCAGGAGAAAAGCACAATATAAATGTTTTGTGTCTTGTCTTGCATCAAGTCAAAAGGGGCTTATTAACATTAGGTGCTAAGAGGAGTAGAGCAACCAATGAAATTTCATCTGTTGAGGAGAACAAGGATCCTTATAGGCACCTCTGGGTAACACCTTTTCTTTTATTTCAGTTATCTCTGACTTTGTATATGTAAACCAGCACCACTACCTAATACAGTACAATTAAACGCTGTCACAGAGTTTACATGAATGACATCACTGCGTGTGACCTTTACACAGCTGTACAAATGCAAAGGTAAACATACAAACACTCAATAAGCAGAGAAGAGGGAACTCTCATATGACTCACCCTGCAAAGCATGTAAGTCATCAACACTTTCCAAAGTCCTTCATTGTGCTTGCTGAGCCACCGGCTCCCTGTATTAAGGACACACCCTGTTGTTTTTTACCTATGTGAGGTAATTTTCTTTTGCTTTATGGTGCCAGTTGCACAGAAGAACTCAGGACAAATCTATACAAAAAATCCTTTCACTCATGTACAGTATATATTCATTTACATTTTTTTCTCTTATTGCTTCATTCCAAGTATCTACCTAAAATTACAACATGCCCTATGGGTTGATGGGCAATAGGAGGAGATATCTCAGTGGGTCCACAGCATGGATAACACTGGAGACCAGTGAAAAGAACTAACTTCCCTCTGACAAATAATTTTGCAGTTGTGATAATCATCGTGTAATGGACTGCTGGGGGGTCTTTAAAGAGACACTGAAGCGAAAAAAAACTATGATATTATGATTTGTATGTGTAGTACAGCTAAGAAATAAAACATTAAGATCAGATACATCAGTCTAATTGTTTACAGTACAGGAAGAGTTAAGAAACTCCAGTTGTTATCTCAATGCAAAAAAGCCATTATCTCTACGACTTTCAAAGTCATGGAGAGGGCTGTTTTCTAACTTTTATTATCTCAACTGTTAGTTAACTATTTACTTTTCCTCTGGCAGAGGAGAGGTCATTAGTTCACAGACTGCTCTGAAAGAATCATTTTGAATGCTGAGTGTTGTGTAATCTGCACATATTAGAGAATGATGCAATGTTAGAAAACACACTATATACCTGAAAATAAAAATATGAGAATATTTTCTTTGCTGCTAATCTTCTAGTAATTATTCATAGTACACAACCAATTCATTATATCATATATTTTTTTTTCGCTTCAGTGTCTCTTTAAGCCACTGGAAATTAAAGAACAAAACTACCTTTTGCTTTCCACTTTGGATCTGTATAGATCTGTCAGATACGCAGCTTGTATGCTGTTTGCCAGGGAGAGGTTCTGTTCCAGTAGTGTTTCTGTGGTCAGCTTCGTTAAAGGACAACTGAAGAGAGAGGTATATGGAGGCTGCCATGTTTATTTCCTTTTAAGCAATACCAGTTTCTTGGCTATCCTGCTGGTCCTCTGCATCTAATACTTTCAGCCATAGACCCTAAACCAGCATGCAGCAGATCAGGTGTTTCTGACATTATTCTCAGATCTGACAGATTAGCTGCATGCTTGTTTCTGATGTGATTCAGACACTTCTGCAGCCAAACAGACCAGCAGGGCTGCCAGGCAACTGGTATTGTTTAAAAGGAAATAAACATGACAGCCTCCATAGTCTTCTCACTTCAATTGTCCTCTAAAGCTTAATTATGGTACGGCCAGAACCCGAAGTCTGGCCGGGGGGGGGGGGGGGGGGGGGATTCATTGATTTAACGCCGCTGGGAGCTGGGAATCCTGTTCATTTCTAACATTGCCCGCAGGTGCACGGCCACTTTGTGTTTTGACCAGCCAGAACCCGAAGTGGCCAGACTTCGGTTTCTGGCCGTAACATATACATGGTAGAGAGTTCTCGGCCAAGGTGGCCAGATGGGGCCGTCTCTGTAAACAATCTAGCATTTGTATGGCAGCCCCCAGATCAAAGTTAAAGGCTGTTCAACTAAATATTAGAGTGTGTGACCTTTTCTTGGACATGCGGTGTGAGGACCGTTTCACACAGACGGCTGGTGGCAGCTCGTTTAGCCGATGCTAAATGCTTCTTTGATGCATCAGAGAAAAATCTTTGGCTGTTTGGCTACAAAGTAAGATATAAATATGGGGTACAAAATAATACCGACATTGGTGTACACCATCATACAAAATACAGAATTGGTACAAAATACAGAATTGGCAATTACAGTAACAAATGTAACAATTAATAAAATGTATAACAAATTCCAAGACACATAAGGGTGAGAGAGCCTTGTCCTTGCGAGCTTACAATCTAAAGGAATGTGGGGGGAACAAGACGTGGATTAGTATACAATATTCATACCTGAAGGCAGTGTGTTTTAGGTTATCTAGTAAGGACTACAACTTGGCCAGAGGGCACAGGGATGATGGCCTAAGTTAGATCATATGCTTGTCGGAAAAAATTAGCTTTGAGGGAGCGTTTAAAGATTTCAAAGTTTGGAGAGTGACAGATGTGTTTTGGCAGCGGACTCCATAGGAGGGGTGAAGCACGTGCAAAATCTTGTATACATGAATACAAGGAGGTGATTCTAGAGGAGGGCAAAAGAAGGTTATGTGCAGATCTGAGACTGCGTTTGGGTTGGTATCTGGAAACTAGTGAGTGGATGTATGGGGAGAAGATTGTGAAGAGCCTTGTAGGGTAGGGTTAAGAGTTTGAACTGGATTCTCTGGTTAATTGGTAGCCAATGAAGAGCTTGACATAGAGGGGGAGCAGAGGAAGAGTGAGAAGAAAGATAAATGACTTGAGCAGCCAAGTTCAGTACAGACTAGAAGGTTGCCAGTCTGTTAGTTGGTAGTCCTCAAAGCAGTATATTAGAATAGACCAGACGAGATATAATATACTAACATTTTAGTAGTATCCTGAGTGAGAAAAGGTTGGATTCAAGATATGTTTTTGAGTTGGAGATGACAGGAGCTGGTTAGGGAGTAAATTTGAGGAGTCAAATATTACTCCTAAGCACCGTGCTTTGGGTGTAACGTTCGGTGAAGCACAGAGAGGATCTGATTACCGGTGATCTGCAGTATCACCGGGAATGCAGATATATACCAGATTATAAGTGATCTGCAGTATCACCGATAATCCAATATACTAGCTAACCTCTGTTCACCTAAGTAGAGTGTAGTGTTTGGTGTAACAGTAACACTTTGAGGACAAGGCCTCAGCGCAGTCAGGAGTACTGCACGGATTCCTTCCGCAGACCTGAGCTCTCCAAGACGGGAGGAGTCAGGCTGACAGTAGGAAGGGTAATCTGAAAGTAACCCTCAAGAGGAAGGGTCACTAACAGTGCGAGGAACCGCCTCTAACAGCAAGGTCGGTTCTCGAGGTCGGACAAGCCAGGTCGTACACACACAGACAGATAAAGTACAAGATCAGGAGGCAAAGGCGGTGTCAAAGTACAGGCGGGGTTCGGCAACGGGGTATCAGATAGATCGAGGTACAAAATCAGGAGGCAGAAACAGAGTCTAGAAACGAGCCGGGGTTCGGCGACAGAGTATCAGAAATATCGAAGTACACGATCAGAGCTCAGGAGATTGGTCAGGCAGGCAATAGGTCATAACAGATAATCACAATCAAACTAGTACTTTAGCTATCAACAGAATCTAGCTAAGTGTAGGATTACGGCTCCAGCTGGTCCCGGCACACTTGCGGATCTGACTACGGATCTGGGTGCTCCCACATAAGTGAACGCAACGCCAGACAAGGAGCAAGTGAACAGTCAGCAGTATATATACACGGAGGCCTCTCCAGCACCTCCCTAAACGCTGGGCCAATCAGGAGGGGAGCCAGGGTCAGCTGATTAACCTGGTCAGCTGACTCATCCCCGGCTGGCATATGTTCTGCCTCAATGCGCGCGCGCGCGTCATTCTAGATCCAGAGGGACTACGAGTCCCAGCCACAGCAGCCCCGCTCTGCGGAGCAGCGGGGGTATGTGCACCAACCGCCGCGTCCAACGCTTTGGTTTCTGCGCTCTCATTGGGCCCCTGCACGGAGACAGCCGCCTCGTGCTGAGAGGAGGCGGCTGCCTCTCCGTGCACAGCAACACTGCGCGCGGAAAGAGCCGCCTGCCGCTGGCTCCTGGCGGCGGCTCTTCCGCGTTTATTTACAGTACCCCCCCCCCCCTGAGGAGTGGACTCCGGACAGCTCCTTCTGGGCTTTTCTGGATGTAAAGCATGAAACTCCCTCACCAACTCATTCGCATGCATACGGTTCCTCGGTACCCATTGTCTCTCCTCAATACCATACCCTTTCCAATGTACGAGATATTGTACCGAGTTTTGTACCATGTGTGAATCTAAAAAATTTTCTACCTCGTACTCAGGTTGGTCATCTACCACCACAGGAGGAGGAGGAGTGGGACCCACATGGACTGCTGGTTTAAGCAGGGATACATGGAAGGACCTTACCCCACGCATGCTAGTGGGAAGATCAACGGAATACGTAACGTTGTTGATCCTCTTGGCCACTGAAAATGGACCCACAAACCTGGGGCCCAGTTTGGCAGATGGCTGCTTCAGGGTCAAGTGACGTGTGGACACCCAGACTAGATCCCCTGACTGAAACTTCCATTCCACGGACCGTCTCTTATCTGCTTGACCCTTCTGACTCTGAAACGCCTTCTGCAAATTCCCCTTAACAATTCCCCAATTGTCCCTGAGTGACCTCTGCCAGTCCTCTAGTGCTGGAAATGGAGACGAGACAACTGGAAAAGGGGAGAATTTGGGTGACCTCCCTGTCACAATCTGGAATGGAGAAAACCCAGATGAGGAATTCTTCAAATTATTTTGGGCGAATTCCGAGTAGGGCAGAAATTTCACCCAGTCACTCTGTGCCTCCGCAACGTAACATCTTAGGAATTGCTCCAAAGACTGGTTAATACGTTCTGTCTGTCCATTAGTCTGTGGGTGGTAGCCTGACTAGAAAGACAATTTCATGCCCATTTGGTGGCAAAATGCCCTCCAGAATCCAGACACAAATTGGACTCCCCTATCAGATACAATGTCTTCCGGAACGCCATGCAGCCGGAAGACGTGAATGATAAACAATTCGGCCAGTTCTTGAGCCGAGGGGAGTCCTTTCAGGGGCACAAAATGGGCCATTTTGCTAAACTGGTCGACTACCACCCAAATAACAGACATGCCCTCAGACCTGGGCAATTTCGCCACAAAATCCATGGACAAGTGGGTCCATGGCTCACTCGGGGTGGGCAAAGGCTGCAACCTTCCTACAGGTGCCAGTCGGGAGGGTTTACTCTTGGCACATACCACACACTCCCTGACATACTCTTTGCAATCAGTTGCCAACGAAGGCCACCAAGCACACCTGGCAATCAGATCCTGCGTTCTGGCAGCTCCAGGGTGACCAGCATTCTTATGGGCGTGAAAGAGTTGTAGGACTTGTAAACGATATAGCAGAGGAATAAACATTACCCCTTCGGGTTTCCCCTCAGGAACATCCTGCTGGAAGGGACCCAAAATCTCTGTCCAATCCTCCCAAGTCTCTGTGGCGGCTAACACTAATTTCTGCGGGATGATGGACTCAGGAGCGGGGGGCTGTGCTGTCTCTGGTTCAAAACACCTGGAGAGGGCATCTGCCTTGACGTTTTTGCTGCCTGGAGTGTACGTGATTATAAACCTGAACCTCGTAAAAAATAAGGACCACCGGGCCTGACGGGGACTTAGCCTCTTAGCCCCCTCGATGTATTCCAAGTTCTTGTGGTCGGTGTAAACTGTGATCGTGTGTTCTGCCTCCTCTAACCAGTGGCGCCACTCCTCAAATGCCAATTTAATAGCCAGAAGTTCCCGGTTGCCTATATCATAATTTTTTTCTGCAGGTGAAAACCTGCGGGAAAAGTAAGCACACGGGTGTAATCTGCCCTGCAACCCGGACCATTGAGACAGCACCGCCCCTACCCCAACTTCCGAGGCATCAACCTCCACGATAAAGAGGAAGGACGTGTCCACATGTCTCAAAATTGGTGCTGAGCAAAATAATTTCTTCAAATGAGCAAATGCCGCCACGGCTTCAGGAGACCAGTGATTGGTATCCGCCCCTTTTTTCGTAAGACTGGTAAGGGGGGCAACTAACGTGGAATACCCCTTAATGAACCTCCTGTAATAGTTTGCGAACCCTAAAAATCTCTGTAGGGCCTTTAACCCCACTGGCTGCGGCCACTCCAGCACGGCTGTGACCTTGGCAGGATCCATGGAGAGGCCCGAGGTGGAAATTACGTAACCTAGGAACGTGACTGTGGTCACTTCAAAAATACACTTTTCCACCTCAGCGTAGAGCATATTTTGTCTTAATTTGTTCAGGACAAATTTCACGTGAACTTTGTGCTCGGAGAGGCTATTGGAGTAGATTAGTATATCATCGAGGTATACCAGTACGAACCTACCCAATACCTCCCGGAATACCTCATTGATTAGTTCCTGGAAGACGGCTGGTGCATTACACAACCCGAAGGGCATCACTAAATACTCGTAATGCCCGTCGGGTGTGTTAAAGGCCGTCTTCCATTCATCGCCCCTTCTAATGCGGATTAGGTTGTACGCCCCCCTCAGATCTAACTTAGAAAAGATCTTTGCAGTTGTGACCTGCGTGAATAAATCGTCTATCAATGGTAACGGATAGCGATTTTTTACCGTGATTTTATTAAGACCCCGGTAATCAATACAAGGTCGAAGACCCCCGTCTTTCTTCTTAACGAAGTAGAAACCAGCCCCAGCAGGCGACCGGGAGGGCTGAATGAACCCCTTGGCCAAGTTGTCACGAATGTATTCCTCCATAGCTATCTTCTCGGGACCAGACAAGTTATACAGGTGACCCCTAGGGGGCATACAACCAGCACGGAGATCAATGGGGCAATCGAAAGGGCGATGAGGAGGTAATTGATCAGCAGCCTTGGGGCAAAACACATCAGAATACTCGGAATAGACCTCGGGAACACCCTCCACGTAAATCTTGGTCTGACCCAATGTCACCTTCCCTAAACACTGTTGGTGACAATGATCGGACCATCTGGTTACCTGACCCGTAGCCCAATCTATTTGTGGAGAGTGGAGTTGTAACCATGGCATGCCTAGGATGATAGTGGAGGTCGACATGTGTAACACAAAAAACTGTAGTTGTTCCCCATGCAGTACCCCTATCGTGACCTTCACCTGCGGGGTCTGTGACAGGGGACGATTCCGTTGCAGAGGGGAATCGTCTACTGCCGTGACCTGAATGGGGGGACTTACTGGAGTGAGAGGAATACCCAACTCCTGAGCAAATTCAACGTTCATAAAATTAGCCGCTGAGCCAGAGTCAATAAAAGCCTCAGTGGTTACAGACTTAGTATCCCATGTAATCGTACAGGGGAGAAGTAACTTCTTCTCTTTTTGGGGTGAGAATGATGTGCCTAGGGTGTCACCCCCCACTACTCCTAGGCAGACCCGTTTCCCGGCTTGTTAGGACAGTCTCGCACTCTATGCCCTGTTTCTGCACAATACAGGCACAATTGTTCTGATATTCTCCGCCTTCGCTCCACCTGGGTCAGTTTTGATCGCCCAATTTGCATTGGCTCGGGTGGGGGCAAGGCCGGAGGAGGTGAGACAGGCGTAGATGCCGTTACTAAAGACGCAGCAGAAGGTGCCGCATACGAAGTCACCCTGGCACGGTGACTGCCCCTAGTCTGCCTCTGATGGCGTAGTCGACGATCGACTCGGATGGCCGATGTTATGGCCTCATCGACTGTCTTGGGCTCGGGTAAGGTTAACATCAAGTCAGAGACCTCTTCCGACAACCCAGACAGGAAATAATCCATCAGAGCGAAATTGTCAAACCTGGCGGTAACAGACCACCTACGAAATTCTGCCGCGTAATCCTCGACCGACCCTCTGCCTTGCCGCAAAAGTTTAAGCTTCCGCTCAGAGGTTGCCGCAAGGTCAGGGTCGTCGTATATCACGGCCATAGCCTTAAAAAATTCCTCTACCGAGGTCAGAGCTGTGTCTGTGGGAGGCAGATTATATGCCCAGGACTGGGAATCACCAGTTAATAATGTTTTAATGAAAATGACCCGTTGGGTCTCAGTCCCCGAGGATCGGGGTCTTAACTCGAAGTATGATAACACTCTACTCTTGAAATTCCGGAAGTCAGACTTGTGGCCGGAAAATTTGTCTGGTACAGGCATACGTATGTCATCACTAGGAGGGGATCGCACTGAATCAACTGACGTCTGGAGGGTTCGCACAGAGCCTGCAAGGGAATCAATTAAAGCTTTGTGCTGGCCCAGTGCTTGATGAATGCTATCCACCGAAGTGGCAAGCACAGTTAGAGGGTCAGTGCGTGCGCCCATCTGTATATTTGGTCTGGCGTTCTGTAACGTTCGGTGAAGCACAGAGAGGATCTGATTACCGGTGATCTGCAGTATCACAGGGAATGCAGATATATACCAGATTATAAGTGATCTGCAGTATCACTGATAATCCAATATACTAGCTAACCTCTGTTCACCTAAGTAGAGTGTAGTGTTTGGTGTAACAGTAACACTTTGAGGACAAGGCCTCAGCGCAGTCAGGAGTACTGCACGGATTCCTTCCGCAGACCTGAGCTCTCCAAGACGGGAGGAGTCAGGCTGACAGTAGGAAGGGTAGTCTGAAAGTAACCCTCAAGAGGAAGGGTCACTAACAGTGCGAGGAACCGCCTCTAACAGCAAGGTCGGTTCTCGAGGTCGGACAAGCCAGGTCGTACACACACAGACAGATAAAGTACAAGATCAGGAGGCAAAGGCGGAGTCAAAGTACAGGCGGGGTTCGGCAACGGGGTATCAGATAGATCGAGGTACAAAATCAGGAGGCAGAAACAGAGTCTAGAAACGAGCCGGGGTTCGGCGACAGAGTATCAGAAATATCAAAGTACAAGATCAGAGCTCAGGAGATTGGTCAGGCAGGTAATAGGTCATAACAGATAATCACAATCAAACTAGTACTTTAGCTATCAACAGAATCTAGCTAAGTGTAGGATTACGGCTCCAGCTGGTCCCGGCACACTTGCGGATCTGACTACGGATCTGGGTGCTCCCACATAAGTGAACGCAACGCTAGACAAGGAGCAAGTGAACAGTCAGCAGTATATATACACGGAGGCCTCTCCAGCACCTCCCTAAACACTGGGCCAATCAGGAGGGGAGCCAGGGTCAGCTGACCAACCTGGTCAGCTGACTCATCCCCGGCTGGCATATGTTCTGCCTCAATGCGCGCGCGTCATTCTAGATCCAGAGGGACTACGAGTCCCAGCCACAGCAGCCCCGCTCTGCGGAGCAGCGGGGGTATGTGCACCAACCGCCGCGTCCAACGCGGCGGTTTCTGCGCTCTCATTGGGCCCCTGCACGGAGACAGCCGCCTCGTGCTGAGAGGAGGCGGCTGCCTCTCCGTGCACAGCAACACTGCACGCGGAAAGAGCCGCCTGCCGCTGGCTCCTGGCGGCGGCTTTTCCGCGTTTATTTACATTGGGAACTGAAGTTATAGAGGTGCTATTAACATTTAATGTTGTATCAGGCAGAGAAGTGGACAAAGATGAAGGAAGAATTATTAGTTCTGTTTTACTCATATTAACCACTTCCCGTTTGCCTAACGCGGAAAGGCATCGGGAAAGTGGCTCTCTCAGGTCTCGGCAAAGCCATATGGCATCATGTTGTGAGGAGCAAGATTTGACGGGAGCTCGCGCTTGCACGAGCACGCGTTCCAGTCACTAAGCACAGTGGGTCCCAGCAATCAGCCTGCCAGCCAGCGATCAGTGCTGGCAGGGTGTTTTTTCAATGTATGCATTCAAATGTATTTATATAGAGCTTACATCTTACGCTACACTGTACATAGCATAGCCTTTTTTACTTAACTGTCCCTCAGAGGGGCTCATAATCTAATCCCTATCATAGGCATATGTCTATGTAAGTGTAGGGGGGAAGGGAAGAGGGGGGGGATTAAAAAAAAAACTTTTTTAAATTTTCGTTTTCTTTTATGAATTAAAAAAAAAATAAAAATCACACAGTTTTAAGAAGGGAGATGTCATTCGTTTTGTGTGCATCAATGAGAAATTGATAGTTTACAAAGAAATAATGTTATTTCTCAAAATAAGTTTGTAAAGCATACTCAAATTATTATCAGGCCATATACAGTGGTGTGAAAAACTATTTGCCCCCTTCCTGATTTCTTATTCTTTTGCATGTTTGTCACACTTAAATGTTTCTGCTCATCAAAAACCGTTAACTATTAGTTAAAGATAACATAATTGAACACAAAATGCAGTTTTAAATGATGGTTTTTATTATTTAGTGAGAAAAAAACCTCAAAACCTACATAGCCCTGTGTGAAAAAGAAATTGCCCCCTGAACCTAATAACTGGTTGGGCCACCCTTAGCAGCAATAACTGCAATCAAGCATTTGCGATAACGTGCAACAAGTCTTTTACAGCGCTCTGGAGGAATTTTGGCCCACTCATCTTTGCAGAATTGTTGTAATTCAGCTTTATTTGAGGGTTTTCTAGCATGAACTGCCTTTTTAAGGTCATGCCACAACATCTCAATAGGATTCAGGTCAGGACTTTGACTAGGCCACTCCAAAGTCTTCATTTTGTTTTTCTTCAACCATTCAGGTGGATTTGCTGGTGTGTTTTGGGTCATTGTCCTGCTGCAGCACCCAAGATCGCTTCAGCTTGAGTTGACGAACAGATGGCCGGACATTCTCCTTCAGGATTTTTTGGTAGACAGTAGAATTCATGGTTCCATCTATCACAGCAAGCCTTCCAGGTCCTGAAGCAGCAAAACAACCCCAGACCATCACACTACCACCACCATATTTTACTGTTGGTATGATGTTCTTTTGCTGAAATGCTGTGTTACTTCTACGACAGATTTAACAGGACACGCACCTTCCAAAAAGTTCAACTTTTGTCTTGGCGGTCCACAAGGTATTTTCCCACAAGTCTTGGCAATCATTGAGATGTTTTTTTTAGCAAAATTGAGACGAGCCTTAAAGGGAAGGTCCAAGCAAAAAAAAATATGTGTTTCACTTACCTGGGGCTTCTACCAGCCCTATGCAGCCATCCTGTGCCCTCGTAGTCACTCACTGCTGCTCCAGTCCCCCGCTGGCAGCTTTCTGACCTCGGAGGTCAGGGCCGAATTGCGTACATTTTTACACATTCCCGCTAGTGCAGGAACATTAACACATACATTTTTACGCTTTAGTGGTGCAACGCGTACATTTTTGTTCCTGCACTAGCTAGAATGCGTAAAAATGTATGCAATGTGGCCCTGACCTCCGAGGTCAGAAAGCTGCCAGCGGGGGACTGGAGCAGCAGTGAGTGACTACGAGGGCACAGGATGGCTACATGGGGCTGGTAGAAGCCCCAAGTAAGTGAAACTCATTTTTTTTTTTTGCTTGGACCTTCCCTTTAATGTTCTTTTTGCTTAAAAGTGGTTTGCGCCTTGGATATCTGCCATGCAGGCCGTTTTTGCCCAGTCTCTTTCTTATGGTGGAGTTGTGAACACTGACCTTAATTGAGGCAAGTGAGACCTGCAGTTCTTTAGATGTTGTCCTGGGGTCTTTTGTGGCCTCTCGGATGAGTTTTCTCTGCGCTCTTGGGGTAATTTTGGTCGGCCAGCCACTCCTGGGAAGGTTCATCACTGTTCCATATTGTTGCCATTTGTGGATAATGGCTCTCACTGTGGTTCGCTGGAGTCCCAAAGCTTTAGAAATGGCTTTATAACCTTTACCAGACTGATAGATCTCAATTACAGTACTTTTGTTCTCATTTGTTCCTGAATTTCTTTGGATCTTGGCATGATGTCTAGCTTTTGAGGTGCTTTTGGTCTACTTCTCTGTGTCAGATAGCTCCTATTTAAGTGATTTCTTGATTGAAACAGGTGTGGCAGTAATCAGGCCTGGGGGTGACTACAGAAATTGAACTCAGGTATGATAAACCACAGTTAAGTTATTTTTTAACAAGGGGGGGGGGCAATCACTTTTTCACACAGGGCCATGTAGGTTTTGAGGTTTTTTTCCTCACTAAATAATAACAACCATCATTTAAAACTGCATTTTGTGTTCAATTATGTTATCTTTGACTAATAGTTAATGGTTTTTGATGAGCAGAAACATTTAAGTGTGACAAACATGCAAAAGAATAAGAAATCAGGAAGGGGGCAAATAGTTTTTCACACCACTGTACATCTCACTTGCCCAAACTCACTGAACCCATAAAACAAACCTTTTCAATAAGGGTTTTGAGGGTTATCCACTTTATAAACATTATACTGTTTATGTACAGGTATGGTATTTACAGGTTAGAATATTGTTCTGGAAATCCAATCAGAATTGCAACAATCAACACAGCGGTGCCCATTTAGGTGTTAAAATTACCGTCCATACCTTTCTTAAAGAACAACTGAGGTGACATGTGACATGATGAGATAGACATGTGTATGAACAGTGCCAAGCACACAAATAACTGGGCTGTGTTCCTTTTCCTTTCTCTGCCTGAAAGAGTTAAACATCAGGTATGCACATAGTTTCTATCCAGGCCGGGACCATGTTGGACTGGGTCAGACTATAGCATAACCGTCACTGATAAGTAATTACAGCCATAAAATACTTGCCTGTCAATAAATGGCTTCCTGGAGCAGGAAAGAGATAGAAAGGGTCAATAATTCATAGATTTGAGCTCTAGCATATTTTAATGAAGGTGTCATTGAGCAGTGACAATGAAACTAAGAACTTAAAAACTAGATTTAAATATAAAATAAAACAGTGGGATATCTAAAAAAAAAGTCATTTTTATGAGAAGGAGGATAGATACAATTGTTTTTCTTACCAGTTTATTTTCACCTTGGATGTCCTTTAATGCCTGGTTTGCCTATGCGTAAACACGGTCCTAGCATGGGCTCACAGTTTGGTCACATACGGATCTGAATGATGCAATATGACAGCATTCAAACATAAATCTAGCCTGTGCCTTCTCATTAAATCCAGTTTGCAAGTGAAACCTACATTTTGTTTTCAAACCAGTGTTATCACCTCTTGCTGCTGCAGTGGCATAGCAATAGGGGGTGCAGAGGTAGCGACCGCATCGGGGCCCTTGGGCTAGAGGGGCCCCACAGGGTCCACTCCTGAAACACAGCATTAGCTCTTTTTTGGTCCTGTGCTGATAATATTCACTTCTATAGTTGATTTGAATAGTAGTGATCATTAACACACAGTTTCCCATCCCCTTCTTGCACCTCTGACACTGTGGTTGTCCTTGATTGGTTTTGGTGTGTTGTATCAATTCTTATCTATGCATGCTTGGGGGGCCTCAATGCTAAACTTGCACTGGAGCCCACTGCTTCTTAGCTACACCACTGTGCTGCTGTTTATGATCTATGGAGGACATGAAATACCATTTCTGTCATAGCGTGTGCCATTCCAAGATTATGCATAGTTGAATATTTTGGTGTTAATTGAGCAAGAGAGAGATTGCTAGCAGATGTTAAGTAGTGGTAAGACAGGAAGAACGGTATTATCAGACTGAATATAAAGGAACTCTATGAGGAGTGCCACAGTGCTGCAAGGAAAGCTGGAGCAAGGTTACTGCAGATGTCTGCTAATCATTCCAAGAACATGCATTTCCCTGTTTGCTTAACCCTTCTGCTCACCGGGGTTGTGCAATATAGAGCTGGCTTTTCTGGCAAGTGCTGACATCTGGTTAGAAACTGACACTTTTCATTGCTGTGCCCGGTATGCTGGAGGGCGTGACTGTTCTGCTGTGAAGCACCTTTTTATATTATTACAAAGGTCTCTGTGATGCGCACTTGCGCAGGCAAGTGGAGAGTCAACATGAGCAACCCGCTCCTGGGGGCCAGCAAGAGAACGGCAAACATACAACCTTATGTAACCCTCCACATAGCTGCAGATCATCAGCTATGAAGTAACAAAGCAGAGGCGTAACTACAACTCATCGGGCACCCCAGCAAAGCTTCGATGGGTCCCCCAAACGTTTATACCCTTTCCCTTGCCTCCCCTTGGTGCCCATCACGTTCTTGGGGCCCATCTCACAAGGGTCACAAAACAAATATGGCCATCATGATCTTCACACCCATAAATAGCCACAAAAAACTTGAAGTATAGTCCCCTGTTAGGAGGAAGGGAAAGATAGGTGTTAGGGGCCTCCACTCCACAGCTCTGGGCCTCTCTGCGATCGCAGAGGCTGCTCTCCTTTAGTTACGCCCCCAGTAACAAAGCCTCTAGGAGACTTAGCTGCAATGGGGGAACTGAAATGTTCCACCTGGGAAATAGAGAGCTGTAGGAGACCCAAATACTACCCCCACAGGAACCTCATCCAGAGCAGGTGCTGGTGTGGCCTCATCTGATATGGGTGGAGTCATGGTGGCTGCAGTGTTATAGGGGAAAATCATGGCAGCCATATTTGTTGTATGATCCCTGGTAAATGGGCTCCAAGGTTGTGCTGGTCACTATGAGGGGAGAGTTAGTGCCAGGCTGTGCTGGTCACTATGAGGGGAAAGTCAATGCCAGGCTGTGGCAGTCACCATGATGGAAAAGTTAGTGCCAGGCTGTGGCAGTCACCATGAGGGAAAAGTGAGTGCCAGACTGTGGCCATCACCTTGAGGAGAAAGTTAGTGCCAGGCTGTGGCCATCACCTTGAGGGGAAAGTGAGTGCCAGGCTGTGGCAGTCACCATGAGGGGAGAGTTAGTGCCAGGTTGTGCCGGTCACTATAAGGGGAGAGTTAGTGCCAGGCTGTGCCGGTCACTATGAGGGGAAAGTTAGTGCCAGGCTGTGGCAGTCACCATGAGGAAAAAGTCAGTGCCAGACTGTGGCCATCACATTGAGGGGAAAGTTAGTGCCAGGCTGTGCCGGTGACTATGAGGGAAAAGTCAGTGCTAGGCTGTGGCCGTCACCTTGAGGGGAAAGTTAGTGCCAGGCTGTGGCAGTCACCATGAGGGGAAAGTTAGTGCCAGGCTGTCGCAGTCACCATGAGGGGAGAGTTAGTGCCAGGCTGTGCTGGTCGCTATCAGGGGATAGTTTTTGCCAGTCTGTGGCAGTCACCTTGAGTTGAAAGTCAGTGCCAGGCTGTGGCCATCACCATGAGGGGAAAGTCAGTGCCAGGCTGTGGCCATAACCATGAGGGGAAGGTTAGTGCCAGGCTGTGGCCATCACCATGGGGGGAAAGTCAGTGCCAGGCTGTCGCAGTCACCATGAGGGGAGAGTTAGTGCCAGGCTGTGCTGGTCGCTATCAGGGGATAGTTTTTGCCAGTCTGTGGCAGTCACCTTGAGTTGAAAGTCAGTGCCAGGCTGTGGCCATCACCATGAGGGGAAAGTCAGTGCCAGGCTGTGGCCATAACCATGAGGGGAAGGTTAGTGCCAGGCTGTGGCAGTCACCATGAGGGGAAGATTAGTGCCAGGCTGTGGCTGTCACCATAAAGGAAAGTCAGTGCCAGGCTGTGGCCATAACCATGAGAGGAAGGTTAGTGCCAGGCTGTGGCAGTCACCATGAGGGGAAGGTTAGTGCCAGGCTGTGGCTGTCACCATAAAGGAAAGTCAGTGCCAGGCTGTGGCCATAACCATGAGGGGAAGGTTAGTGCCAGGCTGTGGCAGTCACCATGAGGGGAAGATTAGTGCCAGGCTGTGGCTGTCACCATAAAGGAAAGTCAGTGCCAGGCTGTGGCCATAACCATGAGAGGAAGGTTAGTGCCAGGCTGTGGCCATAACCATGAGGGGAAGGTTAGTGCCAGGCTGTGGCCATAACCATGAGGGGAAGGTTAGTGCCAGGCTGTGGCAGTCACCATGAGGGGAAGATTAGTGCCAGGCTGTGGCTGTCACCATAAAGGAAAGTCAGTGCCAGGCTGTGGCCATAACCATGAGGGGAAGGTTAGTGCCAGGCTGTGGCAGTCACCATGAGGGGAAGGTTAGTGCCAGGCTGTGGCAGTCACCATGAGGGGAAGGTTAGTGCCAGGCTGTGGCAGTCACCATGAGGGGAAGGTTAGTGCCAGGCTGTGGCTGTCACCATAAAGGAAAGTCAGTGCCAGGCTGTGGCACAGCCGCATTTACAGCATGAAGAATTTTAATGTGGACTTATCATGCGTGTCTCAGAATAGGATTAAAATGAAATAGGGCTGTTTTTGCCCACCACTGATAATCACCTGGCTTTTTTATTTAGATTTGGTGGGGACTTGCATTCACCAGGCCCCTAGACTCTCTCTAGGCCCTAGGTAGCTGCCTAGGATTGCCTTGTGGATGATGCGGCTCTGCGTCATCCGGAAAGATGTGTAGAAAGTGAATTTGAATAATGTGATCCGTTACAATGCAGAGGTGTGAAGAAGCCTGTATCATTGTATGGGGCAGTGCATTCTCATACAGCAGTGCACTACAATTCAACATATATGGTATGAACTCGCCCTTATTGACAAATACATGTTAGGGGTTCAATGTAATGTATAGGGCAGCTTAGTGTTAGGAACAGCTTAGAAGTGAAGGTCAGTGCTAGGCTAGGCTTTTGGGTTTGTTTCACAAAAGGTCGGGCAGGGGAAGAATAATTATTGGTATTGGTATCATATGCCAAAATCATACATCTATATTAATGCTGAAAAACAGGAAACTGCCACTCAGAAAAGGCTGAAGATGAAATGGGGCCTTGGGCAAGATAGCAGTTTTTGCCCACCACTGATGGTCACCTGGCTTTTTTTTAGTAAGATTTGGTGGGGGCCAGCATCCACCAGGCCACTAGACTCTCTCCTGGCCCTAGGCAGCTGCCTAGAATTGCTTTGTCGATGATCCGGCTCTGCTGCCATGTGTTGTAGTAGATGACGTGATCGGGACAGCTGAGGTAATAGAATATGTGGAAGCCGTGCTGCAATTCTCAGCTTGTCTCCTGGCCTCATTCCACTCCCTCGTGTTATGTGAATTTGCATGCTGGGGAAACAGTATACCTGACAATATTGTAAAGTACTTTCTAGGAATATGTCACTCACTATAGGCTGCTGAGAGTCCAATATGTCAGGCCAGTCCGGAGGGGGGGGGGGGGGGGGGTTTGCTAAGCACATCTAAATTTTGCATGTCAGATCGTTTGGGTAGTAAATAAGTTAGTTAGAGCTATCCATAGACTTCCCCCTACTTACCATAAGCACGTATCTAACTCTCAGGTTCATACCCACAAATGACGATGTTGCGCAAAATGACAGATAAACAACGGATCATTCTGATATTGGCAGGTCTTGGCAGGTGTGAACAGTAGGAAGAAATACTTTAGAAGTACATATTTCAAAGAGATCAGCATTCACAGTAGCTAGTTTATCAAGAGTATATGCACACAGGTTTTACTGTACATACTGGGGGGTTCATGCCTATAGCTTAATGCAAGTATAGTGCACTATTGAGGAAAGCCTTATTTTAAAGGACAGCTGAAGTGAGAGGGATACGGAGGCTGCCATGTTTATGTTCTGTGTTGTTTAAAAGGAAAAAAATTGCAGCCTCCCTCTCACTTCAGGTGTCCTTTAAACACACTTAGGTGAAGGTACATAAACACTTAAAGTGAACCTAATGCTTTTTTTTTTAAAGGAAACATCAAGCAAAACGAGCTGCCCCATGATATACTTACCCATGGCTCCACCCCCTCGCAGCCGACATGTCTCACGCAGCATCTCCACTCGCAGCCGCCGGCCTGGGGTCCCCACCGGTGCAGAGGGTGAACTCCTCTACTGCACCTGCATGAGTGCCGCTGTCAATCAAGTCCAGGTTGTCCGCAGTGTACTGCGCAGGCGCAGTAGTTCTGCGCTTGTGCAGTACACTGTGGACTACAGGGGCTTAATTGACAATGGCGTTTGCGCAGGTGCAGTAGAGGACGACCTGGCGAGGTTGGCCTCTGCACCGTCGGGGACCGGGAGCCAGCTGCTGAGAGCGGAGATGCTGTGAGGGACATGTCGGCTGCAAGGGGCTGGAGGAAGCCCCGGGTAATTATATCATGGGGCAGCACATTTTGTTTGATGTTTTCTTTAAGGAATCAAGATGCACCAGTCATTGACAGTCCAGTCCAAGTGTTGTTTGGCAGTATCATAGCTCAAACAATGGTGCACATGACATTGGTAATATAGCTGATCTATGGGAAGAACAAAAATGATCAACACGGGCTGTCAACAGTAAGGAGGAGCAAGGAATTTTTCATCATATTGATGGTGAAAGTGTAAAATGATAAACTACCCATTATAGGTGGCAATAAATCTGTATCTGACCACAAGAGTCAGCAAAAGACAGATTGTTGTAAGAAACAATGTGACTGCGATCTACTCCATCGATGGCTCTACAAATATGGCCAATCTGTCAAGCATCACATCATTCTATAGAGATGAGGGAAAGAAGAGCAGACCTCCCACTGTGAGAATGCAAGTTGCTGATCTCTATTCCCCCAAGCACAGGTGGCTCTGGAGGATGGGTAATGCCTACACAGTCACGGAATCATTGTTGGACCGGACCATAAAGCGTGCTGGAACTCAGAACTTCCTCTGTGCTCTAAAAGATAAGCATCGGCATAATAACCATTAAAGAAAAACATTTCTTTGTTATAGCTGATACAAATACTGCATTCAATTTGCAATGTCTACTTCCTTTTTTCATAGAAGCAGGCATGGGGTTAACATCCTGTGTCTACAAATTAGTTGCTCTGACGTGGCAGAGGAGATTCCTGAGCTAATACAGCTGAGAGATCAAATTACAGTGGTGATTAGTCACAGATGAAGGGGAATTAGACAGCCTAAACTCTCTATATACATCCAGGGTGCATTTCTCTTTGTTTTCCTTCTGTCAGGTGCAAGAGTTCAGGTCCACTTTAAAGTGAACTCGAGGTGAAAGTGATATTTCCTTCTAAACAATACTAGTTGCCTGGCAGTCCTGTTGAGCTTTCTGGCATCAGTAATGTTTGAATCAAAACCCTGAAACAAGCATGCAACTAATCCAGTCATACGAGCATCTGATCTGCATGCTTGTTTAGGGTCTATGACTAAAAATATCAGCTGTAGATTAAGCTAAAAAGAGAGATTTATCGTGATATTGCTAACTGTTGAGAAGCAAATACTTACATTACAAACTTGTCGGTGTGTCTGGGAGGACAGCTACCAAATGACAGCATTAATAAGTCAAGTGACAGAGGCCATATTCTCTGCTTGTCTTGTAAACTTGTGTCTTGTTTGTTCATGAAAAGTGGTCTGGAGCTGGCACTTCTGAAAGGGCTCTTTGAGCAAGATGGGGAATGTGCCAGTCTGTGAACTCTGGAACGGGGACATGTAGCCAAATTTTAATCAGTAGAACCACGTCGTACTGAAATATAAGACTAGTCCAGGAGTTTGTGTTTGTGTCTACAGGCACTGTCCCAGGAGTAATCACTGAACTCTGTGAGCAGGCTAGGCTCTTCTCCATCCACCAGAATGAGGCTACTAAGGTATCAGGATTCAGCAAAGCACAAGTTATCATCTAAGATACAGCTTAAGAATCAGTCCTAATCCAGGGCTGTTTTTAACCAAAAGGCCTGGAGTGCAATTGGTCCTGGAGGGGTGCTATGCGCCTAGATTAAACCCCACCCCTGAATGGAGCCCCACCCCAAATGAAGCCCCACCTCCTGCAGGTGTTTGATCACCTGCTATTGATCTGTGTGTGCAACAGCAGGAAGTTTGGTGTCCTGAAGAGCAGCATCATTGCCAGTCTCTGGAGAGCTTAGGAGCTCTGGTCTCCAGTGCGAGTTTTACATTATGCCCCTTTAAGCGCTCTATACATAACAATTGATAAGGAGCACTTAAACCTGCCAAAGACAGCTGCAGTGTCAGAAAGGCATAAGCTGGGGAGGAGAACAGTCTATTGATGGTTACTAATCAAAGCACATCTAAAGGTGATCATAACCAGCATAGCACCAATGAAGATCTCATAAAGTGGTTAAAGGTCGGCCACTCTGGTCCAGGGACCCTGGTACATTCGTTACCTCTGCATCCCCTATCGCTACGCCACTGCAGCCTCCACTGTGTCTCTCTATGCCAACTCTATCACAACCCTTCCCCCCTCCCACACACCCGTGAATCCCTCTGTCCCCTTTAAGTCTTCTTCTGTCCCCTTTTGGCTCCTTCAGGTCCCCTGTGCTTCCTTCTGTCTCCCCTTCAGCCTCATTCTGTCCCCCTTTGTGCCTCCTCCTGTTACCCTTTGTGCATCCCTTTGTGCCACTATCTGTCCCCGCCCCCCTCCTGCGCTCCCCCAGCCCAGTGTGTATTTGCAGAGCATTGTGCAGCAGAAGCTGTGCTCTCACTTCCTCGCTGGAGTCCAGCGCTGTGCCTGTGCAACCATCCTGTCTGTCTCCTGCTCCCCCTAGTGCTGGCACCTCACTCTCCTCATGTTGCGTGTAATTATGCTACATGTGGTAGGAGATGCTAGGCACTAGGCTGAGCAGTGAGCAGACAGGCGGAAGCACAGCACTAGACTCTGGCAGAGAGGTGAGAGCACAGCTTCTGCTGCGCTATACTCTGCATTCACACACTGGGCTGGAGGAGTGCAGGAAGGGGGTGCGCAATGAAATGCAACAGTATGGGCGGGTGGTTTGTATCTCGGGGAGTCCCTGTATTATGCATCTACCTTTTACAACACATGGTTTAAATTCTCTAAAGTGTGTGCATGTGGGTTTTTTTTTCTGGGGAGTGGGGGGGTGACACAGGACTTCTTGCTTCGGGTGATAAAGGCTAGAAATGGCCCTGAATACAGCATTAAATCGTAATAGGCTCCAAACTCCTTTTTGGCTCTAAGCTCTTCTATGTAAAACCGGCTCTGTGACCCAACAAAGTCACACTAATAACAAATATTTCGGTTGTACACATCTTAGTACTGATAATACATATTATTACTATTATTTGTTTTTAACACCATGTAACTTTTTGGCATGGAGTTAGGTGTAGCCGTGCTTTGAATCCTGCCAGCATTTAGGAAGGTAGCGATGTGGTAAGAAGATGGGGACAGCGTTCCAGATCAATAGCGATAGAACAGGGAGCTGTGTAATATGCCCGCTGACAGCCATCCCCTCGTCTTTTATGATTAATGGGAGCAGGCGGCTCACGCTTTGATTCATCCCTTCCATTTGGCTTGTCCCCTGTGTCACATTTGTACAATGGGATGCAGTAAATCTGGCCGGCCATCTCAGAGTGTAATGGTGTGAGATAGCATTTCACCTCATATGATAACAGACTCCTTGGGGCCTTATTCACAATGCAGTGAACCCTCATTGCACTGAATGGCCATTAACAGGCTGCTTTCATTACATGACTTTGGGCAAGGGTGAAATTTCGCCTTTAGACTACAGCCATTCATTTCCATCTTATACAGAGCCAAAGCTCAACACAGTTCCAGTTATCAGAAGATTACAATGGGCTTGTGAGCTAGTCAAGCCTGCAGGCTTTAATCAAGCAACGGAAGGAATAAGAACGCTGCTGATGTTATAGATAGAGACACGAAATCTTTATGTGATACTCTTTGCTAGGATGATAGCTGTCAGTCCAATTCTAACGGGGTCTGTCATCTAAACTTCACATCACATTAAAGGGACTCCAGGCAGTGCAGAAACTATGGAAAAATGCATACCATTTTGAAGCTCTCTTTCTCCTCTTTCCAACGATATATAAACCGTCCTGTGTAATACAAACGGCAAATGCGATTTTGATCGCGAAAATAACGAAAACTAAAAGGCATAGGGCGACGGTTTATGTGCCGTTGGAAAGAGGAGAAAGAGAGCTTCAAAATGGTATGCATCTTTCCATAGTTTCTGCACTGCTCGGAGTCCCTTTAAGGCCCCTTTTACACTTGAAATCTGTGTTGCGTTAACCTGTTTTACCACAGGGTAGCGCAATAGCAATGCAAGGCAATGGGGGTCTAGCACACTTACCATGTCACGCCGGAAGTGCCCAATCCAGTGCCGAGTCAACGGCGCCTTACCGGTCGCCTTCCGCGGCGACACATCGGTGATGGAAGGCATTGAAGTCATTGGGCAACACATACAATATAAAATATTGGCATTCTTCCTCTGTCCCTCTTTCAGATCTGTTTATATATGTGTATTTTTCTAATGAGAAAAAAATGTTTAATTGATTTTAAACTTTATTCCTATCCTTTAAAGAAAAACTGTAATTTTTTCAGAGCTCCTTCCATTCATTCGTCTATAGTTTTATTATTACTTATCGCAATGAAATGAACTATATCTTGTTTTTTTCGCTACCAATTAGGCTTTCTTTAGGTGGAACATTATGCCAAGAATTATTTTATTCAAAATGTGTTTTAATGGGAAAATTGGAAAAAATGTGGGGGAAAAAATCATTATTTTTCAGTTTTCGGCCATTATAGTTTTTAAATAGTGCATGCTACGGTAACTAAAACCCGTGAAATGTATTTGCCCATTTGTCCCAGTTATAAAACCGTTTAAATTATGTCCCTATCACAATGTTTGGCGCCAATATTTTATTTGGAAATAAAGGTGCATTTTTTTTAGTTTTGCATCCATCCCTAATTACAAGCCCATAGTTTATAAAGTAACAGTGTTATACCCTCCTGACATAAATATTTAAAAAGTTCAGTCCCTAAGGTAACTATTTATGTTTTTTTTTTATTGTATTTTTTTATTTTTATTTTTAATTACAAAAAAATAAATAAATTGGGGAGTGTGGGAGGTAATGAGTTAATTTTATTGTGTAAAACTAATGTATTTGTATATGTAAAATGCTTTAGGGTGTAGTTTTACTACAGTGAGTTTTTGTTCATGCGACCTGTAAGCGTCCAGAAGGACGCTTACAGGAAGCACTATGAGGCTGGGAAAATCACAATGATCGCGCTGTTTCTCATATAAGCAGCAGATCATTGCGGGGGCTTAGATCAACGAACGGGAATGGATTTTCCCGTTCATTGATCTCCGGGCGAGCGGGCAGCGACATGCACGAGCGGCGGGAGCACGCGCACGAGCGTCGGGAGCACGTGCACGAGCGGCGGGAGCGCGGACAGCGGCGGTAGCGCGGGAGGTACGGATTTCTCCGTCCCTTGGAAAATGGGACGGAGTAATCCGTACCGCGGGGGGTAAAGTGGTTAAGAAAAAGTCCCCTGGGGGTACTTTCCTCGGGATGGGGAAGCCTCTGGATCCTAACGAGGCTTCCCTCGTTTTTCTCTGTCCCTCCGTTGTCCAGCTGCAGCCCTCCGAAGTGCGGTATTGTAAATATTAACCTTCCTGGATCCTGCGCAGGCGTACTAGTGGATCTCCCTTCGGGTTAAGGCAGAAATAGCCGTCCTTTTGCGCCTGCGCAGTAGAGCGAATACGATCGGGTTTGGCTATTTCCGCCGTACTTGAAGGAAGAGCCACTACTGCGCCTGCGCTGGATCTAGGCAAGGTAAATAAATCAGCGCTTGTCAGGCTTGTCGGGGGGGATTTCAGGACACTTCAGGGGAGCCAGCGCTGGATTGCCTGCAGCTATAGGGGTGGGGGAAGCCTCTTTGTGACCCTAAGGCTTCCCCCTCCCGAGATGAGTACCCCCCAGGGAATGTTTTTTTTAGTACAGGTTTTCTTTAAAGCGGATTTCAAGATCCCCCCCCCCAAAAGATTTTCACTTACCTGGGGCTTCTCCCAGCCCCCTGCAGCCGTCCTGCCCCACGCTGGAACTCAAAGATCCTCCAGTCCCTTGACGCAGCTCCATTTCTTCACCGCCGCCTTACAAGTCAATGGACACTGTGCCTGCGCGGCCCTGAACACACGCATCCTCTTTCGCGAAAATGTCTACTGCACCTGTGCAGGACGCTCACTGCGACGGGAGCACAAACGAGGACGCGCGTCACCCGGGCCGTGTAGGCACAGTGGAGGGCTACTGGCCAGGGCCGGTTCAAGTAACAATTGGGCCCTAGGGCAAAATTATCATGAGGGCCCCCCAACAGACCCCCTCCCCCGACCAAAAAGCGTCATTAGAGGCCCTTTGTTGCAGCCAAATTTCCCTCCTGGGCCCCTGAGCTGGCTACTAACCGTCCCCCAATCAACTCCCAACTTAACAGACTCTGCAGAGTCCCTGGGGAGCAGCAGTTAAGATGGGGAGGGACACCTTGGGGGCCCTACAGGCTCTGGGCCCTTGGGCAATGGCCCATTTTTTCCTATGGTAGCTCCGGCCCTGCGACTGGCAGGGCCGGCACTACCACAGAGGCAAAGGGGGCAACTGCCTCAGGCCCACGACCTCTGCTGCGTCCCCGTAGCGCCGACCCTGGCTGCCTGCTCTCCCCACTTGCACTGCTCCCCGGGGCCCTGAAAGAATATTAGTAGTAATAATTACCTCAGTCCCGGCGTGTAAGAGGGCGAGCAGCGGTTGCACTTTGAGACACGCTGTCTCTCTCTCTCACTCTATGATCCGGTGCGTGTTTACACATGACGCACCGGGTCATAGAGTGAGAGAGACAGCGTGCCTCAAAGTGCAGACGCTGCCCGCCCGTTCACACGCTGGTGTAATGACAGATGGGACTGAGGTAATTATTGCTACTAATATACTTTCAGGGCCCCAGGGAGCAGAGGGGTAATGGCGGGGGGAGGGGGGATGCGCAGGGGGGCCCCAACCCTGCAGTTTGCGGCAGGGCCCCTTAAACCGGCCATGGCGACTGGTGAAAGAGAAAGTGAGCTGCAGTGGGGGAACGGAGGATTGGTCCAGAACGGTGTGGGCACAGGACAGCTGCAGGGGGCTGACAGAAGCCCCTGGTAAGTGAAACTCTTTTTATTTTAGGGATATTCGGGTCTACTTTAAATTGATATGTTTGTTATTTTCAAATGTTTATATGGAGAAAAATGATCCAGGATAGAGAGGATAGAACCAGTGTGGTTCATATTTTTCCTATGAAATCTTTATGGTATACGTGATTAAGGGTGTGTCATGAGCGTGATTAGGGGTGTGGCAGAGGTGGGGCTTAAGTGTCCCTCTTTCTTATCACAAAAAGTTGGGAGGTATGCGTTACTGCATAATGCACATGTTAACAGTGACCAGGAAGCGTACTTTTAATTGACTGCATGCTTTACGCAAAGGTCGTATAATGTGTAAAGTGACTTTGCCATTGCATTCTTGTTTGTAGTGTGAATGCAACACAACTCCCACTGTGAATGTAGCCTCAAGGGACTACAATTGCAACTTAAATAGATACTTCTCATTTTTAAATTATTTTTGGAATGAATAACATTAACAGCGATGTGTAATGTGAAGAGGAAGCCGTCATTTGTTTATATTCGTTGCACTGCTGATGAATTCAGCTTTAAGATTTCCCTCTGCTGCAGAACCTTACAGTGGAAAGTGACAGGAAGTCTTCACACATATATTATAAACAGGTTCTCCCTCCCTCATGCCAACTGGCTGCAGATCTGAGTTCTGCACTGAGAAATGATGTGATTCTGAGTTCCTGGATAGATCATTTCTGGGAACACATCCAGCAGCATTTTCTGCACTCTTTATCCTACAAATCTAGATAAAAAAATACAATAAGCACCACAACAACACAGAACTCCAAGGTTTTATGAGCCACATTCATCCTGTCAAAGTATACCTGTCATACTTGCACTGTGAAGAAAGCCATTCTGTCAGTTAATCTAATGTGCAGGCAGGCACTGAGCACATAACTGTGGTGGGAGTTACTTTGAACCTTGTGCCAGTGATATCCCTTGTGTATTTATAGGCTGTATCCTCAAATATATTGATTTGGCCAGCAAAATATCTGAACTGTATGCATAACTCCAAGGGACAGTCCCTCTTTGGAAACAAAATCCCTCTGTTCCTCTTTCTCCTTCAATTGTCCCTCTTTTGGACTGATGTACAGGTTTATGTAAATACAGGATCTTCTCAAAAAATTAGCGTATTGTGATAAAGTTCATTATTTTCTGTAATGTACTGATAAACATTAGACTTTCATATATTTTAGATTCAAATACACACAACTGAAGTAGTTCAAGACTTTTATTGTTTTAATATTGATGATTTTGGCATACAGCTCATGAAAACCCCAAATTTCCTATCTCAAAAAATTAGCATATTTCATCCGACCAATAAAAGAAAAGTGTTTTTAAAACAAAAAAAGTCAACCTTCAAATAATTATGTTCAGTTATGCACTCAATACTTGGTTGGGAATCCTTTTGCAGAAATGACTGCTTCAATGCGGTGTGGCATGGAGGCAATCAGCCTGTGGCACTGCTCAGGCGTTATGGAGGCCCAGGATGCTTCCATAGCGGCCTTAAGCTCATCCAGAGTGTTGGGTCTTGCGTCTCTCAACTTTCTCTTCACAATATCCCACAGATTCTCTATGGGGTTCAGGTCAGGAGAGTTGGCAGGCCAATTGAGCACAGTAATACCATGGTCAGTAAACCATTTACCAGTGGTTTTGGCACTGTGAGCAGGTGCCAGGTCTTGCTGAAAAATAAAATCTTCATCTCCATAAAGCTTTTCAGCAGATGGAAGCATGAACCCACTTTTTGAACCAGAAACAGCGGCAGAAGCGCCTGACCTGGGCTACAGAGAAGCAGCACTGGACTGTTGCTCAGTGGTCCAAAGTACTTTTTTCGGATGAAAGCAGCTTTTACATGTCATTCGGAAATCAAGGTGCCAGAGTCTGGAGGAAGACTGGGGAGCGGGAAATGCCAAAATGCCTGAAGTCCAGTGTCAAGTACCCACAGTCACTGATGGTCTGGGGTGCCATGTCAGCTGCTGGTGTTCGTCCACTGTGTTTTACCAATGGCATGGTCAATGCAGATAGCTATCAGGAGATTTTGGAGCACTTCATGCTTCCATCTGCTGAAAAGCTTTATGGAGATGAAGATTTCATTTTTCAGCACGACCTGGCACCTGCTCACAGTGCCAAAACCACTGGTAAATGGTTTACTGACCATAGTATTAGTGTGCTCAATTGGCCTGCCAACTCTCCTGACCTGAACCCCATAGAGAATCTGTAGGATATTGGAAGAGAACGTTGAGAGACGCAAGACCCAACACTCTGGATGAGCTTAAGGCTGCTATCGAAGCATCCTGGGCCTCTATAACACTTAAGCAGTGCCACAGGCTGATTGCCTCCATGCCACGCCGCCTTGAAGCAGTCATTTCTGCAAAAGGATTCCCGACCAAGTATTGAGTGCATAACTGAACATAATTATTTGAAGGTTGACTTTTTTTGTTTTAAAAACACTTTTCTTTTATTGGTCGGATGAAATATGCTAATTTTTTGAGATAGGAAATTTGGGTTTTCATGAGCTGTATGCCAAAAGGACACCTCTACTGAGAGGGATATGCAGGCTGCCATATTTATTTCCTTTTAAGCATTACCAGTTGCCTGGCTGTCCTGCTGATCCTCTGCCTCTAATACATTTAGCTATAGACCCTGAACAAGCATGCAGCAAATCAGGTGTTTCTGACATTATTGTCAGACCTGCTAATATTAGCTGCAGGCTTGTTTCTGGTGCTATGCAGACACCCTACCTCCCAACTTTTTGAGATGAGAAAGAGGGACACTTAAGCCATGCCCCTGCCACACCCCTGACCAAGCCCTGTCACACCCCTAGTCACGCATACCATTATTATTATTATTATTATTTATTGTATTTATAAAGCGCCAACATATTACGCAGCGCTGGACAATAAATATATACAATGATACAAGGATGACATACATAGGGTTATACACATAGAACAAAGTTATACATACAAATTGTACAAAATACATGATCATGCAATATGGGCTGGTTAGGTAGGCCCAGTAATACAAGTACAGGCTGTCATAGGACAGGAGCACATGATCCTGTAGATTGCACTAGGGAGTGGAGGACCCTGCCAGAGGCTTACAATCTAAAGATTTCATAAGAAAAATATGTTGTTTTATAATTCAAACCACACTGGTTCTTTCTATGCTGGTTCATTTTCCTTCATATTAACATTTCAAAATTGGTAATATATCAATTGGTAAAATATCAAAAGATGGGAATAAAGTTTAGAGTCAATCAAACATTTTGTAGTAGAGAAGTATATATATTTACATAGAAAAAGTCCTAAAAGAGGAACACATGAGAAGGAAAGAGGGACAGAGGGACAGGGCTGCCAAAGAGGGACTGTCCCTCCAAAAGAGGGACAGCTGGGAGTTATGCAGACACTACTGTAGCCAAATAGATCAACAGGACTGCCGGGCAACTGGTATTGTTTAAAAGGAAATAAATATGTCTCTCACTTCAGTTGTCCTTTAGGCCGGTTTTACACTGTAAACTGGTGGTGCGGCAGCCGCGCCACAACGCACCACCAAAAACAGGCCTTCGGGGGAATACCGCGTTACTACGTGGTATTCCCTATCTGGCATTGGGCCAAGCAGGAAGTGACGCACACTTACGGTAACTTCCTGCTTCGGGGTAGGTGGAAGTGCACAGAAGCGTATTGTAAAAAATACACTTCTGCCCACGACGTTGCATCGGCAATTGTGTAAAATTCAATGCGTCGCCATCAGAGGCGTATCTGGGTAAAATGGCGCCTATGCTAAACACTGAAATTGCGCCCTTCCCCGTTTCTCCCCAAATCAGAGCCTCCTTCCCCTGTAACAGTAGCATTTTTCTCACCCTCATTATGAAGAATAACCCCTTCACACAATTAAACACAAGCATACACAAAATCAAGGATCTAGCAGTTTCTGAACTGGGCTTTAATATGGAACTTCCCCTCACTGACTGAGAAACTCCAGTCAAGAGTCAAAATAAATAATCCCTCCCTTTAGTGCATTTGTTTTTCCCCATGTCAGGTGACAACAGCTGACCTTTAGCACACTCAGTCTTTTTATTTCCTGCTTCCTTGTGTGCTTTGTCACTCCACTGTTTGCCTTTCTCTCACTATCTCTACCAGTTCTCTCTATTCTTACTATCTGTGGAGAAAAGCTGGAAGGAGTCAGTGTAATTCGTCCACGCACATGACTGATGGAGAAACTTGAAGCTGTGTCTCTACACAGTATAGTTGTAAACAACTTTTAGTGTTAATCCTCAATGCTTTATACTGGGGTACTTAAAGTACCCCTGAATGTTGGAAAAAGAATTTGAATCAACCCCACGGAGAGCAAGATGACCTCATCCTGAGAAGCCTGATGCTGCGTGTTGTCTTTGGGGTCCCTCCCTTTCCCCCATCCCTGGTCCTCTTCTTTGACTGGCTCTCTTTGTCAAAAAGCCTCTTGGAAGTTTTCCCCAGTGGCGACAGGCATCCACAAATTTTTTTTTCACTCGCCGCTGCTTGGGGGAACTCCGTGAGACTGGGGACAGAAGATGACCAGGGACTGGGAATTAGAGGGACCCTGAAAACAAGCAGCATCTTTCTTTTCAGCATGAGGTAATATAGCCATCCATGGGCTTAATGCAATCATTTTTCCCCAGTTCAAAGTGTCTTTAAAGCGTACTTGAAACACGCTAAAATGTTCAATTTAAAAAGATGGTGGGTTAGAGTATTCACTACTCAACATCCTTGTCTTTGGGTTCCCTCATTTCAGATGTTCTTCTCCCTGCATCCTCCTGGATATGGTGAACAAGTGGCGAACAAGCAATCTAAACTGTGAATGTGCAGGTTTCAAACTGCACATGCACTAATTAAGCAAGCGCTTCTGCACTTCTTTCTTTTATGCACGAGTGTTTATTTTTGGTATGCATCAGTTGTTTGGAACTCGCACATGTACAGTTCTAAACTGCTTTTGCACGGCCAAGGGACCGTCCTCCAGACTATTCAACTGAGGGAGTGAGTCAAATATGAAGAGGTCGCGGAATGAGAGGAACGCCAAAGACAGCAAGCAGCATAAGGAGAGTCCCCAGCAGGTAATCTAGCTCAGCATGGACTTAATTTCTTTTAACACTTTAGTGGTACTTTAAGTTTCGTACTCACGTGCAATTATGTGGCCATCAGGGATCAGGATTTGATGCTTAGTACTGTACAGATGCATCATGAGCATACAGGTTATCAACGTGTTCTGTTGCTATGAAGAGAGACAAGGGACAATGCTGTGGCATACGATGGAGTGGCTTCAAGTGGGATAGAAGGGGCATAATGAACTCGACCGAGACAATCAGGCACATTCAGGATCTCTGTGCAATGTATTGGGATCACAATATGCATGCAGATTCTCGACAGAGAGAGGCCTGACTGCCTGCCTTGTCCAAGAATCATGCAGCATGTGTACTAGGCTTTATTCCTACATTTGTAATTGCAGCATAATAGGCCAGGCCTTAGAGCAGCACTGCTGCTTGTCTATACTTTATATTTTATGTTGTAAACTACTGTAATTCTTCTTGCTGTGTGCTCTGTGATTTATTCTACAGCATTGCAAACAAGAGAGCAGTCTAATTACTTTCCTGTTCTAAGGGGAACAAAAATAAATAAATACTAAAGCACACAACTTTGTGTATATCATTATTTTCTCTATATTTATGAATCACTAACATATTATGCAGTGCATAGCAATAAATAGAGACAACAGATGGCAAGCCAGCACACATAACAACAAGAGTATGAGCAGGGCCGGTTTAAGCCACAATGGGGCCCCATGGCAAAATAAACCTGGGGGGCCCCCCAACAGATATCACGGAACAAAAATCAGCATTAAGGGACCCCTTTTTTGCAGCTGGTATAGTCAGGGTGTGAAGCCTCAATCCGTCGGAGCTCCACATTCTGGCTACCCCAGCCTGCATGGGGGATAAGGGGTTAAAAAGTTTCAGGAGGGGGGACCCCACATCATTTTTTTTTTAAATTCCCACACTCTAAACATAAAATTTTGGGGGGGGGGGGGGGAAATAGGAAAAAATGCCAGGGATCTTCATACAGCTATATTGCGGCTGTATAGCAATCCCTGGCCAAAGGGCTGCGGCTGCGTATGGATCCCCTGGAAACCCCGTCAGAAAATGTATTGCTCTTTTGATGCATGTAGGTTTGCTACTAAAAGTGACATTTACCGCATTTAAAAGTATACTTTTTTCCTTCCAAACCTTAAAATCGATTTTCTCAAAAACTATAAGGTCTTTTTGTTTTCCTCTTATTCCCAATGATCTCCTTAACATATCCTGCAAATTTAGGGTTTCTAGCATTTAAGGTGGATTTACTATTAACCATTAAAGTCGGCGGGTTTATAAATGTGTATTTTTTTTCCTTTGAAACTTTAAAATCGATTTTCTCAAAAAACTATAAGGTCTTTTTGAAAAAAAGGAAAAAATGTTTTCTTCTTGTGGCCACTGGGGGCCCCTACAAGCTCTGGGGCCCTGGGGCAATTGCCCCCTTTGCCTCTATGGTAGTGCCGGCCCTGAGTATGAGAGGACCCTGCCCAGTAGGGCTTTTAATATAGGAAATGTGTGTGGGACAGATTGATATAGCATACAGTAGGAGGGGAACAAGGAATTGTGTATAGGAATTTGTTAGGAGAGATTGGAAGATGAGTAGGAGACTTTGAATAGGTGTTCTTTAATAAATGTGTTTCAAGTAAGACCAGAGGAAGGGAATTCTAGAGTAGCAGCAGTTCTAGAGAAATCTCGGGGATCCTTATTAAGGAAGTAATAAGAGGGTCTTTGGAGAAGCGGAGAGGGTGGTTAGGGGTGTATTTATGCACATGGTCAGAAATGTAAGTGGGACAGGAGCAGTGGAGTAATTGAAAGTCTAAGGACAGTCGCTAAAATGTAATGTACTTGAAGTAAGGACTTCATGAACTATTGGGTTTTCCAGATGGACCAGTGCAGAACATGCCCTAGCCTAGAGGAGCTAGCCTGTCCTGCTACAAGTAACTTAAGGCCCCATTCACACTTGCGGTTCGAGTCCGCAAGTGTCCGGGGGTCCGCGTCCGGGGGCTGCAAAGAGACCGTACGGGTCTCTGCGGTGGCCACAAGGCGGCACAAGTTGCGGATCCGGAATGTATCAGTTCCGGCTACAATAAAGTAGCCGAAACTAGATACTTTGCAGTGCCAGAAAGGCACCGCAAGCATGGGGGATACCGGCGTATAGTCCGGGCCCCCCAAGTGGCATAGGACCGGTGCTGGAAGCATCCAGTCCTATTGCCAGTGTGATGAGAAACATCCGTTTCTCATTGCACAGCATGGGCCGCATGTTCGTGTCAGGATCCGGCCTGGGTCCGCAGCCTCACCGGGACGGACTGAAAAATAGCGCATGTTGGAAAAAAAGCCGGACCGCCCCGGAGCTGCGTTCCCGGATCGGATCCGGATCCGGACGGCGCACGAGTGTGAATGTATCCATTCACCATCCTCTGTGTACGGAGCGTTCCGGGTTCGGGGAAGCCGGACCTGGAACGCTAATGTGAACCGGGCCTAAGAGAAAGAATGTCCCCCACAGCTGGGAAGGCTGACCACTACCAATATAATTTTTATAGAAAATATCGTTGGGTGTGATCCTTTATACCGTGAAGGCTCAAAACACAGTCCTCTTTTGGGGCAATCCACCTTGCCCATTAAAACTTATTTGTTACTTTAGAAAAGGACTTATAAAGCTAATGCAATCTCAAAAATACAAAAAACTTTGTGAAAAAACTTTATTGACACATGTAGAAAAAAGAGTATAAAAACAAGGTTCTTCAATTTCAAATAGTGGGTCTTCATATACTCAAGAACACAAGAACAAAATCTGGTTTGGCTTAACAAACGGTTGTAGCTTTAGGGGTATTAAATTTCAAGGCAACGACACATGTTCGTTTCAGGCTTTTGTATAAATTTGTATGCGCCCTTCGTCAGGCCGTGATACCCAGCTCTACAGATAAAAACAGTAAACAACAACACATTAAAATCACAGGGTACATTACCTCAAAAATGAAAAAGATAATCACAGGAAAGAAGTCCACCACCAAATAGGGTTTATGGCATGTACACGCCTGAAAACCCTGAATAACATATACGGTACACCCAGAAGTAGAATTTATGGTGTACACACAGACAGGATACAATCCAGGAGTTATGATACCTTGAAAATGTGTCAAGATGAAGATTAGATCAGCAGAAGGAATAAATACCAAAGAAGAAGTTCTCTAGATAGGCCAAAAAGGAGACACATTATGAAGACTAGTAAATATCAGTCCTCATATTCACAGATTGGTCCTCAGAAAAAAGAATATACAAAGTATACAGAAAGTTATTAAACTAGAGATCACAATAAAGAAAGAGAAATTCTGTAAACCTGTGTGGCTTAACCAGAGGGAGAAAACCAAATAGGAATCAAGAACCATATACTGGGTGGCGTCTGAGCTCACCAGACGCACAAAATAACCTAAAATAAAAATGAATATACATATAAAGAAGGCAGCAGTCCGACAATCCCTTTTGGGTGATTTAACGGTTAGTGGATTACAGGTTGAATTCATCATGTCCCTCTTAGAGTTGGTGCTCGAGAGGAATTTTTTTCTCTTCCAGGACACCTTCTATCTCCAACAGAGGGGATCCTCGATGGGTTCTAATGTGGCCCCTGTGTATGCCAATCTATTTGTGGAGAGGTTCGAGGAGGACTGGGTATATCGCAATGACCTTTTTAAAAAACACGCCTGTATTTGGCGAAGATATATTGATGATATCTTTTTGGTCTGGGCGGGTCCCGGTCCTCCTTTGACCTCTTCTACGAAGAACTCCAGGGGGCCTCCGCTGCTTTAAAGTTCACCTTTAGTGTTGATATGTCACAAATTGCATTCCTTGATGTAAATGTATACAGGAGAGGCCAGTTACTGTCGTTTGACCTGTTTTCTAAACCCACGGACCGTAATACTCTTTTGGACTTTAATAGTCTGGGTGTATATGTTATTCAGGGTTTTCAGGCATGTAGGTTCTTGGATTGAACCTGGTGTACATGCCATAAACCCTATTTGGTGGTGGACTTCTTTCCTGTGATTATCTTTTTAATTTTTGAGGTAATATACCCTGTGATTTTAATGTGTTGTTGTTTACTGTTTTTATCTGTAGAGCTGGGTATCACGGCCTGACAAAGGACGCATACAAATTTATACAAAAGCCCGAAACAAACATGTGTCGTTGCCTTGAAATTTAATACCCCTAAAGCTACAACCGTTTGTTAAGCCAAACCAGATTTTGTTCTTGTGTTCTTGAGTATATGAAGACCCACTATTTGAAATTGAAGAACCTTGTTTTTATACTCTATTTTCTACATGTGTCAATAAAGTTTTTTCACAAAGTTTTTGTATTTTTGACACTACCAACATAAACCAGACTTGGATCTTACTTGACTTCAATGTCCCCATGGCATATTCCAATGATTAGATACAGTCTTTGTCTATATCAGTGTGTATCTTTAACAAATTATGAGCACTCCTCCCTTATATATCGCCAGGTGGCATTCTCTCAGATTTGATCAGAGAGAGATCTGTCTGATGGTCGATACATTGCTAGATCATGTATTGGGCACTAAAAGAGAACCTGAACTGAAAATAAAAAGTCAAAATAACCATACAGGAGGTCATACTTACCTCCTGTGTAGTCTACTCCTCCATTTTAAAAATGGCCATTACCCCCTAAAAGCTTCCTGGTGTTCAGCACACTGTTAAACTGTAATATCAATCACGTGAGCCATATGGAAACATGAACATTACCTTGCACATTCAGTTGTAACTGACAGCTGCTGATATATAACTGGCAGCAACTGGCATATTTCAGTTCTGACAAAATATTGTCAGAACTGGAAGTGCTCACTGTAAGAAGAAAATGGTTAACCTCTGAGAGGAACTGACAGCGAGGTTAGTATGTAATATACATTTGCAGTTACGTCATGTGTTTATTTTAAATAATTTTACTTGCTTCAGGTTCCCTTTAAATGTTAGTGGATGAGGACTTTTCTTAAGTCACTCACAATATAGTTTTTCTGGATTTCTCAGCCACTAACATTTGTGGTGTTTTCCAGGAACTGACGGAGCTACTATAAAGAAAAGCATTCTGAGTTAATGTTTATCTTTTTAATCAGCAGAACAAAAAGGCACTTCCTTGAAAACTGTATTACGGAAAGTTTCTGTGGGCAGCTCTGAGTAAAGTCATAGGTCCCGCCCCTCAGCTGACATCACCTCACCTCAGTTTCAGTTTCCGGGTTCAGCGAGTTGTTTTTTGTTAGCGTAGATTCATCCAGGAAACGCTGCACAATCTCACTCACACAAAACCATAGAAGTTGCTGAAAAGTGACTTAGCGGTTAATGAAAACACATTTACAGTACTTTGCAGGTTGACGTATGTGACAGGGTTATGAGCACTTATTATTTAAGAACTGTACTAAAAGTGAACCTAAACCGTAGTAAATAAAAAGAGTTTCACTTACCCGGGGCTTCTACCAGCCCCCCGCGGCCGCCCTGTGCCCATGCGGGTCCTCAACGATCCTCCATTCCCCCGCCGCGGCTTAGTTTCGATTCTGCTGACTGATCAGTTGGCAGTCCACTCCCCATGTTTGTATGGGCTCCCCTATTACCTCCCACATCCCAAAAACATACAGGTAAATTAATCTCCCCAACCCCCCACCTCCCCCAAAAAATGGCTTTAGTTTGTGATAGGGACATGTGAGACTTGTTGGGATCATAATGTGGACTCCCCTGAGGAAAAGCAAGGCCCTATTTCCACAGAGAGAATTCTACAAGAACGTACCACCTGCAGGGCGCTTGGTAGCATGTGGCATGGGGTGTGGACCCCCTGCAGAGTCACGTCTGAGTGACTCAGTGGCACATTTTATTGCCACTGCCTGTCAAACAATGACACGGATGCACAGTGTTACAAGTGCTGCTTTTTGGCTACATGAAATTCAGCTGAACTGGGAGACTGAACTGTCCGACAAGAGGATCAGCCCTTTGTGGACAAGGGCCTCAGTGATATAACTATAAACTCTGTAAATCGCTGCTGAAAATGTTAGCACTATATAAAATACACAATTATAATAATAATTCATGTGTAAAGTTATTTCCCAATGTTGGCTCTTCAGTATTCAGCAATATGCAGAGTCATAAAATCCTCAAAAGATGTCCAGCGTAGTTTCTACAGCAGCTCCCAGGAGAATGCCTCCTGCTGATCTTTGCCTCTCTGTAGGAGTGAACAGGCATTAAGCAGCATGTCTGTACTATGATTGTTACTGGAAGACACAGACGATCATTTTGGGCATAAGCATAAACAGATAACATATCCTAGATACAGTGGGCTGCAAAAGTATTCGGCCTCCTTGAAGTTTTCCACATTTTGTCACATTACTGCCACAAACATGCATCAATTTTACTGGAATTCCCCGTGAAAGACCAATACAAAGTGGTGTACATGTGAGAAGTGGATCGAAAATCATACATCATTCCAAACATTTTTTACAAATAAATAACTGCAAAGTGGGGTGTGCGTAATTATTCGGCCCCCTTTGTAGAACCACCTTTTGCTGCAATTACAGCTGCCAGTCTTTTAGGGTATGTCTCTACCAGCTTTGCACATCTAGAGACTGAAATCCTTGCCCATTCTTCTTTGCAAAACAGCTCCAGCTCAGTCAGATTAGATGGACAGCGTTTGTGAACAGCAGTTTTCAGATCTTGCCACAGATTCTCGATTGGATTTAGATCTGGACTTTGACTGGGCCATTCTAACACATAGATATGTTTTGTTTTAAACCATTCCATTGTTGCCCTGTCCTGCTGGAAGGTGATCCTCCGCCCCAGTCTCAAGTCTTTTGCAGTCTCCAAGAGGTTTTCTTCCAAGTTTGCCCTGTATTTGGCTCCATCCATCTTCCCATCAACTCTGACCAGCTTCCCTGTCCCTGCTGAAGAGATGCACCCCCCGAGCATGATGCTGCCACCACCATATTTTACAGTGGGGATGGTGTGTTCAGAGTGATGTGCAGTGTTAGTTTTCTGTCACACATAGCGTTTTGCATTTTGGCCAAAAAGTTCAATTTTGGTCTCATCTGACCAGAGCACCTTCTTCCACATGGTTGCTTTGTCCCCCACATGGCTTGTGGCAACACTGTAAACGGGACTTCTTATGTTTCCTGTTAACAATGCCTTTCTTCTTGCCACTCTTTCATAAAGGCCAACTTTGTACAGTGCATGACTAATAGTTGTCCTATGGACAGAGTCTCCCACCTGAGCTGTAGATCTCTGCAGCTCGTCCAGTCACCATGGGGCACTTGACTGCATTTCTGATCAGCGCTCTCCTTGTTCGGCCTGTGAGTTTAGGTGGATGGCTTTGTCTTGGTAGGTGGACAGTTGTGCCATACTCCTTCCATTTCTGAATGATCGCTTGAACAGTGCTCTGTGGAATGTTCAAGGCTTTGGAAATCTTTTTGTAGCCTAAGCCTGCTTTAAATTTCTCAATAACTTGATCCCTGACCTGTCTGGTGTGTTCTTTGGACTTCACGGTGTTGTTGCTCCCAATATTCTCTTAGACAACCTCTGAGGCCCTCACAGAGCAGCTGTATTTGTACTGACATTAGATTACACACAGGTGCACTCTATTTAGTCATTAGCACTCATCAGGCAATGTCTATAGGCAACTGATTGCACTCAGATCAAAGGGGGCCTAATAATTATGCACACCCCACTTTGCAGTTATTTATTTGTAAAAAATGTTTGGAATCATGTATGATTTTCGTTCCACTTCTTACATGTACACCCCTTTGTATTGGTCTTTCACGTGGAATTCCAATAAAATTGATTCATGTTTGTGGCAGTAATATGACAAAATGTGGAAAACTTCAAGGGGGCCAAATACTTTTGCAACCCAATGTATGCCAATCACTGATAGGTTAGACAACATTCACAATGACAACTGACATCACATGGATTCACCACAATTCAAGCACTCCTGTGTGGCAGGGGCATTCACAGGCAGCTGAGGGCAGTGGTGGTACAGCATTGTCTGCCTGCCATACTTTATATGCAATGGTCTTAGTGCCCACCAAGTACTTGTCAACACCTCAGTCAGTCTGCAGCATTATGGGTAGGGATTGTCAGAAATCCTGATTTCCGATCCCTTGAAAATTCTGATTTCCGGCTATGTGGATTACCAATTTCCAAGGAGTTTTTTTTTTTGCGTGTCATTTTTTGCATCTCCCGACTGGCCAAATACAGCCAAGTTGACTTGGAAGTATTCGACCAATAAGAGAATGCCGCAGAAATTTTAGGCCAATCACAAAAGCCGAGTCTTGTGATTGTTCTAAATTACCGTGGTAATCCGATTACGGGAATAAAATTCAGCACTCTCTGATTGGTCGAATACTTCCAAGTCAAGTCGGATGTATTTGGCCAGTCAGAGAATGCAAAAAAAAAAAAAGACAAAAAAGAGGAGTGATTGGTCCATTGCTTCACAGTTCTGTGATTGGGCCAAAACGACAGAGTTGCAGTAATGCGGTATTCCCGCGGAAATCGGATTACCAATTTCTGTTTTACGATTTCCAATTGGAAATGCAAAAATTGAAATTCCGCAGAATCCGAATGAGCATCCCTAGTTATGGGCATGGCATTCGTTGGTGGAGACAGAACCAGAACTCTGCACTTGGTTATTTGGAAAAGTAATGATTCATTACAGTTTGATTCATAAATGTATTAAGCGGCAAGGTGTTAAATTTGATTAGACCCTAACAAAATTTCAGTTCAGTCCCCACTATTTCCATTTTCTGTAAAGCTTCATGTAAAGTTGTATTTTAAAGTGAACCCAAGGTGAGAGTGATAGGGAGGCTGCCATATTTATTTCATTTTAAACAATACCAGTTTCTTGGCAGCCCTGATGATCTATTTGGCTGCAGTAGTGTCTGAATAACACCAGAAACAAGCATGCAGCTAATCTAGTCAGCTCTGACAATATTGTCAGAAACATCTGATCTGCATGCTTGTTCACAGTCTATGGCTAAAAGTATTATGCTAGGTACACACAATGCGTTTTTTTTTTTGTGGTCGATTTTCTGTTCAATCGATTTGCAATTCGTTTTTCCGCCAGATTTCCCGCTCGATTCTCTTATCTTTTCTTATCAATTTCCATTCACTTCTATGAGAAATTGAGTGGTAAAATGATTGAAAGTAATATCGGACATGATGGAAATTATCTATCAAAGGCATCTATCGAATGTCGTGTGTCGTGTGTACCTAGCATTAGAGGCAGAGGATCGGCAGGACAGCCAGGCAACTTGCTTAACAGGAAATAAATATGTCAGCCTACATATTCCTCTAACCTCGGGATCACTTTAAGCTCATCTTTACATTCTGGTAGATTGGCTGCCTACTGCCCCTGCATGTGCATTTGTGTTACTAGAAAGGCCCAGCTCAGAAAAAAAAATTGTGATGGAAAATCTGTAAAACAAGCTTAATGGGTTAGCCAGTAGCAGAGAAATGCAGATAATTGTGCACAGTGCTGCAGCTGTAAGCAATTAAGCATTAGCCTTTATTGCAGTATCGTTCCCTCCAAGAGCTTTAATCAGTCCGTATACAACTATTAAGCTCAAGTATCTCAGTCATGAATCTGTGCCCAGTAGCACAGCCATGCTGTCATAATTTGCAGTCAGGACCCCCCTCCCCCATGGCAACTCAATGGTGGTAAAAAGTTAGAAGAGTGAGGGAACCAAGGCCATGCAGAGGGTCATTAGGTGGGTGGTGTACACCCACACACACACACACACACACACACACACACACACACACGCACCCACACACACACACTCACACGCACACACACACACATACATTCAGTCAAGGAAGAGCTGGCTGCATTCAATGCTGTGGAGTCAGTCGGACCTGTCACCGGTGGCCACACGGTCCCTCCTCCTCGTTTCTGGCTAGGGGGTGTTGGTTGTCATGTGGGTGCTGAATGCAGATGGGTGCCATGTGGGTTCTGAGTGCGGGTACAGGGTCTCATGTGGGTTCTGGCTATGGGTGGGTATCGAGTGTCAGGCGGGTGTTGATTGCAAGTACTTAGTGCCATGTGAGATGTGGGTGCATGTACTGCATATCATGTGGGTGCTGGGTGCAGGTACTGGGCGTGACATGGGTGCGAATACTTGGTGACATGCCTGTACTGGGTGCTGGCTATGGGTGGCCTTTGGGCGTCACATGGGGTTTGAATGCAGATACTTTGGGTGCGGGTACTGGTTAAGTGGGTGCTTGGTGCAGATAGTGGGGGCCATGTAGAGGGTGTGTGCAGGTGTGAGTACTGGTTGCAATGTCAGGCCTGGGTGCAGATACTTGGTGTCATGTGAGTGTGAGTACTGGGTGCCAGCTATGGGGGGGAGGGGGGGATGTTGGGAGAAGTAGAGGTCAGTGTGGGTGCTGCAGGAAGGGGAAGTCTCTGGGAGAGGGAGAAGCTAGTTTAGGTGCTGGAGGAGGCCACTATGGGTGCTGCTGGGGACAGGAAGGGTGTTGCTGGGGGAAAGAAAAGTCAATGTGGGTGCTGGGGGAGGGAGGGGTCAGTGTGGGTGCTGGAGAAGGCAGATTCACTGCAGTGCTAATGCTGGGGAGGGAGAGGTTAGTATGGGTCCTAGGTGGGTGTTAGGTGGAGGGAGAGGTCCCTGTGGGTGCAAGATTGAGGGTGAGGTCACTGTGGATGCTGGGGGAGGGAGAGGTCGCTGCTGTCAGAAAGACACTATCTTACCGGCTCCCACACAGCTGTGGGGATGGTTACACTAGGATTCCTGTATGGCACCTCTTTACTCTAAATTGTTCCAGATGGGGAGGAGCTTCCCACGTGTGTGGGAGGGGCTTCATGCATGAAGGGGTGGAGCTTATCACGCGTTCAGAGGCGGAGCATCGTTTTACAGCGAAAAGAATCAGAATCAAGCAATTCTGTGCCGGAATTGCTTGTGGTTCAAATGGCAATGGCAGTTCAGGAACATATAACATATATAACATATGACAGAAATATAACACTCGGCAGACATAAGCAAGGCAAAGCAAAACATACACGCAAATATATAGAGCAACACAGTTAGAGTCTTGGGAGGGTCAGAATTTACAGCTGTGGGGGAGGGTTGCCCTGGGGGCTAGGGTGTCCCAGTGGTGGTGGGGGGGGGGGGGTCTTGAGTTTAGTGAGTTCAACAGGTGGAGTGCTTGGGGGAAGAAGGTGTTCATGTGTCTAGTGGTTTTGGTGGGGATGGATCTGAACCGGCGACCCAGTGGAAGGGTCTCAAAGTAGCGTCTGCCCGGGTGGGAGGGGTAGAGTAGGATCTTGGAGGCCCTTGTCTTCATTCTCATGGAGTAAAGGAGATCTAGCAAGGGCAGGTGGGCGCCTATGATCTTTTCTGCTGCGTTTATCACTCTGTGGAGTTTGTATTTATCCTTAGCAGTTGCGCCGGCATACCAGACGATGATGGAGCAGCAGAGGATGGATTCGATGGTCGAGGTGTAAAAGCTGGTAAGCAGTTCCTGTGACATGCCGAATTTCTTCAATTGGCGCAGGAAGAATAGCCTTTGCTGTGCTTTCTTCTGAGATTTAGTAGTGTTCTGCTCCCATTTGAGGTCGCTTGTTAAGGTTGTACCGAGCAACCGTACGCTTTGAACTCTGGAGACCTCAGACCCGTCGATGAACACAGGGAGGGGGGCAGGGGGGAGTTTCCGGAAGTCCACGATCAGTTCCACGGTCTTTGCCGTGTTGAGAACGAGATTGTTGTCCTTGCACCAACTACAGATCTTCGCAATTTCATTTCGATAGGGGTCCTCCCCGTTTCTGTCGATGAGGCCGATAAGCGTGGTATCGTCTGCGAATTTAATAACTTTGACGGAGTCGATGGTCGAGGTGCATTTGTTGGTATACAGGGAGAACAGGTGTGGAGACAGCACGCAGCCCTGTGGTGCACCGACATTAGTGGTTCTCTCGCTGGAGATGTGACTGCCAAGCTTGACCCGTTGGGTTCTGTTGGAGAGAAAGTCCTTTACCCACCTGCAGAGGGGGGGATCTACCCCGAGAAGCGCAAGATTGTCGATCAGAATGTCAGGGCAGATGGTATTAAAAGCCGAGCTGAAGTCCAGGAAAAGGGCCTTTTTGTGGGAATTTAAAAATGGGGGGGCACCCAGAGCTTCCCCCCCCCCCCCCCCCCCCTCTATAAAATGCCTGGATGGAAAGCATACAGTACATTGAAAGTTTGCTTCATTGCCATTGATCTAAGAGCAGAGATCTACTCTCATGATTACAAGATTATGATTCCATTACTACTATTAGGTATCCATACATTGAGATCAATGGCAATGGGTGCAGTGTGTAAACATTGCATGGCCCACCCGTGGCGCTGTCGGAGCCAACTGGAATGTGCCCAGAACTTCATGACCACAGTGATTGGTATAGCTAAACGTCAATCATGTTTCTGGCATACGTTGCCATGACCCCCGCCCGCTGTGCTGTTAGCACCTATTGATTCGAGTCATGTGTAGCTTGTGATCGGCGCATGATGCAGTCAGTCAAAGTATGCGGCCTGCCCTCCTAACAGGCCATCCTAGAGCAGGAAGGTGGTTGACTGGAGGGAAAGTTGCAGGCATCCACGTGACCGTCAGTGATTGGATAAATGGGAGATAACAGATTGGTGCACTAGTGCACAGTGGCGTAGCTAAGGAGCTGTGGGCCCCGATGCAAGTCTTACAATGGGGCCCCTCAAGCACTCTATACATAACAATTGATACAACGCACCAAAATCTGCCAATGGTAACTACAATGTCAGAGGAGCAAGAAGGGGATGGGGAACAGCTTGTTAATGATTACCAATATTCAAAGCTATATATAGAAGTGATTATTATGAGCACAGGACCAATAGAGAGCTAATACTGTAGTTGAGGGAGGGCCCTTCGGGGGCCCTCTGGCCCAAGGGCCCCGATGCGGTCGCTACCGCTGCACCCCCTATTGCTACGCCCCTGCTAGTGCACGTGCATCATATTGCATGGAAATTACAAGGAGCATGTGTAACTTAAGAGTGCACGCTACGCGACAGTACCGCACCTAGCGTGCGCACACTGATTTTCTATTGTTCTGCTTGTACTAACCTAACTTAGTAAATCAAGGCCATTATCCACAACTGATGTGATTGTACCATAGAAAATATAATTGCGGCAAGTTGGGATGTGATTATATTGTCTGTTGCGACAGAACACAACTGTAACGCAGTGTAACATGTTCTGGTTACCAAAATTAGCAGGGCCTGAAATAGAACTTTGCCTAGGGCTAATCAAATTTGAGAAGCACATGATTAATTAACACCATAATAAGTCTCGCCTCATCCTGGGTATCCGCCATCCTAGGTCATGTGACTCCAGCATTTGCATAGCCGGTTATAGAGCTGAGACACCTAACACTGCTCCTCCTCTTCCCATAACCCCCGCCCCATCCTGGGATTTCCTGTATTTTTTCTACAGTAGGGTAGAGCCAAAACTTTGAGGGCTCCTTCTGCTACTGTGGTTTTGCTGTTATCCGTCCACGATCCGTAGAGTGTGTGATTATGGTGTGTTTGCGATTTCCAACAGGAAAATAAAAAAATAAAGGTAGGGACACCAAGAGCCAAATATAGTGTAGTATGTACTGGTGATATGGGATGGAGTTGGTAGGGTAAATTCAAATATACTCACAAAGCAGGGTTACCTCGAAGGCAACCACTGTAATAGCAGGTGGGGAGATTAGACCTGACCCCACTCAGGATTAAGAAGTCACTCTCCGTAGATCAGGAAAAAAGGGGATGACACCCCCCCCCCCCCCCCACCAAGGGTGGACTTAGAACAATGTAATAGGGATACAGAGGTGCCAGAAGAATAAATGTCTAAAAAGTTTAAAATTTGTGGAGGCAGTGGTGGACTTACCTCCTCCAAACAGACACAAGATATGCCAACAAAGTTTAGCAGAACAAATTTATTTACCTACTCCAGGGGAAAATGCAACGCGTTTCGCAGGTATGACCCCGCTTCATCAGGTAACAGGTAGGAGTATTCACCCACAGTACCTACTCCTACCTATTGCCTGATGAAGCGAGGTCATACCTGCGTTTCGCGTTGCATTTTCCCCTGTAGTATGTAAATAAATTTGTTCTGCTAAACTTTATTGGCATATCGTGTGTCTGTTTGGAGGAGGTAAGTCCACCACTGCCTCCACAAATTTTACACTTTTTAGACATTTTAATTCTTCTGGCGCCTCTGTATCCCTGTTACATTGTTCTAGGAGAAGAAAAAAAACTCAGCTGGAAAAATTGCATAGTTCCGCAATTGTGCAAAACACAGGAAAATGCATCAGGTCAGCAAATGCAATTCTGTAAAAAAAAACGATTCACACTAGAGGAAAAACAGCACCGCTATTTACATGTTATTAGCGGTGCCGCAGCCGCTGCAATCCACGAAACACACAAGCAATCTTATTTTCGGATCAGAATCCAGGTAGTGGAAAAAGGCCCAGAATGGGCCAAATCAGATTTAGAAACTGACTAATCACCTGACAGCGGATTCATTAATTAATTAACTGTCAAGTATTAGGGTAGGAACACATTAGGCAGGATCGCATATGCGTTTTCCACTATGTGCTATGGAAACCGCATGTGCGATTCTGCCTACAGTGTTCCTACCCTGTATCATTAGACTTCTGAATCTGAATAGCTTATGCAGAGTTCTGGGTCAGCCCCAGGGTATAGCAAAACAAACTGTCAAGTCACAAGTCTAAATGACATCCCTATCAGTGAATTGAACAGAGGCACATATTAGAGCAGCTCTAAACACAGCAGCCACGCCACAACAGGGGCCTGTTTCCAAATTTCTGAGCGCAGCCTCCCCTTTCATTGATGTGTGGGCGAGACTACCACTATCTGTCTTGTTTCTCTCACTATGCTTAGTGACTCACCTCCTTTGTATATCTCTGACACTCTGGTTAATTTGTCTCTTGCTTCCAGCCACATCAACACTCTACTTAACCCTTTCTGCTCAGACTGTTATCACACACAGTCTTGTGTCATCAACACAAGAGTGCATGGATCATTATGTCAATAGTAAATTTGTAAGTGTTCACCCAGAGGGTTGTTAATCACACATCTGGGTGTATTATGGCAGGGATGAGGCTGAAAGGGATATTTACTTGACCCTGTCTGACTTTTTCAAAGCTGCCAAATAGGAAATAGCAGTCTAGAATTCTTTGTATTACAGTAGCTATCTGCATCTGAGGAGATTATGTCAGGCCTAGATTACACAGGCCCATGGGGAATATTTTTAAAAACCGTTGAAGTGCTCTTTGGCCAAAAAATAATGTTACATCATAAAAATAACTGCATCTTTCAGATCCCCTTAAAGGACTTCCGAGACGAGAATGTTATAAAAAGTTAAATACGGTACCTGGCTGGATGCTGTAGCCTCAGGGGATGCCATCCTTGCCCTCCATTTCATTCCGCTGTTTTGTTTTTTTAAATTACAGCCTTCGTTTGGGTCCCAACCCCATCCCTCTGGATGTCTGGATTTTCCCCAATAAAGATGGCCGCCAGTCTCGCTGCGCCAGCGCTGTTTGTATAGCCGCAAGTGCTGTGAGCCCACGCCCGCTCAGCATGGACCAGTGCAAGGACACGGCTGGGGGAGGATTAAGAGCTGCGCAGCTGCACTCGTGGCTATACGAACTGGGCAGGCGGGGTGAGACTGGCAGCCATCTTTATTGGGGAAAATCCAGACGACCCGAGGGATAGGGGATTGGAGGGTGTAAATTTAAAAAAAACACGGCGGAATGAAACAGAGTGTGTGGATGGCGTCCCTGAAAGCTACAGCATCCAGCCAGGTATTCCACTTTTTTTTTACATTCTCGCCTCGTAAGTCCTTTAACTACAGAAATTCAGATCCCCTGAAATGATCCATACCTATCACATTAAACTAGACTGGCACCTCTCAAGTCCCTAGTGTACTCTGCTGCCCGCCTCATCCACCTCTCCTCCCACACATCTGATGTAGCCAGGGCCGGAGTTACCATAAGGTACTGTAGGCTCGTGCCTACAGGCGCCTGATAATGGAAAGGCGGCTCCCTCCCCTCCCCTAGTGCCCCCCTCCTTCCCTATGCAAAGTCCTGATTAGGATCCTGATGAGAGGTTACTTACCCTGCTCTCTGCATTTCACTGACAAGATTTCCCTTCAGTCGGGAGCATTTCTAGCTACTTAATATTGAAGGTACTTCTGGCTACCTAATACTAAGGAGCACCTGTAGCTACCTACGAAGAGCAAGGGAAGTAAGGGAGAAGTGACAGCTGGGCCAGCCAGCACACTTGCAGTGCACTTTGGTGGGAGTTTCTACTTTAGTTTCATGGAGGAGAAAGTCTAGGATACCAGGACATCTGTGCCTATAGGCTCCTGTGATGTAAATTCAGGCCAGTATGTAGCCTCTCTCTGACAATCTCTCCATTGATCATTTTTGGCACATACAGGGTTGGCGATGATACAGTAACAAACATACAGCAGAAAATACACAGAGTAGTCATATGGGATGTCGGTCTGAGTGGTATGTTGTTGAGCAGAGCTGCCACAATCTGTGTGGCGCACAACTGCTCTGTAGCGTATTCAGATGCCACGCAGTATGTCATTGAAAAATGTAGGTGGGGGGAGAGGAGAAAGAGAAAAGAGGAAGAGAGAGTGAGATAGACAGTCCGAGAATCCTCTGGGGTTGAAAATAACTGTTCTGGCCATGCGTACTGCTGTGGCCGCGCTTACAGAAAAAAATGTAGCTCTAGTCTAACATCCTAGGCCTGTGCAGATGGTCACTATCCAAGCAGATGTTCTTGGCTTGCGGCCTAGCTCGGAGCAGTCAGAAGCGGATCCGGTGGCATGGAAATCCAGACATGCAGCGGATGCAGGCAAATGGTAGGAGACCTGGCCTGGTGGAATCACTGCTGTGGCCTCTCTGATTGGGCCAGGCCTGCGGTGCAGTTAACTGGCAGGTTGACATTGATGGTGGGAGACCATATGTGCTGCCATAATTATAATGGCCAGGTGGAGGTACGCTGGTTCCAACATCGGAGGGTGAGTAAAGATTCCGGCAGTGGCAGCATGCAGCCAGGGCCGGATTTGTACTTTCCAACGCCCTAGGCCGGCTGTCACCAACCGCCGCCCCCCCCCCCCCCTCATTCTGTCCAACTTTAACTGGTTTGAACGGGCTCCCCTCTGTTTTGCTGCTTTGCTCCCTGTTCAACAAAGAAGCAGTGCATGCTCTGTCCACTCCATGTAATTTTGCGCTCCTGTCTGCATGTACAGCAGCTGGTAGCATTCTGGGCTTGCATACTTCAGAAATGATGCTCATATATGAGCAGCACTTGGCAGGTACGCATACCCATAACACTCCCTGGGCTTCTGTGCACATCCGTCCAGGAGTGCGAAATTACAAGGAGCCTCAGTGGACAGCGCTGCTTCTTTGACCTCTGTGCCACAAATAGGGGACAGTGTAGGGCAATGGAGAGAAGCCCATTCAAACCACAAAACAGATAAGTAGAAGGATCCCAAACTACACACTCTGGCATAGATGTAGTGTAATGCTAGGTACACATGGTGTAATTTTCTGACAGATTTACTGTCAGATCGATTATTTCCATCATGTCTGATCTGATTTCCGATCAATTTTTCGATCAATTTGCGGTTCACTTGTATAAAAAATCATTCAGACAATGGTGTAATTTTCGGACAGATTTACTGTCAGATCGATTATTTCCATCATGTCTGATCTGATTTCCGATCAATTTTTCGATCAATTTGCGGTTCACTTGTATGAAAAATCATTCAGACAATTGATTGGAAAGCAGATTGGACATGTTGGAAATAGTGGATCTGACAGTAAATCTATCAGAAAATTGGATTGTGTGTACCTAGCATAAGCTCAGGTGTACTCTACACAGTGACAATTTAGCACTTAAAGCAGACCCAAACCAAACATTTTTTTAATTCAAAATATTTAGTTGCACCACTCTGACACATACAAAGATAAATAAACACTCCTTCAAGCCTATGAGCATTTCAGTGCATGCTTTTCACCCTTCTCTTTTCATAACTAGGGTTATACAGGTGGCAGCCATTAGCAATTCCTCCTTTGCTGGACACCATCTACTCCACCAGTTTGCTGGATTCTGTCCCGGCAATTTGAAAGGAAGGGAGGGGTTTCTCCAATAAATGTAAAATTTTATATGTGTCATCATGCAGCTGAAAAGAAGCAGCACGGTGGCGTAATGGTTAGCTCTCTCGCCTTGCATCGCTGGGTCCCTGGTTCGAATCCCAGCCAGGGCACTATCTGCAAAGAGTTTGTATGTTCTCTCCGTGTCTGCGTGGGTTTCCTCCGGGCACTTCGGTTTCCTCCCATATTCCAAAAACATACGGATAAGATAATTGGCTCCCCCTAAAATTGGCCCTAAACTACAGTACTTACACTATATAATATAGACATATGGCAATGCTAGGGATTAGATTGTGAGCTCCTTTAAAGGAAAGTTAGTGACAAGATATATATATACACTGTACAGCACTGCGTAATATGTCGGCGCTATGTAAATACTAAATAATAATATTTATTATTATCATTTAGAAAATAGATTTCATTTCTGAAATCTTGTATTTTTAATTTGGGTCCACTTTAAGACAGATCTTAAAATCAGCCAGCAGGAAGTTTTGTAACAGAATAACACTTTTTATTTGCTAATCAAAAGAAAAACAGTGAGCGTTTGGCTAACCAGCCATCTTCAGACTTTGTTCCTGTATACAAGATGTTAGGGCACACAGCTATATATACAGTCAGCAGGAGATGCATTGATTGTTTTGTAAATAGAAATAAATGTAACACAGACTGTGTTACACAGTTATTCTGTTTCAAAACATCACTGAGGGCTTACACAGGACAATGCTTTGCTGGCAAAAAAAAAAGGTCAGGAAAGAGTTAAACTGTAGCACAAAGAATGTTGCTGTCATTCTCTAGGAGAAAAAAAAACAAGCCATAAATTAAACAGATCTGAGGTCTTTAAAGAGACTCTGAAGCGTTATTAAAAATCACTTTTTACCCTATATTCAACAGAAAAACGCTGCTCTCCCGCTGCAGAACTAAGGGTCTTTACCCCCCAAATCCCCTTCGTAGTACTCAGGGAGCGCTTCCTGTTGAGGCAGGGCTAATGGCCACAGCCCTGCCTCTCAGCGCGTCTATCAGCACTGATCGTCGCCGCTCCCCGCCCCTCTCAGTCTTCCTTCACTGAGAGGGGCGGGGAAAGGCGGAGATCAGCCGGCTGATAGACGCGCATGGAGGCAGAGATACAGCCATTAGCTCTGCCTCCATGAGCAGCAAAATCTACGGCCAAGTTGGTCGTGGATTTTGCAGGGGTGGATTTGGGGGGTAAAGACCCCTCGTTCTGCCGCAGGAAAGCAGCCGTTTAGCAGGGGCAAACATTCATCAGATACAGTATGTCTGCACTGTATCTGATGAAGGGGACCCTCCGTGGCCCCGAAACAATTGTCATATGTTGCACATGCAATAAGGCATAAACTTCCTGGAATATTTATATTGGTGTGCTAGCTGTACTTGGATTACCTGTATGATGAGAGAGGACAAATAATCTGCTGTGAGAAGAAAAATATATGGGCTCAAGTAGCAGAACTCTTGAGTTCGGATTCGTTTTTTCATGAAGCACGCATTCACAGGCAGGAATTAGCAGCTCTTTTCTCTCCCTGACTGATGTCAGATTTATTACTGGTAGGTCAATGCTGTTAAAGAGACTCTGAAGCGTTATCAAAAATGGCTTTTTACCCTATATGCAACATGGGCATGTTTGCCCCTGCTAAACGGCTGCTTTCCTGCGGCAGAACGAGGGGTCTTTACTTGGATTACCCATACGGACTGATGTTGCTTTTGCATTAAGGCTAAGCATCCAATCTCTCACGGTAAGGTGTGCCTCTCCATTACCTAACATTGCTCTCATCATACAGAGGACAGGATAATCAGGTGAAGTGACAGCAGATGCTGACTGTCATAACACACACTGTGCACAAGTGAGATAGATGCAGGGATCTCTGGAATTCAGGCAGATCAAAGCAGGAGAGATGATTTACTTTGACATGTGACCTCTTATCTCTCCTGCTCCCTGCTGATTTTTATCGCCTACCCTAGGCCATGGCCTTTGTGGCCTTCCCAGAAATCCGGCCCTGCATGCAGCACATGATTCAGCAGCACGGGATTTGCAGCGGCAGCCAGATTCGTGTGCAGCACGTGGTGTGCTGCTCCAATCCCAGGCCTCGGAAGCTAGAGGAATGGAGGCGTGCCAGCAAGTTTAGATGTATAACCAGGTGGAGGGCAGGTGGATGCAGTGCTCCCTGTCCTGGACTCTCAGTAGCAGAGGGGAGGAGCAGCATGAGGAGAAGCACTGGTGAGGGCTCGGCCTTTCTCAGAGCTGCTGCAAGAGCCGAAATTGCGTGATGTGCCGGGCTCAGTCATGCGGCATTAGATCTAGAGCTGGAGGATCACTATCTGCATTGGGGACTATTCAGTTGGAGAAGCCAGGAGGTAAATAATCCCAGAGGTAGTCTGACCAGGGATCGGAAGGGGGGGGGGGGGGGAAGCAGGAAAAGAGAGTTACGGAATGGAGCACCTCCTGCCCATGGCTACCTTTCTGGCACTATCTTAATAAGATGATCCATCAACATGTTCATTGGTCTGACCCAGGAAGTGTGAATCTAGCCTAATACTGGCTGAGTCACAGATCAGACAACATGTCTGCACTGGCTCCATGCTTGTGGCAGAGGTGTAACCCAGACTACTGGAGCCAACATAGAAGGAGCATGACGGTAAGGCAACAGACATTTTTCAAAATTGAAAAAAAGCATCTTTCATGTTCCTCTCACTTCAGGTTTTCTGTGAAATGAAACTTCACACAAGTAGGATAAAATAAATCTGCATCACGCCTGGAAATTTTGATGCGACTGACTGAGCAGATCAGTCATCTTCCGTCATTATCAGTGACAGATCTGTGTGGCTAGGCTTGCCTCAGATCCAGCATCTCCTTTATTTATTCATCTCTGCGCATTGCTCTGTCACACCTTACCTGCACTCACTACTTGAAGTGTTTCTGTGAAGCAGACTTTTATCCCCTCTCTGAGTTTTACACGTAAAACGTCTCCTTCTCAGATACTTTCTGCTAATGATGCTTTCAGTTACTCTTTCTGTATTCTCCTGAGGAACATGTCTGAACCTGTTGCTCAACTTCTAAAGTGAGGCTCTGTTTGCTACGTTAGTGGCAGAAGCAGCTAAAAGAAAAAGAGAAACCAGTCCATTCAGTAGAGGGGGAGGGTAGAAAGCCACAGAGTCAGGCGCCTTCTACTTATACACCAGCAATGTTTTGGGACTTTCCAGTTTCCTCCAGCTGCTACGCGAGGCTTCTTGAGGGAGAAACAGATATTTAAAGCAAACGTACTGAAGAAAAAAAGAAAGAAAACCAGCTACTTACGTAAGCGGGAAAAAACATCCAGAGGCTTCTCATATCCTGCTGGACTCCACCGTCGCTCGCCAAGACCTTCTTGATGTTGTGGCTGTGCTCCCCTCCAGAGCCATGCAGAGGGTCCTTAAGTGGGGGTGCTCAAATTTTAAAAAAAGGGGCCGGTGTGAGTACTGGGTGCAATGTCAGGCCTGGGTGCAGGTACTTGGTGTCGTGTGAGTACTGGGTGCCAGCTTTGGAGGAAAGGGGTGTCGGTGGATGTTGGGAGAAGAAGAGGCCAGTAGAGGTCAGTGTGGGTACTGCAGGAACGGAAAGTCATTGGGGGTGCTGAGGAGGGAAAGGTCAGTTTAGGTGCTGGGGGAGGTCACTATGGGTGCTACTGGGGACAAGAAGGGTGCCGCTGGGGGAGGGAAAGGTCAAAGAGGGTGCTGGGGGAGGGAGAGGTCAGTGTGGGTGCAGGGGGAGGCAGGATCACTGCAGTGCTAATGCTGGGGAGGGAGAGGTCAGTATGGGTCCTAGGTGGAGGGAGAGGCCACTGTGGGTGTAAGGTTGAGGGAGAGGTCATTGTGAAAGCTGGGGGAGGGAGAGGTCACTGCTGTCAGGGAGACACCATGTTACCTTCTCCCACACAGCTGCGGGGATGGTTACACTAGAATTCCTGTATGGGACTCGCTGGCAACGCTCACATTAATTGCTGTTTCCATCTGCTGCGTTTGCATCGCTACTTGTCCGCCGTACCGCCTGACCTCTTCTTTCATTGTCCACCAACAGGAGACCAAGACGCATGGTGCTTCCTTGTTGAATTATACAAAATCAATGTGAATCCTACCTAGCAACAGGGAGGATTCTCATTGGTTCACCATGAACCAATAAGAATTATTTTCTGTTGCAGTAGAATTCCAATTGGTTTTTAGTAAACCAGAGAGGTACCCATGCTTTTTTTGATCACCAATCAGCAGCAGTGGACCAAACGGCAGCAATGAAACTGAAAATCCACGGAACAGGTGAGCATTTTCATGCAGCGACCAGCCGAGTGGGAACAGACACCAACTGTTCCCATAGGCTTCTATTGCATCCGATTTGCAGCGTTTGCACATTACATTTGCAGAAAAAAATGCAGTGAGTTGGGAACTACCTTTGTGGTCCAATCCGTGTACGTTTCGTTCTTGTTTTCATTGATTGGCAGCATGGTGTTGTAGTGGTTAGCTCTCTCGCTTTGTAATGCTGGGTCCCCGGTTCAAATCCTAGCCAGGGAACTATCTGCACAGAGTTTGTATGCTCTCCCGGTGTCTGCATGGGGTTCTTAGGAAGATTTTACCACGCAATCCCTCAGGGTGTGGAGAATCACACTGCATGCTCACCTCTTTGCTAGTTACGTGAGTTGATGTGGGAACATTTACAATGCATATATTGCAATATTATGCTGGTGAGGTTTGACATATATTACATGTCCGTAATGGCTGTGTATGGCTGGTCTATAAGAGACGTGTTTAACAGTACGCTCTGGGCGAGATGTTGCTGAAGAAAAGCATTTCACACCATTGTCCGGTTGGACGTCACTTTCGTTGCAGTTTGGAAAAGTTTGGCCCGAAGATTTAAAATTAATGCACTCCCATGAGGGTCATATGTTATGCAGCCCCATCAAATCTGCTGTTGTTTTTTATAGGGGGGGGGGGGGGGGGGTTTATATGAAGCTTTCAGAAGTTTTTTGGTACCTTCTTATGTCTCCTACCTGTTCACACACTTCCATTATCGTACACCCATTCTATGGATCTGAGTGAACTCTTGAGTGAGCTTGACTTGCCTAATCTCTATGCTTCCATCCATTGACTGACTAAGCATTACCTTGTACTCATAGGGCTTGATTCACAAAGCCATGCTAACTGTTTAGCACGGGCGTGCTAAACAGTTAGCTCATGAAGTGCCGTTCGCGGACTTTTGCGTGCGCAAAGTGCCGCGATTCGCGCAATCGCGGACTTTTGCATTCACAAATTGCTGCAATTTGCACGCAAAAGTCTGCAATCGCGCGATTTGTGGCACTTTGCGTGCGCAAAAGTCTGCGAACGGCACTTCACGTGCTAACTGTTTAGCACACCCGTGCTAAACAGTTAGCACGGCTTTGTGAATCAAGCCCATACTGTGCTGTGTGATCTGGTTTTCATGTTTTCCTGTATTGTCTTGTTAAAGAAAGAAGAAAGGTCTGCACTTGCCTTAGAGGTTCAATCCTTGATTGCTGGACATATCCATACATTAAAAGACCATAAGCATCATGTAGCTTAACCTTAAATGATACCCGAACTGACATGTGACATGATGAGATAGACATGTGTATGTACAGTGCCTAGCACACAAATAACTATGCTGTGTTCCTTTTTTTATTTCTCTGCCTGAAAGTGTTAAATATCAGGTATGTAAGTGGCTGACTCAGTCCTGACTCAGACAGAAAGTGACTACAGTGTGACCCTTACTGATAAGAAATTCCAACTATAAGGGCTTGATTCACAAAGCGGTACAAACTGTTAGCACGCTGGTGAAAAGCCCCTTATCACGCCTAAACTCAGTTTAGGCATGATAAGTTTAGGCGTGATAAGTTTAGGCGTGATAAGTTTAGGCATGATAACTATAGCACCAACTGGGTTAGCACCGCAGTGCACAGCTGATCAAAAGTTTTGCACTAGCAAAGTCTGGTGCGCGAAACGTCGCATAGAGTTTAATGGCGCTGCTTTGCGCGCGGGACTTTGTGATCTAAACTTAGCTAAACTTATCACACCTAGACCTATCACGCCTAAACTTATCATGCCTAAACTTATCATGCCTAAACTATTATCATTCCTAAACTGAGTTTAGGCATGATAAGGGGCTTTTCACCAGCGTGGTGCAATGGTTATCACGCCTAAAGTCTTTTACGGGGTTATCACCGCTTTGTGAATCGAGCCCTAAAACGCCTAGCAGAAAATGGCTTCTGAGAGCAAGAAAGAGGTAAAAGGGGGAATTTCTTATCAGTGAGGGTCACACTGTAGTCACTTCCTGTCTGAGTCAGGACTGAGTCAGCCACTTACATACCTGATATTTAACTCTTCCAGGCAGAGAAAGAAAAAAAGGAACACAGCATAGTTATTTGTGTGCTAGGCACAGTACATACACATGTCTATCTCATCATGTCACATGTCAGTTCAGGTATCCTTTAACTAATGTCCAGGGCTGCGTAATATGTTGGCACTTTATAAATACAATAAATAAATAAAATAAATAAATAAAATTGTTGATTGTTGAATACATTTTTGAATGTAATATGCTTTGAGCTCCTTTAATTACTATTTGTGGATACAGATAAATTAATTGGATTCCCCCTAAATTGTCCGTAGACTACAATACATACACTACACAGACATATGACTATGGTAGGGATTAGACTGTGAGCCCCTCTGAGGGACAGTTAGTGACCAGACAATATACTCTGTACAGTGCTGCGGAAGATGTCTAAATAATAATAATACTTAATAATAATAATTGACAGTGTGAACGTATCCTATTAATAGCATTGGATGTGCTAACGTTATCCAAGGCAGCTGCTATTACTAGTATACCATAACTATACAACACCAGAAACAGTATTGTAGCTATTAGTTACGTTATGGCAGCAGATCTGATGCTGCAGCAAATGATTGGAGCAGCTACAGTACAAGCAGAGAGATGTATGGATCTGACCTTTGGAAACTTGTTGGGTGACACCAGTGGCATAGCAATAGGGGTTGCAGATGTCTCGACCGCAGAGGGGGCCTATAGGGCCCTCTCGCAACTGCAGTATTAGCTCTTTATTGGCCCTGGGCTCATAATAATTCTTTAGATGCTTTGAATGGTAGTAATCAGTTGGCTGATGGTGTAATGGTTAAGGGCTCTGCCTCTGACACAGGAGACCAGGGTTCGAATCTCGGCTCTGCCTGTTCAGTAAGCCAGCACTAATTCAGTAGGAGACCTTTGGCAAGTCTCCTTTACACTGCTACTGCCAATAGAGCGCGCCCTAGTGGCTGCTGCTCTGCTCTGGCGCTTTGAGTCCGCAAGGAGAAAAGCGCAATATAAATGTTATTTGTCTTGTCTAATCATTAACAAACTGTTCCCCATCCCCTTCTTGCACTTCTGACACTGTGGTTGTCCTTGGCAGGTTTTGGTGCGGCCTATCAGTAGCTATGTATAGAGTGCTTGGGGGAAGCCCAATGTAAAACTCACACTTGGGCCCATAGCTCCTTAGCAACGCCACTGGTTGACACAAACTGCGCTGTTGGCCATTTCTAAGTTGAGCGCTTTTTCATGTTCAAGTTGAGCTGTTTCTGCTGCTCAGATTTGATTTAGATCATGTGTCGAAATTATATAGATAAATAAATGGACAAAAAGCAACATTTCAGTTTCTAGAGTGTGAGAAGCTTTGTAATATCCTACACTACTTGTCTGCTTACAGTATAGCTGTGGTTAGCTGCACCAGTGTAAACATGGTCACTTATTTGCATTGTCTATAAAACGTTAACCATCTTGTCCACTTCAATGGCCTTCATGAGTTGAAAACTGTCAGAGGGCAAAGTTAACATGCTATTATGCTATTTATGTGTCTCCACCCAATAATAGTGCAGGCAATAGGCCTTCCCCAGGGGATTGTGGGAACTCAGTTTCAGTGACGCATGGGAACAGCCTCACAACATATTTGTGCCATTCTCATATACAAAGCTGAAAAATATCTGAGGTTTACCATGCCTGCTTACCGTGCTTGTTTAACCCATATGCAGTGCTTGTTAGTGGCTGCAGGAGCATTTTATCACACCAGAAATATGGGATACATTCGCAACTCACTTTTATTTACCTTACCATATTTCCTTCCTTTGTTATTTAAATGAAATCAGCAATACAACTGTATCAGGAGACTGAAATTCTGTAATTCCGTATTGATCTAAAGTGCCCTCATTAACCTGCATAGAGTTTATTCAGCAGAATAAGAGCTTGGCAGGGAAATTAATTTGGCACTGATAACATGAATGGGCAATTCATAGCAGAGCTGGGACAAGGTCCTCCAGCACCCAAGGCTGAGACACCAAAGTGCGTCCCTCCATCCATCCCACCCCAGCCGTCACACACTGATTGCTCTTAGACTAAAGGTCCGTACACACGCCGGACTGCAGGCAACGACTGGTCCGTCGTCACCTCTCGCTGGGTGGGCGTTCCAGCGACAGTCCGCCGTGTGTACAGTCTGTTGGCGGACTGATACGGCTGTTTCTGAGCGATCGGCCGGGCGGTATCAGTCTGCAGACAGACTGTACACACGCCGGACTGTCGCTGGAACGCCCACCCAGCGGGAGGTGACGACGGACCCCTCGTTGCCAGCAGTCCGGCGTGTGTACGGACCTTAAGAGGCGCCCCAGGGCCCCCAACTCCTTAATCTCTAGTTATCTGGCTTGCAGTCACTGCCATGTATCCCTTTTTCTTATTTCTCTTTACTACAAACACAACAGGGGAATGATAGCTGAGTGAGTTGTGCGCCCCTCCTACACTGCGCCCTGAGGCTGGAACCTCTCTCACCTCTGCCCGACCCTGTTTCATAGATCTTTCGCTGTTTCTGACAAAACTTTGCCTTCATTCCAAAAGCTATTTGATCATGAGATAGGACAACCTTCATCCTTCTATCCAATGGTGTAACTAAAGGTTGTTCCTGAGTTGGCTGTATGGCCGGATTTACCATAAGGCATTGTAGACTCGTGCCTACAGGCGCCTGATGATGAAAAGGCAGCTCAATCCACTCCCCCAGTGCTCGTTTACATTTAGTTGGAGTTATATAGGTATACAGCATACAGGTAGAGGAGCTATACAGTAAAAACAATGTTTCAGCATTCTTGTGTAAGCTATGAACCTCCAAGTGAGCTAATTACATTAGATAACATCAAGTACTTCAAAGCAGTAGAGTCATAATAGCTGTATAATTGTCTGTTGCCTTCTCCTGTTATAATGAGTATCAATCCATGGGACCCAGACTTAGTGAAAATTATCTGCAGCGTTTTCTGTAATGTTAATAATCTCATTGACAAAAACGAACTACACTCAGTTAATAAATTACTCAGATAGTATTTTGTTTTGCAACCAACTAATCACAAAGCACCAATGGGCTAAGATATGTCACGAGAATGCTTAAAGAGACCCTGAGATGCCAATAATGGCAAAAAGCTCCCGGAATTCTGGTCAGTCACACTCTTCTGCACATGCGCGGCTGTGTGAGCACCTGCCATCATGCTCCCATTCCTGGGCACAGGAACGCGGCGGGAGCGTGCGCGGACTAGATGTGCATGCGCAGAAGCCGACGACTGGCCAGAATACTAGGAGCGGCCAGAAAGAACAACTAGGGAGCCCACGGACCACTTGGGGTTGGTTGGAGGTAGCCCCAGGTAAGTATAAATACTGCTATTATGGCTGTCTCAGGTACACTTTAAAGGACACCTGAAGCGAGAGGTATATGGAGGTTACCATATTTATTTCCTGGTATTGTTTAAAAGGAATAAAATATAGCAGTCACCATATTCCTCTCATTACAGTCTTCCTGGAATGACTGTTTTAATATCAATAACTTCCATGGCTGTGTTAACACACAAGGGAGCACACAGATTTTCATCTGACTATTTTGTTTTCAGATTTTGAATTTTGGAAAGGAGGGGGGCGTTGTGTTTAGCACCGGTCTCCCATTTTCTGCATGCAGTTTGGTGTTAGTCAGACCTTGCTATCATCACAGGCATTGTTTAATATACTGTACCTTTTTGCCTTCTCATTCATAATAAGCTAAACCTCATTTTGTGAAACAAGATGTAGCTTTTTGCCTCAACTATTTACGTTACTAAATATTAAAAGACAGTGTTCAAAAAGTAATGTGTGTTCGGGGTAACAAACATGTGACAAGGGTTAAAAGCCTGATAACAGCTACGGCCACATAGCCTGTATCTAAGAGTAGAAGGCCTTCCAGTGACCGCAGTCACCCCTTTTTGTGAATTTTACGGACCATTAATTTTTCTCATTTACAGTAAACACTACTTATTCGTTGCACAGTGATATTATGCAGCTATGCCTAGAATCTAAGTGCTAGCAGCACAGGAACATGATGTGGAAATCTTTGGTGTAGTCAAAAGGGAAAGGTGTACAAAATCAAGGCCAAGGAGAATAATGCCAAACCCAAACTACCACACTCGATCTCTGGAGGGTCAGAGTGGCTGCCATCAGGGCGTACGTTAAAAAGGGGCGCTGGGAAAAAAGGGCGCGGGGTTTTAAACGATAAGCATGGATAACGTTTAAAAATGTATTGTACTGTATTTCGTTTAAAATTAATGTTTTATAAAGTTATAAATCATTAAATAATGTGCATTAAATCGGCAATTGTAAAAACGTTAATCTTTTGTTTAAATAGTGAAACGTATAATAACGTTAAAAAAATAAATTACTAAGTCCCTGTACCTACCCCTAACCCGCCCTGTTGATGCCTAAACCTAAGACCCCCCCCCCCTGTTGGTACCTAAGTAACCCTCCCTGTACCTACCCCTAACCCCTAGACCCCCCTGTTAGTGCCTAAACCTAAGACCCCCCTGTTGGTGCCTAAACCTAAGACCCCCCTGTTGGTGCCTAAACCTAAGACCCCCCTGTTGGTGCCTAAACCTAAGACCCCCCTGTTGGTGCCTAAACCTAAGACTCCCCTGTTGGTGCCTAAACCTAAGACCCCCCTGTGATCAGCATTAATAAAGTTTCAAAAACATATTGTGCGGTTTTTTTCGTTTAAAAATAATTAAAAAAAAAAAAAAAAAACTTGTACTGTTTTTCGTTTAAAAATAATGTTTGAAAAAAATATTGTACTGTTTTTCGTTTAAAAATAATATTAAAAATGTATAAATCATTAAATAATGTGTAATCATGAGAAGCAGTAATAAAACATTAAGTCTCCGGGCGCCGCTTTTAAAACGTTATTTTTCTCCGGCGCCCTTTTTTCCTATCGGGCGCCCATTAAACGATATTTATTATGGGAGTGAATGGCGGCGCCCGATTTGTCCACTAGCCTCCTGCGCCCTTTTTTACTGTTACCGCCATCAGGGTCCTTTCTTGGGCAGTGCAGGCAGGATGACCGCCCTGAGTGCAGACCAGCAAGTAGAAGAAGGAGGGCGCAGACAGAAGGACATAACCGCTAGGCAGATGGTGACACACAGTGCAGCCAAATGGAAGAAGAAAGAAGATTACCATTGCGATCACCTTCCTTAACTCCTCCTGGGCTGCCTCCGTCTGATGTCGAAGTCATCATCACATCACCACCGCGTAATGACATCTGATGTCCTGTAGCGGTAATGTCAGTGCGCGGCGCCTAGGGAGGAGTCAGCTTTCTGGGCTCTCTTCGCCTGTGTGTTTTCCTGATCCCTGCTTCCTCCTGGATGAGCGACTGGTCACTAGTAAGTAGGCAGATCTACTTGTGACCTGTGGCTGTGTGACTGTCCCTGAAGAGTAAGGGTTCGTAAGTCCACGGGGGTGGGAGGGAAGGGAGCGTAATTTTTACACCCTCGCCCTGGGTGCAGTTTAGCCTAGAAAATGCCCTGGCTGCCATCTTAGTTCACAAGTGGGAGTGGCAGGCCTCACACCAGATACAGTAGAGTCCCAGTTATCTGGAACTCAACAAATCAGCAGTTTTAACCAACCAGCACAAATCACCTGCAGTACTTCTTAGGCTGTTTGTGGCTCTGCTGAGCTTAAAGACTGGGTTCCACAGCTCCCCCAAGGTTTATGTACTTTATTTTTAACATTGAGTCTCAATCAACAAGAAAGCACACTTATCCGGCATCAGCCGATCCCCATTAGTGCCAGATAGACAAAACTCTATAGTATGAATGGCACACCTCAGTAAGGGAATCCCAATCAATTTTTAGCAGGGGTAGATGGAAGGGGGCACAGAAGATCAAGGCACTCTAAAGGTGGCTATAAGTCAGGCGACATGGCAGTCGATCAACAATCTGATTCGATTATTATAATCGAATCGTATAAAAGTTGGTGCCGCAAAAAGCATGCCCGATTGACGATGCGACCAATTTCAGGCTGCATTGGTTGCATGTATTGATTGGACATGCTCAAGATGTCGGGCCAACATTCTCGATTGGGTACGCAGTGGTAACAGCGTGCGATATCGGGACGAGCGAAGAAACCAATGGCGCTACTACCTCCCCCCCCCCCCCCCTCCTCCATTGTAAAATGTGCCTGTGCATGAATACTGTACTTGTTGGTGTCCTCCATTGGCTCCGTCTCCGCGCTCTTTCTTACATACACGTGCCCCACGTGGTTGCCGGTGTAATGTGGGCACGTGAGTGATGTCACACACACGCCCACAAATGTACAAATGTGTTACCAGTCTGTTGGTTTGGAGAGGGTAGGAGGGACAACAATGCAGCACACGATGGAGCGGCTTTATGCTGGGCTCGGCATTCGCTCGGTTGAGATAATCCAGCACTCCAGCTCTCTGGGTGACGCATCAGGGCCCCCATACACACACTAGATTTTTTACAGAGACAGCCCTGACTGGTAACCTCAGCCAAGAGCCTTCTAGCTTGTGTACAGACTTTAGAGCAGGGGCCAGGAACCTTTGTGGCTGAGAGAGATATTTAATATATAATTCTGTGAGAGCCATACAATATGTTTCAAACTAAATAAAAGTACAAATGAAGCAGCGTTGGCTTGGAGGGAGCATGAGTAAGCTAGTAGTGCATGCTACAGCAGTAGCGTGCCTACTTTGCAAATTTTACTCGTGCTGCCATACTAAGCTGTGCTGCTTGAGCAGTGTAGCTTAGTGAATCAACCCCTACTGATTTGTCTGCGAGCCAGATGTAGCCATCAAAAGAGCCACATCTGGCTCCCGAGCCATAGGTTCCCTACTCCTGCTTTAGAGACACAGGTTCAGTTTTGACATTTGAAATGACACTGAAAATGATTGCAACATATTTTTGAACTTGGATACATCAGTTGTATGTGTGCAGCCAGACTCCCAAGGGGCTACAATGTATCCAGGTCCATTCCTGTTCATTCTCCTGTCATGGGAATCTGGCACACACAATTAGCTTATGGCAATTGGCAGAGTATGTATGGTGGCCTATGAGTACCAACAATATATTTCATCTATTTGAAGGACAACTATCATGAAAAGTTATCAAAGTTAAAATATATGTAAATAGATATTTATTAGAAGAACATTTCTTCCACATAAAAATGCACTATAATTTACTTTTCTCCAGTCACTTACAGTAGGTAGTAACAATCTGACAGGTTTTAGACTAGTCCAATTCATCATGGGGGATTCTCAATATTTCCTTTGTTCTTTACAAAAAGCACTTCCTTGAAAGGATCTATACAAAGATGTCCGGCAGCCTCCCTACTAATGCACAGACTATTTTTGCAGTTGAACTGTGAGCAACCACCGCAGTAAGTGCTTTTGTAAATAGAGAAAACCCTGAGAACCCCCACCATGAGGAGATGGACTAGTCCAAAATATGTCAAATCTGTCAGATTTTTGCTACCTACTATAAGTGACAGCAACATAAGAAAAAAAGTGATTAATAGTGCATTTTAATCTGGCTTAAAGGGCAACTGAAGTGAGAGAGATGTGGAGTGTAACGATTGTGGAACTTTCTCCGTGATCAGCGCACAACGCGTGCGCTGACACGGCGGAAATCCTCCACAAGCGTATATTTGCAGGCACCCAGCAAAAGGTGCTACGCACCTGTAGAGGGAAATTCCTGTCGGCAGATGGCGCTGGGGAGTGCAGAGGAACCAATCCTCTGTACCTCCACAAGTGCCAGACAGGAATTGTACGAAGCGCAGAACGCAATCGCAAGTGAGGCGATTGCGAATGAGATTGAGCAAAGGGACAGGTTGTATGTGTGTGCGCCAATCCAGTCGCCACCCCGCGACCGCGCACACACACAACAGCAGATATGAAATAGGAACGCGATCGCGAGAGGTGCGATCGCCAGACGTGACACAAGGCAGATCAGAATAGAATACGAGGGTAGCAAAGGCACAGCAAATAATACAATGAGGAGATACGGAAAATAACAAACGCTAGCTAACCGCGAACACCGCACTCATTCGCAACAGTGCACGCGGTTATGCGCGGTCTCCACGTGATAAGCACAATAGAGACAAGCACGCCTAACTAACCATCGACAGACAGACATGAAACAGAGGACGCGAGCGCTTGCTTAACGGTTACCTCACCGAGCCTCCAGCAAGCGTAGCAGACAAGACAGACACACGAAAACAGGGACAAGCGAGAGAGAGGATCCACAGCACTAGCGAAAAGTGGCTAGCGCGATCCAGGTACAGAGTAGCAAAACAGAAGGATCCCCAGCGCTAGCGAAAAGTAGCTAGCGCGATCCCAGAAGACAGAACAGAAGGATCCCCAGCGCTAGCGAAAAGTAGCCAGCGCGATCCCAGGAGACAGAACAGAAGAGATAGCTGGTAGCAACCACTGCACCAGCTATACTCCAAGAACAGAGATCAGAACCATTTCCTGTCGACCACACAAGACAAGACAGAACAGGCAATACAGATAATACAACCTGACTGGGCTAGAAGGGGAGCCTAAAGCAACCCCCAGGAATTAACTATACTAGATAGCAATGGCTGACACTCCAGCAGTGTCCATCAGGAACAGACCATGGAAAGGAAATGACCAGCCAAGCATTGTGGGAAAGACATAGTACTTATAGTACACGCCTCCAATGAATGTGGCCAGGCAATTTGCATGACAACGTATGCAAATTCCTCTGCAAGCACAAGCTGCAAAACTGACAGAAGCTCTTCTTTCCAGAGTCCTGCAGCATGCAAACCCACACAATGGTCAAAGGGCTGCCTGCCTGCACAGGCAGCTGAGCAAATCATCACATGGAGGCTGCCATATTTATTTACTTTTAAGCAATACCAGTTGCCTGGCTCTGAAGCCCCTGAACAAGCATGCAACAGATCAGGTGTTTCTGACATTATTGTCAGATCTGACAAGATTAGCTACATGCTTATTTCTAGAGTGATTCATACACTATTGTAGACAAATAGATCAGCAGGACAGCCGGGCAACTGGTATTGTTTAAAAGGAGATAAAAATGGCAGCCACCATATAACTCTCACTTCAGTTCCCCTTTAAATATACATCTTATAAGTATGTATGCATACTCATGGATTTTGAATGCTCCATTTATTGTTGTGACAGTGGTCCTTTAAACAGGCCAGGAAGGCATTTTTACTTTTTAAAGGGAACCTAAACTAAAAGAAAAAAGCTAGTTTAACTACCTGGGGCTTCTACCGGCACCCTGTAGCCACCCTGTGCCCGCACCTGAACAAACCGTTCCTCCGGTCCCCCGCAGAAACTCGTTTCGTTTCTGGCGATTCATTTACTGGTCACTTCGCCTGGCCCCAGGTAAGATAATTGGCTATTTTTTCATCTAGTTTAGGTTTCTTTAAAGGTTAAATGGCCCAAGCCCTGTAAGGGTTGTTTTGTTTTTTACCTTCCCCTAGATTAGGAGTGTCAAACTCAAATACAAAGTGGGCCGAAATTGTACACTGGGACCTAGTCGCGGGCCAACCTCAATGGCTACGGGCCACCTTCCTCCCTTATAAATTTCTCTGGTGTCTAATGGCCCCCTCCAACCCCTATACAGTTCCCTGGTGTCTAGAGACCCCACCCTCACCTATACAGGTCCCTAGTGTTTAGTGCTTTCCCCCTACCTCCCCATATGGCTTTCCTGGTGTTCTAGGGCTTCACCTCCAATATAGCTTCCCTGGTGGTCTAGAGTGGGCCAAACATAATGCAAAGTGAGGAAACCACTTGAGGGCCAAATTTAATGGCTCTGAGGGCCAAATATGGCCTGCAGGCTGGAGTTTGACATATGTGCCCTACATCAATTGCGATATGTGAGGGTGCATGCCAGAAAAGTACATAAATGTTCACTTATTTATTTTTCTTTTTTAAATTTTGGTTGGCCTGTCTTTTTTTTCCAACCAAACTAACTATATGTACGGTAACTATGTATCAATTTTTTTGCCAGTTTTTTCTATAATTTTGTTTACTTTTATTGAATCTGTCAATCTATTGACAATCAGCCTAATCAGTCAATTTTCAAACTATTTTTAGCAAACATCTTGGTTATCTGGCACCGAGGGGATCAGCTAATTCTGGATAAGGGTGATTTCTGGTTGCTTGAGACTTAGAGAAAATAGGCCTAGCTAATACAGTACTCCCTTGAGCAAGGCTCCCTAACACTGCTACGGCCTTTAGAGTGTGCCCTAGTGGCTTTGGCGAAAACACTGTCTAATAACTATGCACAGCGCTGCAATCTAAGGCAGCGCTGTACTGGGGACAGCCTTGTGAAAATATTTTCAAAACAAAACAAAAAAAATTGGGGGAGTGATCAGACCCCACCAACAGAAAGCTCTGTTGGTGGGGGGGAGGGGGAATCACTTGTGTGCTGAGTTGTGCAGCCCTGCAGCGAGGCCTTAATGCTGAAGTGGCCCATTTAGTAAAAAATGGCCTGGTCACTAGGGGGGTTTAACACAGGGGTACTTAAGTGGTTAAAATGCAGTAACTGAATCTCTTGATTTAAAAAAATAAATAAATACAGTAATTAGAAGTATATTACGGTAAGCTGTGGAATCCAGTCTTAAAAAAAGAGTACTGTAGGGGGGCAGGGGGGGAAAGAGATGAACCTACCCAAGGCTTCTAATGGTCCCATGCAGACATCCTGTGCCCGCGCAGCCACTCACCGATGCTTCGCCTCCAGTTCACTTCCAGAATGTCCGACGTTAAAGTTGGAAAACCACTGCGCCCAGTATATCTACGCCTGCACAGTACACTCCAGGTGACGTCAGCAGGAGCAAGGACACGGCCTTGCAGGCGCAGTGGATTTCCGACTTCAAAGTCGGAAATTTTAGAAGTGAACCGGAGGTGGGGACCAAAGCATCGGTGAGTGGCTGCACGGGCACAGGATGTCCCGGGGGGGGGGGGGGGGAGTTTGGGGGGATTGCCATTAGAAGCCCCGGGTAAGTTTAACACTTTTTCCCCCAAACTCCCTACAGTAGCTGTGAGCCCAGGGAGATAGAAATGAGATACTCACCTTGGAAGGGTAAAGCTTCTGGATCCTAATGAGGCTTCCCCCATCCTCCTATACTTTCGCCTTCTTGTGCTGGGCAGCCACCTCCGATAACAATAATAATAACAGCATTGCTGCTCACAGGTGGACTAGTGGCTTTCCGCTCAGGCCCCAGTGGAAATAGCCCAATCAACTCACACCTGCGCAGTAGAGTGGACCTGATCGGGCTTGGCTATTTCCGCCAGAGCATGAACTAAAAGCCTACATGCAGCACCGACAAGCCCTTGTCACCAGACATTCAGGGGTCCCACCGCTGAAACGAGGCTGAAGGGGAGGACGAGGGATGCCTCTTTAGGGTCCAGAGGCTTTCCCCTCCCAAGGTAAGCACCTCCTAGGGGCATTTTTTTCACTTCAGGGCCACTTTAAGCACAGTAAAGCCCACAAACAGCCTAAGAAGTTAGCCTTCGCCACTATGAGTACTGCCGGCGATTTGTGCTGGTTGACTGAGACTGTCAGTTAGTTGAGTTCTGGATAACCGGGACTCTTCTGTACCAGGCTAGTAGTTCATTCAATCCTCAGTGAGATTTTGGCAGACATCTCATCATGACTGAGTGGATAAGGCGGTAGACCCGATCATTACTGCCTCGGTTGATCACTCGCCACGGCGCACCTCCATCGGCCCAGATAGTCTCAGTAATGAATTCTAGCTGTGTTGCTGTGCAGAAAATATGCCACTAGCGCGCTAAATGAATTCAGTGCAGTCTCAGCGGGGTGAATACAGCACACGCTGTTCTCACTGGCGGCAATCTCATATCCATAGCCTATTTGCACGCCGCATAATACCTTACAAGGGGTTAAGATTTCCCAAACAGGACAATACAGCTCCCCCTCCCTCCTTCCTTCCACATCTTCCTAAAGAGGGCAGGATGTAAGGCTGCCTCCCCCCACCTTCCCCAGGGAGAATGGTGGTGTCAGGAATGCAGCCAGCTCTTCTGGCTCACTGGATTCCAGAGCTGTGAAGCAGACAAGGAAGGGGGGGGAAGGAGGGAGAGGGTGGGTGAGGCCCCGCCGGTATTCCTGTCATGTGATTGTGTGGAAAGCTGAGAAAGAACAGGGATCTGTCTGAGAGACCCACCCAGCAGCACCGCCCAAAAAGAGGCCAACAGCAGCATTTGCAGGAACTCCCCTGCAGCCAAGTCAGCACTCCCGCTATCTCACCTCATTTCATTCACTGATGGTTGAGTACTGAGATTTCCATCTACAGGCAGCTTCATTCAATTCTAAAAAAAAACAAAACATAACATTTTCTTCAAAAGGATAACAGTGCTTTGCATGTTACATCACAGAAAGGTTTAAAAGTAGCCCCGATTCTCCAGGCTAATTTACCTCATTGCTGATGATACTGTTACGGTGCGTACACAAATGTCGCCCATCGAGGATCGGTACCCTAGGATGCCATTCCTGGCCTATGTAGCTGATGAAACATTTTGTTGCTGCGTGAGGACGAAGGGATGATGGAGAGGCGTGATGTCACACGGCCGGCAGGGAAGCGGCGCAGACAATGCGATCAGCCATCGTGGGAGTGAGTTGATCTGCCGGATGGATCACCCGTGGGTTGGGAGTCGGCGGCTGCTGTACACACACTTGACTATTGTCTGAGGTGGTCGTTATCAGTCGCCCAAAGGTGGCCACTAACTGTCCAATTTCTAGCAAAAAATTGTTTGAGCGATCAGATAATTATAATCAGATGTGATCGCATTGGTTGTAAATAATCTCCGTTGATGGGCACAATCGAATTGATTGTCGACGAACCAAAATTTGGATTTTCTTGTCGGTTGTGATAGATAGGAAGTAAAGATTGGTTCGTTGATGGTGTAGTGAACAGTGTATTGCTCCATCAATATATGCTTTAAATAGCAAGCCTTTTGTGTGCCGCCTCTTCACTGTTTGCATGATTCTACCCTCAGGTGGGTGACCTGAGTGAGGCGTAGCACCGGCAGTTCAAGGATTAATTTTCCTGAAGGGGTTCCAGGACCGTGGCCAAGTTCACAGAGTGTATTACGATATTTCACTTCTAATCAGAATTATCTGATCACTCAAACTTTTTTTTTTAAAAGAAATTGGATCATTAGTGGCCACCTTTAGTCAGGAGTGTATGGGCCTTTACAAAGGTGCCCACTTCTGATACAATGTTGATTGTACAATCTTACCTAATCTATGTAGTAGAAAAGTAAACAAAGTGAATATTCTTTGCATGGATACTTAACCCTCTTCAATCCTATGTCGCACTATGTCCATTGTTGGCATTTTCCAGTATAAGTCCAATGTCGAACATAGTCTGAAATATGGCCGCCACTAGCGTGCGTGCAATGGGAGTGCAGTTACAGCCCATGCGCTGACACTGTCACTTGAGTGTGAGGATGTACAGACCCGGCCAGTTCCCCCCACAGCAGCATTCTCTTGATCACCCACATCCTCTGTAAAAAAGTAAAGTTGCCCATACAATACTCAATTAAGCGATCACATTTATTGGGCAATCACCAATAGTGTGGTTGATCAAAAGTTGATTGACTAGAAGCCCACCTACTGCAGTGCTGTGCCAACGTATCTACAAACAAAAGGCCTTGGTCTCACTTAATTGGCTTCTTTTTGGAGGAATGCTATATTTATAGTTCATTGGGATGTTCAGGGAGTCATGGGAAATGGAGACACCACGGGAGGAGACAGTGTGCCTCAAAATCTAGCGGTAACAAATGATATTCTTGTCTAAAGAGACACATTCTAAGGGTACATTTGAAGTTTTCAGGCCTTGAAAATGATGGACACATTTTTGGAGAAAGTTCTAGATAACAGGTGACACTCATAGGAAGTCCTGGATTTAGAGTGAGAGGCAGTAACCAAGCTAGAGGACAAGAGGGTTTTCATGGGAGGAGTGAAGATTCCAGAAAAGGTGGTATATGCATAGCTCCCAACTGTCCCTCTTTTGGAGGGACAATCCCTCTTTGAGAAGAAAATCCCCCTGTCACTCTTTCTTCCTCATTTGTCCCTCTTTCAAGACTGATATACAAATCTCTGTTAATATATGTATTTTTCTACTTAAAGTGAACCTTAAGTGTAAAAAATAAATTGAGTTTTACTCACCTTGGGCTTACCTCAGCCCCCTGCAGCTGATCGGTGCCTATGACGAGTCGCTCTGACGCTCCGGGTCCCGCTGGCGGCCACTTCCGGTTTCGCCGTCAGGACCCATCAGGCTGGGAAACGCGGCTGATACTACGCGTTCTCAGCCAAAATAGCATAGGGGTGCTATTTTGGCTATGAACGCGTAGAAACGGTCGCCTTCCAAGCCTGACGAGTCCTGACGGCGAAACCGGAAGTGGCCGCCAGCGGGACCCGGAGCATCAGAGCGACTCGTCGTGGGCACCGATCAGCTGCAGGGGGCTGAGGTAAGCCCCAGGTGAGTAAAACTCAATTTATTTTTTACACTTAAGGTTCACTTTAAAGGACAACTGTAAGCTATTAAAAAAAAAAAAAGTTTAACTTACCTGGGGCTTCTACCGGCCCCTTGCAGACGTCCTGTGCCCGCGGCGTGACAAACCGATCCTCCAGTCCCCCACCATGGCTCACTTCCATTTTCAGCGGCTTTAATGTCGTGGGCCACAGCGCCTGCACAGCCCTGGCCGTGCATGTCTTCGCTCCCGCCTCCCTTCAAAAAACGCATCGAAGCGAATGCAGCGTGGAAGGGCACAACTCCTTTAGTGATTTCTGTAGCTCTTTACAAAATCTGTCTCTAATTTTTTTGACTACATGGAACCTAATGTGAAAACATCTGAAAGATGTGTGTACTGCATGTATTCAATGCTGCTAACACAGAGAAGTATGCAATAGTAAACGGAGAAGAGTGTAGTGTGATATTTATTGCTGTCATTTTATAGCATCAGCACAGGGTAAGTGAATGAGCTAAGGATGTTGATGCATTAACTCCCAGGGTGGATCATCTGGATTACAGCCAGGTCAAAAATAGTGTTAAGCCTACAGCACCTGCATTCATGTGATCTCCTCTGTGAGCCGAGTACTATGGTTACCATTCATAACACTGACTGCCTTCCAGGCCTGCTGAATACTCCAGTCAACAGTGTGTAAGCCTGGTGCTACATCTATGGCGAGTCACACACGTACTTTTGATTGAAATGTTCAGTTTCAAACATATTTGATTACTTGATAATGTAGAACTGATTACCTATTGATTGCTTCTAAAGCCTTGTACATACTCTAGATCAGCATTTCTGAACATTGTTATGGTATGTACCCCTTTATCAATTACAACCCCCGCCACCACCTTCCCAGTTGTGGTTATCATAATCTCAAGTACCCCTTGATGCATGTATGTTTGTTTGGAATACACCTTAAAGGAAACATCTGAGCAAAAATAAAAAAATAAAAAGCTCAGACCTTCCCTTTAACCACTTGAGGACCACAGTGTTAAACCCCTCTAAAGACCAGGCCTTTTTTTTGTAAAATAGGCCACTGCAGCTTTCAGGCCAAGCTGCAGGGCCGCACAACACAGCACACAAGTGATCCCCCCTCTTTTCTCCCCACCCACAGTGCTCTCTGTTGGTGGGGGTCTGATTGCACCCCAGGTGTTTTTGTTTTATTTTTTATTAAAATTGTGTCTTTTTTTATTATGTATGCAGTGGCCACTCCCTCCCTCCCCTCGCCAGCCTATCACTGTGATCGGCTGTCATAGGCTTCAGTCTATGACAGCGGATCATCTCAGAGCCAATGGAGGGGTGTCACACGGCTGTCCCCAGTACAGCGCTGCTGTAGATGACAGCGCTGTACAGATAAGTAGACGGCTGTTTCGAGACTGAAGGCTCCGCTCCGCCCACCAAGCAGGAGATGCGCGTGCAGCTTGCGTGCGATCTCCTGCAAAACAGAGCCCCCCCGATCGGCGTTAGGCGGTCCTGGGGTCATCGCCGCAGCCACGCCCATCGGCGTGACATGGTTGGCTAGTAGTTAAAGTGAACCCCAGGTGAAAATAAACTGATGAGATAAACAATTATATGCATCTTCCTTCTCCTAAAAATGACTTTTTTTTTAAAGTATCCCGGAGTGAGCGGATCGTTCAGAAACAGCCTTATCAGTCTGCCAACAGCGCGTACAAACGTGCTACTGTTGGCTGAATGTCCGCCCAGCGGGAGGGTCTGACGGACCCGTCGTTGGCGGAAGTAGTGCGTGTGTACGCACCTTTAGCTCACTACAGAAGTCAGCTATCAGCACCTGTATCACTGGCTTCTGCAACAGCAAACTGCCCTGCATTATTGAATAATTACTCTGATCGGGATAAATAATCAATAGTCCAGGCCCAGTGCACATGATTACTAATGACAGGCAACTTCTGAAGTACTAAACACATCCTGCCATCTCTCCCTGCTAATGTTCCAGCTGCAGCACAGCAATCTGTTCTCTCTACTCACCCTGCTGCTCTGCACATTCACTCACTGCAGGCTGTGAGTAGAAATCAAGGAAACACATTGCCCACGGGACAGGAAGGGGAAGGGGTGCTACATTTAGTGCAGAAAGTAGTACAGTCCCATGCACTGCCTGCTATTTTCCCGAATGTTGCCCCAACTATGAAAAAAGGTCCATTGGGGAAGAATACAGTAGCTGAGCACCACCCCTAGCCATGGCTACACCCGGGGCTGTGAGCACCTGCAGCCTTGTGGTAGGTATGCCACTGCTTCCAATTAAGCTTTGTCCCCCCTGTCATCCTTTTTCTCTTTGTACCCCCCTCTAGGTCTCTTTCTATGTGCCCCCTCTGGGTCTCTCTGTCTCCCCTGTGTCTCTCTCTGTTTGAAACGCAGGGCAGACAGCGGAATCATGGGTAACTAACCCCTTGTAATCCAGCCGCGGCTATTAAGGCTCATTTGAATCACAAGTAAGCACTCGTGATTACTTGTGAGCCCATCACTGCACGCTGCATTTCCCCCACGTGGAAATTACATTGCGGAAATGACTGCTTTGACGATTCTGAAATCATGATCATGGCGATTGCAATTTTGGTTTAAAATCGATAAATCATTCAGGCCTAATGCCAGCCATCCATGCCAGCACGCCAAGCCCCTCATCCTCTACTGCCTCTAGAAGATTTTCCAAGTTCATGTATGCCGCTTCCATATTATTATAACCATCTCATTTTTTGCCATCCCCTCCTCCTTTTGCCCTCAATCTTCCCCATCATCAGGGTCTTCTCCAAGGAGTCCTGCCTTTTCATTGTGTGTCCCAAGTATTTCAGCTATTGGACACACGCACGTGAACAAGCGCCAGACGGCGTGAAACGGCTGTAGTGCCGTCCACCTATCCCCTGGTCACCTCTTCCCCGCTCACCCCGGCACCCACATCGATCCAGGTTTGACCATTCTGTTTTTCTATGTCATTCATGCTGGCTGTTGGCTGAAGGATGGAATAAAAGATACATGCAAGAGTAAGGTACACAGCGTTCTCTTTGTGTGCTTCATCTTCAACATTGCTCCTTCCAATGAACAGTCAGGATTCATTTATTTAAGGACTGACTGAATGGATCTTATTGTAGTCCAAAGGAATCTCAAGTCCTCTACCTCACCACAATTGGAAAGTGATGACTATTTGGAACTAAGTCTTCCTTATGGTCCAACTTCTCACATTACTACTGGAAAACCATGGCTTTGACTATAAGAACCTTTGTTGACAAGGTGACATCTTTGCTTTTTATTGCACTGTCCAAGTTTGTTATTGCTTTTCATTCAAGAAATAGAGAGTACTTAAAGCTAAATTCACAGATCCTGTAATGACAGGGTCTGTCTGAATGATGGAGAATTGGAGGGGGGGGGGGGGGTGTCACAGGGTTAAATACTTACCTGTCCTCACATCCTCACATCCAGCTGAGCTGGGGACATGCCTCTGCTATGCAGCCAGAAGTTTCCGAAGACCTTCTGCAATGACTGCACAACTGCCAGGCTCTGTCAATATTAAGCTCAAGTACTCTTAAAGTGTACCCAAGGAGACATGTGACATAATGAGATAAACATGTGTATGTACAGTACAAAACATTAATAACCAGGATGTTTTACTTGATTTATTTTGCTGCCTGAAAGAGTTCATTTCTAGACATGGAAGTGACAGCTCCTCTCTTGTGGGTACCTTGTCAGGAATATAGTAAACATCACTGATAAGCAAATTACAGCCATAAATATTTTCCTGGCAGAATACAACTTCTAAGGACAGGGGAGAGACAGGCCAAGGTCAATAGTTCATGTTTTTTCACTCTGGGACACTTAATAGCCACTGATTAGAGATAGTAAAACATTCAACCTACTTTGTAAATGTAAATATAAAAGAAAACCATGGGATACTTAACTCCTTGCACACCAGAGGTCTCTGGCCCCTTAAAGGGACACTTAAGGCAACAAAATAAAAATGAGTTTTACTCACCTGGGGCTTCTACCAGACCCTGCAGCTGCTGGGTTCCCACGCAGGAGCATCGGAGCGAGACTGCGTGGGCACCCGACAGCTGCAGGGGGCTGGTAGAAGTCAGAGGTGAGCAAAACACTTTTTTTTGTTGTTGCCTTAAGTGACCCTTTAAAGAGACTCTGAAGTGAGTCTACAAGCATGTTATTACTGTAAAGCACCTTACATAGTGCTAAACCGCCTCTATCCCGTGGCAAAACGAGGGGTCTTTACCCCCCAAATCCACCCTGCAAAATGGACAGCTTTCTTGGTCGTGGATTTTGCTGCTCATGGAGGCAAAGCTATGAGCTGCAGCTCTGCCTCCATGCACGTCAATCATCGTACGGATCTCCGCCTCTCCCTCGCCTCTCTCTGTAAAGGCAGATTGAGAGGGGCGGGGGAGAGGCGCGATCAGCGGGGATTGATGGGCTGAGAGGCAGAGCTACAGGGCTAAGCTCTGCCTCTTCAGGAAGCTCTCCCCCGAGATTTACAGAGGGGATTTGGGGGGTAAAGACCCCACGTTTTGCCACGGGATAGCGGCGGTTTAGCACTCTGTAAGGTGCTTTACAGTAATAACATGCTTGTAGACTCACTTCAGAGTATCTTTAAGGACCAGAGACTGCTGGTACCACAAAACACAGCTTACAAACTGCCGCACAGACCCGCCGCTCTCCCATCGCTATGGCGGCAGAACTCTGCAAGCCGGTCAAGACCAGCTTTAATTGACCTCGTCAATGTAAGTCAATGGCATTGGCTCACAGTGTTCACGTGGTCAGGAGCCAATGAAATCGGCTTCTGACCTGCTACCATACTGACAGCAGGGCGAGTGAGCTGCGGTGGGGGCAGAGCAGCTTGACTGGCAGGAGTGGGCAGCAATGTTGAAATCTACGTCCTGTCAGAAATAAGCCACCACAAACAGGACGTAGATTTCAACTAGCGCAGCCTGGAAAAGGTTAAAATAGTAATTTTTAGGAGTAGGAGGATAAATATAATTGTATAACGCATCAGTTTATTTTCACCTTGGGTTCAGTTTAAATTATACTTATTCAGGTTAATTTCTATAGGATTTATATTTTATTTCATCTCAAAACTTTATAATGGATTGACTATGCACCCCTGAAATGTCATAAAGAAAACCCCCAGGGGTATGTTGAGAATCTAGGCTCTAGAATAGACGGTTTTCATGACCCTGATGCATTGGCAAGAGATAAGACTGCCATACCGCCCCTGGCACCTACCCCCCATATCAACTTAAAGGAATACTGTAGGGGGGGGTCGGGGAAAAATAAGTTGAACTTACCCGGGGCTTTTAATGGTCCCCCGCAGACATCCTGTGCCCGCGCAGCCACTCACCGATGCTCCAGCCCTGCCTCTGGTTCACTTCTGGAATTTCAGACTTTAAAGTCTGAAAACCACTGCGCCTGCGTTGCCGTGTCCTCTCTCCCACTGACGTCACCAGGAGCGTACAGCACAAGCCCAGTATGGTCTGTGCCTGCACAGTATGCTCCTGGTGACATCAGCGGGAGCGAGGACACGGCAACGCAGGTGCAGCGGTTTTCAGACTTTAAAGTCTGAAATTCCAGAAGTAAACCGGAGGCGGGGCCGGAGAATCGGTGAGTGGCTGTGCGGGCACAGGATGTCTAATGGTCCCCCGCAGACATCCTGCGCGGGCACAGGATGTCTGCGGGGGACCATTAGAAGCCCTGCTTCAACTTATTTACCCCCGACCCCCCTACAGTATTCCTTTAAAGGAGTACTGTAGGGGGGTAGGGGGGAAAAAAAGAGTTGAACTTACCTGGGGCTTTTAATGGTCCCCAACAGATGTCCTGTGCCCGCGCAGCTACTCACCAATGCCACTTACCGATACTCGCATCCGGTTCACTTACAAAATTTGCGACTTTAAAGTTGGAAATTCACTGCACCTGCGCGCCCATTACGGTCTGAGCCTGCGCAGTACGCTCCTGGTGACATCATCGGGAGCGAGGACATGGTCGCAAGCCACAGGCGCAGTGGTTTTCCAACTTTAAAGTCACAAATTCTTGGAAGTGAACCGGAGGCGGGGACCAGAGCATTGGTGGGTGGCTGCACGGGCACAGGACGTCTGTGGGGGACCGTTAGAAGCTGCAGGTAAGTTCAACTCTTTTTTTTTCCACCTACCCCTCTACAGTAGTCCTTTCAGTGTGCATAATACCGTATATGTTGGTGGAAGTCTGACCTTCATCCGCTACTTCAAGAAATAATACTTGACCTAGTGCATTAACTAGCGTCTCCCATTCTACTGACCATGCGCAGCTGTACTCGGGTGCAGTAGAACCATGCTCAGGCATGAAGTGGAGCGTGGCTGCAATCTGAAAGAGGGTCCTGGCCAATGGCAGTGGGGGCAAGGGGGACACGGGAAGCCTCTGATCCATCCAGAGGCTTCCCTTTACGTGGGTTTTTTTTTTTTTTTGCTTCACATCAGGTTTTCTTTAAAGATTAAGGGCTCTTTTCCACTATCGCAATCGCGTTTCAATTTCCACCATGCGATTGCGATTGCGATTGAGCTACTATATTCATTATAGTCCAGCTCAATCGCATACAAAACGCGGCAGGACGACGATTGCGCTTTGACCAAAATCGCATCGCAATCGGATCGCACTAATGGAAAATGCTGCTGCAGTTTCCATTAGTTTAATGTACCTTGCGATTTGCGATCAGAAGCAAATCGCAAATCGCAGGCTAGTGGAAAAAGGCCCTTAGAATGCACACGCTAGATTCTTGTCCGGGAATGCCCCAACGAACTGCATTGGCAGAATATAGTCTAACAAGTGTATAAGTCTTCAGAGCATACATGTCAAACTCCAGCTCGCGGGCCAAATCTGGCCCTCAGAGCCATTAAATTTGGCCCTCAAGTGGTTTCCTCACTTTCCATTGTATGGCCCACTGTAGACCATCAGGGAAGCCATATTGGAGGTGAAGCCCTAAAACACCAGGAAAGCCATATGGGGGAGGTAGGGGGAAACCATTAAGTACTAGTGAACTGTACAGGTGAGGGTGGGGGCCTCTAAACACCAGGGAACTGTATATGGGAGGGAGAACCACTAGACACCAGGGAAATGTATATGCGTTGGAGAGGGACCATTAGACACCTGGGTACTTTATAAATGAGGAAGGTGGCCAGTAGACATTGAGGATGGCCCAGGACTAGGTTCCAGTGTACAATTTCGGCCCACTTTGCATTTGAGTTTGACCCCTCTGCTTTAGAGCAAATCTGAAAACCACTAAAAATAAAAACTAGATACCTCAGTAGATGCTCTACAGGCTTCCCTGTGGAGCATTAACCCCTCTGATGCTGGCCAGGACCCTCGTTCCTTCAGGGTCACGTCCATGTATGAGCGTGGCCGTACTGTGCATGCGTGATTACGGCTGTGCCTGTGAAGTAGCATGAAGCCACTTCATGCTAAAAACAAACACATTATTTTGGGTGTCCTGTGAAGACTTGATTCATTTCAGTAGTTTGACAGCCGCTAAAACTTTAACGTGACACTCCTCCTTCAGTAGAAATTTGCTATAATTATATATCAGCGGTTCACATTTTATTTTCTGTAAATGAATGCTGTTAAAAATTACTCTATTTCTTTGCAGTCAGTTATGAATATGCCATGAATCCAAGTTGCACTACTTTTCTAGCTTGGAATTGATACTTCGTGCTGCACTAGTTGTCAGGAAAGACAGCCCAGGTCCTTTTCCAGCTGGAGCCAATTAGGCGTACAGAGCAGGAATTATAACTTTTTCACACCTGCACAAACTTGAGTAATGGCAGGAAGCTTCAAACCTCCCAGTTTTGACAGTTTTTGTCAGATCAGTGTGGAATAGCTACACATACAAGGTAAGCAGTGTGAAATAAAGTATGCCATTAATCCTAATATGTTGAACTGAACTGAAGAGATTGCTTACCGATACTTCTCAACAAAAAGTACTTTCATTTTAATATACACAAAATGTGCATCATCAGTATACTGCCTGAGCATGTTCAGGTACACATGTTTGGTGAGTAGAACACAGAAGTCTTACTAAGGGCACACAGGCATACTTGCTTGAAAACTGACCTCATTCTTCAAGGAATAATTCATGATCTAACTGCAAAGGATCGTGGGAACAGGACTACAAATAGCAATGCCACTTTGGGAAACAGACTCCATATGGACCAAGCCAATACTGTCTCTGATATCACCATGTGCTGGACAAGTGTTAGAAACTGGATCCCACCAACACGGAACTTATACTGGGGGGGAAGAGACAACAGGACATGCTCAGAATTTTCAGCACTGTGTATGCTAGCCTTACACAACATACAAGCTCGGCACTGGACATTCCCCTCATTCATAATCTCCGACAGCATTACTATGCTGACTTCCTGGTGTTAGAAGGTTGTGTTTTTGTCTGCTACTATGTAACACTTGTTAGTGTAATTCATTATTTATAGCTTCCCTGTCACTTTAAATATATCAGGAAGAAAGCAAATACAGGCGAGTCAAGCACTGAGAACTATGGACTGCATTACTGAAAGTGTCAAGCAACTGTTTCTGGGCCAGATCAGATGGGAATTTGACCAGTAGCTAGCTATAGGACTAAATCATTGCAGACACCAAAGCTGCAGTATAAGAACAATACGTTCTCTGGCAAACCGCCTGTTATGTTCTAAAGGAGGGGGAAGGCCAAGCACAAGATACCTCCAAAGTCTGGTAAACATTTTCCAGCTTGACCAATGTGTACCCACTGTAGTGTCACCTAAGACTACACAAACAATCTTAAATCTTAACTACTTAAGGACCACCTCACGCCAATAGGCGTGACCGCGGCGGCAGTACCAGGACCGCCTAACGCCAATTGGCGTCAAGTCCTGGGGCTGCAGTTTCCCAGGGAACGGCCGCACGCATGCGCGATCGCTCCCTGCCGCTTCACGGAATGGAGTTCCGCGAATAGCCTGCTAGCCGCCGATCACAGCTAGCAGGCTGCTTGTAAACGTAAGGGGAAAGAAATCCCCTTTGTTTACAAGGGTACAGCGCTGCCGGGGGCCGCAGCGTTGTACGAGATCGGCGATCCCCGGCCTGATTGGCTGGGGAGCGCCCTCCTCTCATAGGCTGATGCCTATGAGAGGCGGTACAGGACGGATCGCCGTCCTGTTCCAAATTAGATGACGGAGGGGAGGGAGGGAGGAAGGAAGGAGAGGGAGGGGGACGGGGGAGAGAGCCTCGCTGAGGCAACTGAAAAAAGTAAAAAAAGCCTGCAGCAATCGGACTCCTCTGTCGGCATGTCCCCTTAGGGACAAAAAAAGGAGGCGAGTCTGATCGCTGGGCACCTAAGCTGGGCTGTGCAGGAGGCTCAAAAGCCTGCAAAGCCCAGCACTGAAAAATTGAGCCTGGTCTTTGGGGGGGGGGGGGGGGGGTTTACCACTGCGGTCGTCAAGCGGTTAAAGAGTACCTGAGATGAATACAACAAAAGGATTTATACTTACCTGGGGCTTCTTTCAGCCCCCATATCCATGGGCTCCCTCGTGTCTGTCTGGTTCCACCCTTTAGACCATAGTCACACCTGGTAAAGTTCCCGACTGAGCCAGTCAGGAACTACTGCACATGCATGGCAGGGAGCATTCTGTGCCTGCGCTTTTACATACCTTCACTAACTGCGCAGGCACAGAATGCCTCCGACTGCGAAAGTGCTACCGAGGAGGCGCGAGGCCAAGGCTGCGCTTGCGCAGTAGTCAGCAACGACCGAGTCTGAGAGTAGAACAGACGGAAGCAAACGGACACTGAGGAAGACCCAGGCAAGTATAAATCCTTTTGTTGCATTTGTCTCGGGTTTACGGTACTTTAAGTACACAAGCAGCTGAAATCATGGGGCATCACTTATCAATTGATATCAAATCTGCACCTCATAAGGCTAAACAGCTGTGAGTCAGATAAGTACTCATCAGCTGGAGTTTCGGCCCATCAGCAATCCCAATGGTTCCACTGTGGGCCATACCAAGGATTGTTGAAAGGTTAGTCAATTAGAGTTTGGATAGTGACAGTTACACACTCGTGTCCCCAAATTGAGAACTCCTAAAAATGTCCTACTGGCTCCTGGGTGGTCTGGTTTTTACATTCTATTTCAATTTGTCCAACCCTAATTTATAGTTTATGACTCAGGGAAAGGTTACAGACTGTTGCCACCTCACAAACAATTCTTAGTAGTTGCAGCCAGGTTTCAGGGCCAGTTCAGCTGATCTCCAGCCCTGGCAGTAGACCCGCCCAAGTAGACCTGCTGGGAAATCAATTCCTGTAGACACCTAAAAATTATCATATTTAGGTTTCTTTCACATGGGAGGATTAACTGCACATCTGTTGGGGAGTTCAGCCTCCCATTTGCCACCAAGCACCTTTCAGCTTCAACTTAATGAAGACAAATGGCAGTTTGTAGCCCCACTCGTGTCAAAATTTGACGTGTGGTATGATTACAAGATAGTAAAAAAAAAAAACGCATCATGTTGGATCTGTGCTCATCCACTTTCACTGCCTGAGCCAAATGCTAGAAAGTGCCCAGGATCAGCTGACAGGCAGGGGAGTTTGCGGCCTTCAGCCTTCTGTAAAAAAGAAAATAAGTCCAAGTTCTGGCAAGGACTACAGTTATATTCTCCAGCCTCCGTTCATTATGCTTAGTGGCATAAAAAACAGGTCTGGAATTAAACAATTATAGCGTAACCTGGAGTAAGCAAAAACTTACTGGTTCCTAATTTACATTATACATTTACATTGTAATAAAAAATGCAATATAAAAGTCCAACTTCACATATACTAGTCAATAAAGTACTACTGTCCAGCTAACCGCACATGCCCAGTAAGACAAAGCTGCTTGTGCACGCGTTTCTGCCCTCCTTCATACTTGCGCAGACGCAGTGCAGCAGTATTCAAACATGGATGGGAGTATGGCCATGATGAGGAGCAGCAGCGGAGGGCACCAGATTTTGGGGGAGGGGAGACTGCAGTGCTAGACTTTTTTCTAATATTGAATTAGAAAAAAAATTTCCTCATAGGTTTGCTTTAATATGGATGGATACAGAAATGAGCCAGCAGTAAGAAGGGAAATATATTGCTTCTACTTTAAGCACTACACAGGCAAAACTATTACCAGTCTTATGCTGGGAATACACGGTTCGTTTTTGCCTTCGTTTAAACCTTCGATTCGTTCGGTAAACGAATCGAGTGTTGAAAACGTATGTGAAAATAGTCATAATCTCATTATAGTTTCGATTAATAGACCCCAAAAACGAACGACTAGTGATCGAACATGTTTGATATTATCTCTCTTTATCCATCTAATCGAGCCATTGGTAGGCTTGATGGCTGTTCAGATCGATTATATATTCGTTTATGCTAGTCCGTCCCTGTAAAAAGGGATTTTCGTTTCGTTTCTTTGCAGCCTTCGATCATTGGAAAAACGAAACCATCAGAATCGAAAAAAAAAACGAAACCGTGGGTGGTGATATTAACCGTATGACCGATTATTTCGGGATCGAAAAGGACAAAAGGCACAATCGAAACGAAGGTTTAAACGAAGGCAAAAACGAACCGTGTATTCCCAGCATTAAGGTACATAAACACAGTGTCGCCAAGGGGATAGGTACTTAAACCCTTGGGTAGCAGTTTCGGGGCAAGTGGTGGAAAGCAAGTGGGGCAAGCATCCCCATGCTCCCATCCAGTGCTGTGTGATCTGGTTTGCATGTATTCCTGCATTGTCTTATTGCTGTATGTCACCCCTAAATATTGTCTGTAACCTAAACTAATGTCAAGCGCTGCGTAATATGTTAGCGCTTATAAATACAATGAATAAATAGGTGGTGCGTAGAGACGTTTCTGGCGTACAGGTGCGTGACGTGTTTCGTTGCTGTTGGGAGGGGGGTGGGGAGACTGCCGTGCTTGCCTCGAGCAGGAGGGGTAAGGAGAACAATATGCTCGGCTGACACATTCCAGCACTGACTTTCTCAGCGATGCATTGGGTTGGCTGTACACACGCTAGATTTTGAGCAGAGATGGCCTCAACCAGCCATGAACCCTCAAAGGTGTATACTTTAATTTGGGGAATCTGAAGCAAGTGGCCAAAAATTAATTCAGATACCCAAGGCTAGCCATACACCTATCCAATTTCCAGCCAATATGATCACTTTGCTCAAATCTGCAACATGTTACCAGTCTCTGCACTTTATATCTCTGCGGTCACTGTGGAAGGGACAGAGTTAACTACCATCAAACTCTGGCCTTGGCCAGGACTGGAGGTGACCCATTCCTGTCACACCTGCTCCTTGTTTACAAGAGATCAGTGAACTGCTGCCATCAGACAAGGAAGCTGTTCATTTACATCAGCTCCAGGACTTTGTACCCCGATTTAACCATGACAGCAAGAGAACATACATAAATAGCTATTACACTTTAAAAGGAAATGTTGCATGTTTAATTTTACAATGCAGATTTAACTCAGGTGCTATGAACTAGACTGTAAAAGTTTAGCTCGTTTGTGGACTGAACTCAGGCTGCCATATCACAAGAAAAACAAATGCAGACTCTACATCAATCTAAAGATATAGTTTACTCTGTCTCATTCATTTATATAGAGTAAAGACAAACAGGACTAGTTGCCCATCAAGAGATCGCGAAAGCGCACATCCAAAACAACCTCCAGGCTTTATTCAACATACATTGAAATCAGTTACAATAGCACATCACCAATCATGAGGAGAGGGGCACAAAACTGCAATCTCTGCTTTCTTTTACCACTCACGATTGGTGATGTGCTAATGTAACCAATTTTAATGGATGTTGAATAAAGCCTGGAAGTTTTATTGGAATGTCAGCTCTGGGTATCTGATTGGAACCATGATTGGTGAGCAGCACCCCTTGAAGCACCACCTAAAGTTGACACAAGGCGGGCAAAAAAGTTACCTAGGTAGTGGGAAGCCCCACCATTGCAGTGCACAGACCCTCTGAACATACCCGACAAGCGCTTGTTAGATAAGTTGTCTTGGCTGTTTTCTCTCCCCTAACACATCCCTAGGGATTCTAGTTCACCATGAGTTTGCTGGACAATCTGTAAGGGCCCTTTTCCACTGCACAGCTAAATCGCAAATCACTAGTGATTTTTAAATCACTAGGGTTGCTACTTTGTCATCGCAATTGTTGGCGTGTGATTGCGGTTGTTAGTGGAAAAGGGCTCTAACCCTATCTGGGTTAGGGACCTTTTCCACTAGCAATCGTAATCACATAGCTTATAGTGACCCAGAACCAATAGGAAAGTAAAGGAAGCTGAAAGAGATCAAAATGCCCTCCTACTTAATAGCAATGCTGAATATAATTTTGCCTTCTTAAAACAAAAGGTATTTGCAATTATTCAGCCCTGAGTGACCAACTGTGGTTTCCCATGATGCCATTAGACATCTGAAAATGCAAATCAACTCTATGCCACTAAATGCAGTGCACACACCCAGAACCGCTGGTGAATAGTGAGCCTAGAGTTTATAAATAGAGCCACATCAATCCAATGTTTTGGAGAGGCTGTATAAATGTTGGATTTATGTGATTGTAAACCACTAACAATAAGAATTGGTACAGGGGAATGTAATATGCAGCATATTTACCACATGGGGAAGGACCCTACAGTACCGTAAAAATTAACCTATCTTGGGTATGCCTTAAAATCAATATTTATAGAAAAATACTTGTATTATCCAACATAATGGTATCCAACATAACGTTTCGGACCAGACACTAGAAGTGTGTGCATGAGAAACACAATGCTCCACTTAGCCAAGGGTTGACAGTGGTCTAGTGTTGCACATAAACGCAAGAGATTCATTTAGTTGCAAAGGAATTCTCAGACCCACCACTTGGCCTGCTGGGTTGCAGACCAAGAGGGAATCCAGCAGGCCAGGTGGTGGGTCTGGGATTCGTTTGCAACTAAACAAATCTTTCTTGTGTTGATGTGCGACACTAGACCACTGTCAACCCTTGGATAGGGGGTGCATTGTGTTTCTAATGTGCACCCCTTTAGAGTCTGCAGATATAGCATACTTCTATAGAAGTATTTTTCTATATGTATTGATTTTAATGCATACCCAGTAAAGGTCAATTTTGAAGGTAGTACTGTAAGGTTATTACCCTTGTGAGAAGCGTGCTGCATATTTGTGACTGTAAAGTTTATAAGCTATAGGCTCACAATACACCCGTGGTTCTGAAACCAGTTCACTTAAAGCTGAATTAATGCTTACCTGTTTTAAGAAGGAAAAATGAGAGTATATTAAGGGCCCGTTTCCACTAGCCACAGTGCATAGCTGCGGGACGTGCGGCGGCAATTTCTGGTCTGCGGGTACGCAGACAAATCCCAGAAGCCGTGCCATGCACGGCTATGGAACTTGCTGCCTCCCGCATAAAAAATGATGGCAAGTGATTCAGCCGGCGGCGCCATTATTTCCTATGGCAGAGTTTTCTTGCACGATTTGCCTGCGGGGAAACTGCGGATTCGGCCTGGTTTCCGCACTAGTGGAAACGGGCAATCAAACTTGCCTTTGTGACCCTCAGCTTTCCAAAATAACAAAAAACCTGATCTGAGTCATAAGCCTGCCATACACTGGCAGACTTTCTCCTGTCGCACCCAATAGATAGACCCTTCTCTGATCGACATTAGATTGTCCATTGTGTGGCAGTGATAGATTGACATTAGATCAGAGAGAGCTCTATCACTGCCACACAATGGACAAATATTTTTAATTTACCATTAAAAACCTATAGGACTGCTGCTCCCTCCAGCTACCTGGGGTCCCCATACAATGTAGAATATTAGTGCGGTGAAGCACACTTGCCGCTGACCTGTCCAGCTGGTGTACGCCCTCCTGTGTCTTTCAGTTATCTCGGTTGCCCATACCACATAAGGCAGTGACATATGTACTCGCATACACCGCTGAGTCACTGCATACAGGCACTTGGAAATGACGTAAGGACACAGGAAGAGTGGTAAGCGGTGAGTGTGCTTTGATGTGCTAATATTCTGTAAGGGCAGATTAAAAACTGTATATTGTAGTTCCACCTGAAGGGTGCCCCAGTGATGGACCTGCTGAGACAAGAAACTAATCCACGTATATCTAAAACCAGATCGGGCCTGTCGGAAATTGATTCAACCAATGGATCTGACAGAAAATTGCATGGTGTGTACCAGGTATTAGTGTAACAGCAGATTCTGTTTGCCAAACTCAGGGCACCTGGCATCAGCCTTCCAATATTCTGATGGATTGGGGCAATATAGAAAAAAAACTAATCAGATTTGGAGTAGTGTCAAATTCTGTTGACTCCTAAACTACCTATCAGATATTGGGCGCCTGAATGGTGTCTATTGGATGTTGGTTAATTGACAAACCCTGTTCAGTTGTCTCATTGATCAGCACTACTTATGTGTACTGTGGGTCATTTTTCTGAGTCAAGAATACCTTATTACACTAAAGAGCAATGCAACCGACAACTCCATTCCGCTTATGCCTGAATTCATGTTTATAGCCTGGGATCTTTTACATGTAAATGTAATGCAGCTTGGAATTGGGCCAATCAAATGCACTTCCTAGTGATTTTGATTTGCCTAATTCTCAGCTGCATACACCTGACATACAAGCTGGAATTAGCATGATTAAGGGCTGGTGCACACCAGAGCCGTTCTGAAGCGTTTTTTAAAACGCTTGCAGGGGGGAAACTGCTTGGCTAATGAAAGTGAATGGAATGGCGCACACCAGAGCGGGTCTTTTTTCCACAAACGCAAACTCGGGGGCTGCAGCATTTTTTAGATTTCTGAGGTGTTCCTGCCTCAATGTTAAAGTATAGGAAAGTGGAAAACCGCTCTGAAAAATGCTAGATCAGAGCGGTTTTCCAGGCATTTTTGTTACAGAAGATGTTCAGTAACAGCTTTACTGTAACAATATTTGTACTCTGCTACACAAACACTCCAACGCTAGGCATGTTTAGAAAACGTCTAGAAACATGCCTAGAATCGCTCTGAAATCGGCTTCAAAAACCTCTAGCGTTTTGCAGATCTGCTAGAGGTTTTCGGTGTGCACTGGGCCAAAGACCACCATCTGGTCTTGGTAAGATGGTTAAGGCACAAAAACAGTCTATTGAACATTCATACAACTTGTTTTCCTAATGCTGAAGCGACCTGGGGGAAAAACACCTATAGAGGGAGGGATCTGGACACTAGAGACTTCCCTGCCCCTTTCATGGTGTCCTCATTCCCCCGCCGTCCCCAGTTTGAATTTACCGCCTCTGGGAGCCCTCGGAAGGCATAAGAAGCACTTGTGTTCCCGAGTGCTTCCGAAGACAGGCGGCTCTTTACTGTGTGGAGCTACGTCTTCAGAAGCACTAAGGAGCACAAGTCCTACCGACTGTGTCCAAGGATCCCCAGAAGGCGTATTTGGCCAGTTGGTCGAATACCTGCAACAGGAGTGACAGTGCTGGGAACGAGGACACAGAGACAGGACTGAGAAGGTTCTATAGGATCCAGAGCCCTCCCCTCTACATAGGCGAGTATCTGCCCCCCCCCCCCCCCGGTTGCTTCAGTATCACTTTAAAATGCCAACAAATGTTTGCATTAGCGTATGGAAAAAGCAAACAAGCACTGTACATGTATTTGCCATAATTGTCCCTATAAACGTGAGTCTAAATGATGTAGGTAGGATTGATTACAGAGGTAGTAAGACGTTCATATTTCTTGCAGAAAATAAAGTTAATGGCCGTTTCATATTGGCAGTGATTCGTCCAAGATTGCACTGTGCTTGCGATTCCAAAAGCAATGCATGCAGCAGTTCAGGAGCAATTCTCATTCCCTCAATCTCTGCAAAATCACAATGCTCAGTGTGTAACTGCCTTAAAACGACTTTTAAAGTTAAATTTGCCTGTATCTGCATGGAGTTTGTGTGTTCTCCCCATGTCCATGTAGGTTTCCTCCAGGAGTGCTAGTCTACTTTAGGTGACCCAGCAGGAAACCTCACAGGGAACTTCTGCTACCATAATTGGATGGACAAGCTCCCGCCCAAAATGCTAAGCTTCAGATAGGTTGTAGTAAACTAAGCCCACACTATATGGCAAATCACAATGCTTTGTGCTGTAGGAGGGTACTATGATTGGAGAACTGTTCACTAGGTGGTTTCCTGTTGGTCTCCTAAAGTAGACTAGAGGCACTCCCGGGTCCACAGGTTTCCTACCACATCCCAAAAACATACAGATTAGTTGATTGGCCCTACACTATGATGGACATATCCTATGGTAGGAATTAAATTGTGAGCTACTCTGAGGATCAGTTAGTGACAAGATTCTATACAGCACTGCGGAAGATGTTGGTGCTATATACTAATTCAGCGACTGAGGGATCAAGAATTGGCTACCATAAAAAAAAGCCTCTGCAGTGCCAGGCTGGCGCGCCTTTCCAGTTCTGACCTATCCAGCTTAAATGTAAATCCTAAGCAATGACAGCAGTGAATCTTGCCTACTGCACTCTCTGTGATCAGACCAGATCAGCAGAGCGACTACTTGGTAGAGCAATGATTTCACTGTATTGCGAGTGCCGATCACCCCGTGGCAGTGGAAATGGGGGAAGGTCATCAGAGAATAGACATCAAGGCAGCTGCAGGTAATTGTGAGGTCCTTTCCCCTCATATTACAAGAGCTTATTGCCACTAACTGGATAATATGCAAGGCATATGAAATTTAGGTAAAAACATTTTATACAGCATTTAAAATTCAATCAGCAGCAAACACCTTTGTGGGACAGTGTCACATTTCAGTTGAATTTCCTGGGCAATTCATCAAAATTTGCATGTGCATTTGTTTGTCCCTCATTAATTACCGCATATCACGCCACCTCACAGAATTGCAACATAATGGGCAGTAATGCACAATAACTCCCATTTTCCAAGTCTAATGGTTTGCGAAGTTACTGCACACTGCTGCCCTATCATACATAACAAACAAATATAGTCTTAAAAGGCATAAAATACCCACCCATCTAAGCAAATGAGAGGAAACAACGGAAACTTTTCAAAATATTTAATACGTGTTAAACACGTAGAAACGTCATTTATACAGAAATCCAAGTTACAGCATTGTGCATCAAAAATACTGTAAACTCCCATGGTAACTGCTTCATGCCAGAAATCCCATCTTCTAAAACAAAGGCAGGAGATCCAGCTAATGTGAATAGAGCTGCAAGATATCACAAGTGCCAAGTCTGGTGGAGCTTTCAAGAAATACATACAGGATATAGTCACAAGGCTTCAGGACTCCCTATGTTAACAGAATAGGAAATCAACGCTTTCTCACGCTTTTAACAGTTAAGCATTTGTGTCTGGTGTTGGAAAGCCGATCTAGGGTAGCTGTCTGTGCACCAAATGGCTTAATTTTAAAGATCTTTTAAGCACTAGGACTGGAAAAGTCAGCAAGATTTCTGACTCCTTCAGGAGCTGAAACTGAAAATAAAATTCACGATGACAATGAAATTATGAGAACCGATGATAGCAATCCAAGTCAGCAATTGGAGGAACTTTTCCTGTAAAATCTCCGATGCCCATGTTGTCAGTTGTTTGGTATTTCCACAAGTTGGGACATGTAACAGGAAGGAGTGGCTGTGTAAACTAAAAATTGTGGGCCCCAGCACACAATGGGTGGAAGAGGGGGTGGTAGTGTAAGCAGATGGGAACTTCCCTTCCCCCCTCCTAAATGGGAACTCCCCATGCACGTGGTGACCAAAAGACAGAAGTGGGGGATGGAGAAAACATTCTTGATGGGGGAGGGGTGTAACAGTGGACAGATGTGAACTGGGGAGAGGCTTTAGCTCCAAGAAGGGTCCAGAAATATTTTCAGTGCAAAATACACATAGAAAAGTATAAGGAGGGAAATTGCTAATGCAAGACAAGTTACCCAAATCGAAGGTAATACAATTTAGCTACTAATGTCACGTGGCTATTGAGCACCTATCAATTTCGGATTTAAAAATTGCAAATCGTCTGAAGAAACCGAACACAAAAGTGCTTTTGTTTCTGGTAGACAGGCTTCTTTTGTGTTCAGGGGGGTTTCGATTGTTAAGCCTGATGCTCTCAGGGGGCATTAGAAGTCACGTCTCACACTTCATGCTACAATTGCTATGGAGGGAAACCAAGAAGAATAAGACTTCATGAGAGTCACAGCAGGCAAACTCAAACCAAACCAGCCCAAACATAACAGAAGGCAGAGAAAATTTAACAAGCAGGCATCTCCTAAACAGCACATTTTGTGGATGACCTCTACTTCCAGACACTAGACGGCAGTTGGTTGCACAACTCACTAAAGCTCCTATGAAATGAGTCTCCATAAATATGCAGTCAGATCGGCTAAGCATGAGTACACTATTGCGAGGGAATGGGTGAGAAGCTATTCTTGTGCCTGCTTTCTCAGGGGGAAAACAACAGCCATCAGCCAAGGCTGAGTACACATGAAGCTAACAGACCACGATTAGCAGAATTCGCATAGGAAAGCCAAATCAACAAACACAATTCCCCCTTACATGCAAAATGTATGCAGCCAGAAAATGGACCAGAGACACTTACTGTGGATCTTGACTGGTCCAATTCAAAACTGTATACAATTTGTTTGCAAGTTAGAATCTCATTGGCCATTTCCATTCTGCAGATTATACCAGTTACTGGCAAATGGTCATAACGAATGTTTACTGGAAACTTCATAGGGAAATTCGCCTGACGAATGGCTGGACAGCACCCTCTCAAACTGCTAGGTTTCAGATAGGATGTAGTAAACTGCCACTATTTGGCCAATCACAATGCTTCATGCTCTTTAGTATAGAGTGTTGTGATTGAAGACCTGTGCCTTATGAAGTTTCCTGCTGGGTCCCCTAAAGTAGACTAGCACCTGTTTACCAGTAAAGCCAATAACTTAAGATGGACCACAGAACAATTCAAGTTTTAATGATCAAAGAACATAATTAGAAGCAATTAACTTCTGTGTACAAAGCCCAATAACAGCCAAATGTGCTGATCTTTTTCCCCAGAAGCAGCACTGACCAAGGGGTACAGTACAGCTATAAGGTCTGGAACCCACTAGCACAGCTTTTCTGAGCGCTTGTGATTTGAAAAGCTTTTGCTAATGTAATGCTATGTGTATTTTTTAAGTCACATCTCTATAGTGGGATTGCACACATAGCATTATATTAGCAAGAATTTTACAAATCACAAGCGCTTAGAAAAGTGCTGCTAGTGGGTTCCAGGCCTAAGACTGGATTGTAGCAACATCTTACTCCTATAGGCCCCTTCACCCTTGCCCTACAAACTCATGGCAGATCATGATGGAGACTAGGGCTGCTCAAATCCGGGAGAAACCCGAATAGTTGCTATCCGGATATCTCCCAGTAAACCTGTGCGGGGGGGGGGGGGGGGGTGTCGTCAAGCTTACCTGTCTGACGTCTTTGTCCCTGGCGCCTCCCACGATGCGGTCACGTGAGTACAAACACTTCCGCCTTCAACCCGGAAGGAGGAAGTGTTTGTCACGTGACCGCCGCGTGGAAGGCGCCAGGGACGGACGAAGAAGACGTCAGACAGGTAAGCTTGACCCCCCCCTCCCAGGTTTACTGGGAGATATTTGGATAGCAACTATACAGGTTTCTCCCGGATTTGAGCAGCCCTAAAACTAGAAAGGAGCTTAAATAACATGAATGTTTACTCTTCACAGGAAACCAAATTAGCATGGGCTGAACCAGAACTTTGCACAGTGTATCAGATTCATAAAGATGGAGATTGCTTACTTGACAGTCAGTGAGGCAATCAACCTACCTCAAGAACCTGATAGACCATGTGCAATGTATAGATTCACCTCCTACTAAATACAATTGTGGCAGAGTAAAGGCTTTTGAAACTTGGAAATTTAAATCACATCTCAACTGATGGTAGAGACTTGGTTAAGCACAGCTCATAAACAACATAAACATGGACTAAAAAGCAACACTTCCAACAGACAAGACATAGAAAGAAACACACAAGGACATGGCTCCAGGTCAGATCAGCCGGTATCCTGACCATCCTCTCCCCTCCATAGACAGTGCTCTGCTCCCCCCAATGTCTCTAGGCAGGGGTCAGTCCAGTCCTGGTGGCCTGCATCAAAATGCCTCTATGGCCGTGCTCCATGGCGTGATATTGGAGCTGATGGCGGGCTCGCTGCAGCTTTGCCCTGCAGGGGCAGCAGAGTCCAGCTCCTGCACCTCCTGGGTGGGCACCTCGCCCTCCTCTGCCCCTGGCTCCTTGGTGAGGAGTCCTGAAAAGCTGGAGCCAAAGATGCTAATAAGGTTGGCCACATTCTCCGTCTCCATGTCCTCCTCCGCTTCCTCTGCTGGCTCAGGCACCTCTTGCTCTCTCTGCTCCCGCCTGGCTCGCTTCATAGCTGGCCCCTCCGGCGCGCTGCCCCCGCTTCTCTTCCGGCAGCACGGGCTGGGGGGATCTGGGGTGCTACTGGTGGTGGTGGAACAGTCTGTTTGGGATTCTGCCAGCGGGCAGCCGGGATGAGTCTGGCAGGAACAGCATGGGACTCCGCGGGGGAGGGCTCTGCACGACCTGGGCGCGGAGCAGCAGCAGGTCCGATTGTCTCTGATCTCCGCAGCCGCCTCCTGCTGCTGCTGCTCTGGACAGGAGCAGCTCTCAGGCCCCGCATACAGCGGGTACTCAGCGTGAAGCTCCTCGGCTGCCTGGCTCAGGTACACCTGCTGAGCACTCCGCAGCACCAGGGACACCATCAGGTTCTTATGCAGCTTGATGCCGCCGCGCTGCACCCGGGAATGGTAGATCTTCCCCAGCGAGATGCTGACGATGCGGTGCGCCTCCAGGCGGAAGCCCAGGCCGGGATGGAGCTCCGGCTCGGCTGCTGCGTCACGGTGCATACTGCAGGTTTTGGATGCTGGCGGGGCGCCTTCGTTGCCCAGGGTGGCCGCTCTGTTGTGTAATAAGCTCGAAGCAGAACCAGCGTGACCCCGCTCCGTCCACGTCCAGCCGCCAACTAAGCGCGGGCGCGCTGCCTCTGTTCACTTATATACTGCTCACGTCACGTCCCCAGCGGCCAATCGCAAACGCGTTCCAAACCGCCCCACCCGCTTCCGTGCCGAAGCGCCTCTTTTTTTTCCACGTGAATCTCAGCCAATCACAATCGCCTGGAGCAGACAGCAGAATTCGAACGCAACCCGCGGAGATTGCTCTTAAAGCGGCGCTCTTAAGCGGGATATGGGTCCGTCGTACGGAGACCGAGGGAATACGCGGGCAGTAAAGCTTCAGAACGCCAACAGTGGTGAATGGCTGGTTCCTTTGTAGAAAAGCCGCGGACTACATAGACACTGATGTGTCACGGGCGTCTTTAAAGCGGATTACACGATGTAGCTGTTGGTCACGCTCAGGTCACTGGTATTGCCGCTTTAAGGAGAGTTGTGTTTTGGTCGGCGTGTTGGTTCCCAGGCTGATGTAATGCTTCTGTAGGTTTCAGGCTTGGTCATGTGATGCTGAGTGAGGTCACAGCGATTGCCTGGGTTTTGTCCGTCTAATTCTATGTGCATCAATGCACGCACACATATATCGTTTATTGATGACTACAAGGCGGGCAAATCATTGGCACTTCGATCCGTGCTGTGCTACCCTGAGCTCTCTGCGGCGGATCTACAGGACCCAGATATATCTTCTGCTTTACGGAGGATTTTATTTATTATAGGAGACTACACAGAGCATGCTGCATATTTTGTCAAAGTGAAAGCATTTCTGTGCTTGCCTATTTTTTCAAATTTGGGCAGCTGTCTGATGACTGTAAAGGTGGCCATACACTTCAATTTCTGCCAGATTCGATGGAATCTGCTACAAAGCGATGCCCAAACATGCTGACCTGATCGATGATGCCAGCCCAATTGATCATTTGATCATCAAAATCAATTGAATTGATTAATCGTACCAGACGGATTATATCGATTGCCAGCGGGTTGAGAGCAGCGGCAGATCGACATGTGAAGTGTGTGGAAGGATTCAACCAGATGGATCCCTTTCTGATCAGATTATGATCTGAGAGGGATCTACTTTTTAGCCACATCGAGTTGTATATGGCTAGCTAGTTACACACTGAAGCAGTTGCATGCCATGTAAGAAACAAAAACAGGATCATAATGGCAGGAAAAATTGCATTGTGAGTTACACACACCAAGCAACACATTCAGTTCATGAAAGTTATGCTTCCCTGCTGTAACTTTAAACGCTCGATACTGCGGATTCCATCGCACCGCACTGTTGTGAACGTATAAATATAATTGCCTTGCATTTGCTATGTAATTACTGTAGTCCAACGTTCTGCAATCTGGTGTGAATGTAGCTTATGGCTGGCTATGCTTTTACCAGCTGATTTGATCGCTTTGGTTCTGCAGTTTATCAAATGCCCACAATAACTTTTTTATGGACTTAAGGCAGTTTATTCATCAAATAGGTGATTTAGGCACATTGGTAAATCTCAGTTTGGTGGGCGGACAGGGGCAGAAGCTTTGTACTACATTGAGCGGTACGCTGCTAGCAGTTTGATGGTTTCTCGATTAGATTTTACTACACTCAATTTTCAGACGGAGTGATCAGTCACTTTTATATACCAATCCATAATCGGCCCGTATTTTGTCAGCATAAAGGAAACTTTGCAATGTACTCAGATGTACACACCTAGCCTCTCACTCCGTTCCCCCAATGAACTTCGTCTGACCTCCCCCGCATCACCGAGTCCCATGCACGACTCCAGGACTTCTCAAGAGCTTTTCCAACACTATGAAGCTCCCTAAACTCCCTCCATTAGGGCTGCGCCCTCTTTCAACATCTTCAAAAAGGCCCTCAAAATGCACCTTTTCACGCTGGCCTACCCCCTTCACTGGTGCTCTAAGCCCGCAGCTGAACTCTGGTCACCTACCTTTCATGTCCCTACCTCTCTCTCTAGATTGCCTTCGACAGGGTCCTCCTCCTTGTGTCTCCTACCTGTTTATGCACCTCAATCCTATTGATCTGAGTGAACTCGACTGGCCTAATCTCCATGCTCCCATCCAGTGACTGATAAGCATTACCTTGTACTTATACTCTTATACTGTGCTGCTTGACCTGGTTTGCATGCATGTCACCCCTAAATGTTGTCTGTAACCTTAACCACTTGAGGACTGCAGTGTTAACGCCCCCTAAAGACCAGGCCCTTTTTCTTGTAATTGGCCACTGCAGCTTTAAAGCCAAGCTGCAGGGCCGCACAACACAGCACACAAGTGATCCCCCCCCCCTTTTCTCCCCACCAACAGAGCTGTCTGTTGGTGGGGTCTGATCGCTTCCCGGAGTTTTTTTTTTTATATAAATATTTATCTTAATATTTTTATAATACATTTATGTATTTTTTTTTATTTTTATCCCGCTCCCTCCCCCCGCCAGCCAATCAGCATTATCGGCTGTCATAGGCTTCAACCTAGGACAGCGGATCACTTCCGTCACACGGCTGTCCCCAGTATAGCGCTGCCTTAGATCACAGCGCTGTACTACACTATTAGACGGCGGCTTCGCCGTCTAACAGTCTCCGAGCGGCGAGAGACTGAAAGCGGAGCTCCACCTTCCAAGTAGGAGATGCGCGCACTTTGCGCGCGCTCTCCTGCTAGCCCCATAGAAGGCCAATCAACGCCTGGGGCTGCTGCCGCGTTCACACCAATTGGCGTGGAGCGGTCGGCAAGAGGTTAAAGGTACATATCGACGAGTCTGAAGCTAGTTTTTTACTTATCCGGAACTTCCTTCAGCCCCATAAGCACAAATATGTCCTAGCCATCCTCCTGCTCTCTTCCATTCAGCCCACGGTGAGCTCCGGTAACGGGCTCAGTTGATGCCAGTCAGGGTCTTCTGCACATGCACAGTAAACCCGGAGTGACATCACTGAGCCTGTTACCGAGGCTCACCGTGGCTGAACGGGAGAGAGCAGAAGGATGGTGAGGGACACTGCCATGCTTATGGGGCTGGAGAAAGCCCCGGATAAGTAAAAAAAAACTAGCTTAAGACTCGTCTCTGAGTCTCTTTAACTAATGTCCAGCACTGCATAATATGTTGGCGCTTTATAAATATAATGAATAAATATATGTCTGATGCCCAGAGCCCACTAGCAGCACTTTTGCCTCGCTTGCCAACCGCCTGCTATAGGCAAGGCAAAGTGTGGGAACAGTAGAATCCTATGAGGATGGTTCCGCTGCAGCATTGTGATTGCAAATGCGCTACATGCAGCATTTTTGGAGCAATCGCACTGAAGGAATGCAGGAACAATTTGCAGTCCTTCGAGATGTCTCCAGGATTTGTGCACAAAATCATGGTACTTTGTGTTTAAAAAGCATGGCCAGTGGGCCCTGTGTCATAGACTCAAAACTTGCCTTTTCACTCTGGCCTACTACCCCTCACAAGTGCTCTAAACCCACAGCTGAACTCTGGTCCCTACCTTTCATGTCCTTACCTCTCCTCTTCCTCTAGATTGTAAGCCTTTGGGCAGGGTCCTCCTCCTTTTGTGTCCTACCTGATCATGCACCTCTATTGCTGTGAACCCATGCTATGCATCTGAGTGAAAACAAAAGGGTAGGGAGAGACAGAGAGCGCTCCAATGGTGCATTACCCCAAGTATGTACTTTACACACATTAAAAGATGCACTCATAATTCTAGTAGCTGTGCTGCGCCTTGCATCTAAACCGCCAGTTGGTCACCTCAGCTTAATCCAGCCTGGCCAGGGCTGGTGGTGCAGATGAAATCACACGAGGACGTCCGTCTGGGGAGAGCGGTGCGAAGATTCTGCTGTCTGACGTCACTACCGGTTTCGGCGTTAGTCCACACCTTCCTGAGGCGACCAACTGGCGGTTTAGATGCAAGGCGCAGCACAGCTACTAGAATTGTGAGTGCATCTTTTAATGTGTGTGTAAAGTACATACTTGGGGTAATGTACCATCGGAGCGCTCTCTGTCTCTCCCTACCCTTTTGTTTTTACTAGTGACTGGCTCCATCCAGCACAAGAGAGCTGCACCGGGGGTACATTTAAAGGGCCATCACTATTTTGTTGAGCGCAAGTGTAATTTTCTCTTTGGTTATGCATCTGAGTGAACCTAACTTGCCTAATCTCCATGCTCCCATCCAGTGACTGACTAAGCATTCCTTGTACTCATACTGTGCTGCATGATCTGGTCTTTCTTGTATTCAGGTATTGTCATTTTGCTGTATGTCACCCCTAAATATTGTCTGTAACCTAAACTAATGTCCAGCGCTGCGTAATATGTTGGCGCTTTATAAATACAATAAATAATAATAATAATAGACCATTTGTGCTATGTGAAAGGAAATCAAACTAGCTGGCTTGTCTATTGGATCTGATGAGGGCATCTTGGCATGCTCCATAAAAATTACTGTTGGTGCAAATAAAAAGAGGATTATTTACAGTACGCAACCTTTTCTCACTCCCTGAGATAGTAGCACTCTGGACATTTCTGCTTGTTCATCCTTCTTTTCCTCCTCTATCGATATGAAAAGGAAAACAAAAGTTTGCTTTCTTGAAAAAGAAAGAATTTGCGATAATTCAGGTTGGAGTGAGCTTGAGATGTCTCCCAGGGCATCACCGCTGAATATATGCAAATTAACCATTGTACCCTTAAAAGCTAAACACACCTCCAGAACCGCTGGAATGCAATGATGTGTCAGCTTGTTAATTTGTACAGAGCCATAATAATCCAACATGCATACAGACTATTTCGGATTGTGTGATCCTCATCAGTGCATGGCATGGATTAATTTGGCTCTATGAAGTAGGGCTTGTAACACCGAGAGGTACAGACTAACCAGCAAGCTCATGGTGACCCAGAACTCATTGGAGTGTGTAAAGGCCCATACACACGGGGTACGGCCGTCGCCGCAACCACGTGGCACGCGCGTGTTGCGGCGACAGGTCGCCCGTGTGTATAACGCGCATGCCCCGAACCGTCGCCCGTCGGAGCTGTCGCCAGGCGATTGACATGTTCAATCGCCGGCTACAGCTGTCGACGCAACTTCGTCGGAACTGTCACTAGTCCCGCGTGAGTACGCGGGCTTGCGACAGGAGACCTACGCGAGTGAATGGAGCATCCGGCCGGGGGATGCTCCATTCACAAACAGCTTCCGCCATGTCTCTGCCTTTCTGGCGAGACGTGTGGACAGCTGTCGCCAGCAGGGAGCTGTCGCTCCCTGTTCGCGTGCGTGCATGCTACGGGGGACAATTGTCCCCCGTGAGTATGTAGCTTTAGGGACTACAATGGTCCTAAAAGCCCCCAATATATGAATATGAAAAGGCCCATTGGCCCAAAGTAAGCATGTCTGAATTACAGACTCTTGCCAGCTGCAGTGCCCTAATGATGGTGCCTGTACAAATGTCTGTCCTTGCCAAACTGTACACTTTATCCAAAAGATTGAACACTGAGACCAAGTCGCGGGCCAACCTCAAAGTCTAGTTGCCACCTCCCTTCCTCATAAATTTCCCTGGTGTCTAATGCTCCCACCTCCCCTATACAGTTCCCTGGTGTCTAGTAGCACCGTTCATCCCTATACAGTTTTCCAGTGTCTACTGGCCCTCCCCTATACCGTTCTATGGTGTCTAGTGCCCCCCCCCCCTCCTTATCATTCCCTGGTGGTCACTGACACCCTTCCACCCCTATACAGTTCCCTGGTGGCTAGTGCACCCCAGCCCCCCCCCCCCCCCATATGGCTTTCCTGGTGTTCGAGGGTGTCACCCCTAAATAGCCTCCCTGGAGATTTAGAGTGGGCCAAACATAGTGCAAAGTGGGGAAACCACTCGCGGTCCAAATTCGATGGCACTGCGGGCCAGAGTTTGACATGAACGCTCTAAACCTTCCAGAGGCTACCCACTACTGAGGTAACTTTTTACAATTCACTTCAAGTCTCCTTTAGAACATGCCTTGACACATACACATTTTGATGAATTAAGCCCTGTGTAGCTGCTACATGTGGCTGAACAGCTGCTACTATTATAGCTGCTAAGAAGTGCGGTACATATAACAAGTTGTGGCTTCACAGACATGTTTAGCAGCCAGCTACAAAGTCTCATGTGTGTCATAGTCCACAATGGCATAATCATTGCCAACCAGATTAATCTTCTTTGTCACCTGACCCAACTGTAACCTGGAATCCATCTACTGTGAGTTACTATGTACAGTCATTGCAATTTTCACTACCTCAGTAAGGCTGTTTATAAATGTTATGCCATCTTTCAGTGTTACAGCGTAGAAGCTATTTGCACTTTCATCTTTCATGATTACTCATATGACTCTTCCTTGTAGTATTACACACTTTTTAGACTTTCATTTCTGCCTTTATAGGAACACACATGTACTTTATAGAGTGCTATAATCTGCGCCCGCATACCTACCAAACCCCGAATTACGTGTGTGTGGCCCCTTTCCCCCAGGTTTGTACAACTCGGAGGGGGAATAGGATTTTACACCGCCGGGAATTTCAGCGGCCGCAGGCTGAGCCGTCATTCAGCTTACCCTGCGCCCAACTGACCAGCAGCATACAAATACATCAAATCCTGGTCTTCTGCTTTAATGAATAAAAAGCTTGCTTTAATGCATTCAAAGTCCTCTAACAAGAAGTGAAGATCGGTAACTTTTGTGGATCAGCATGGCAAAGCATCGTAGCATGAAACAACATCCTTTAATTTTATAAGCAGCTAATCTGTGTCTGAGCTACTGAAGGATAAACAATGCAATGCGCTTGGATCTGAGTGGGATCTAATTTAAGCTCATGAGACGGCAGCCTGATGCACAGTAGGAGCCTCCTAGGCAGCAGCGTTCAGAGCCACTGTTAGCATGAGGAGGAAGAAAATCAGGGCCGTGGTCTGAAGGGAGAAATATCCAGACTGCTGTCACCCAGATTTTCCCTTTGGGTGACAGATCTTGCCCAGAGATGAGGGCAGTGTCCCTGGTCCACCTCTCTTTCTTGGCACTGGTGAAAGAAGAAGACAAGTCTACTTTGAATAGGGGTTATTATTATTTACTGGATTTATATAGCACCGACATATAACACAGCACTGTAAAATAAATAAGGTTAAAACAGACAATGATAATAGGGGTGACAGACAATACAGGTAATAAGCAGTAAGGCGCACAATGCCAGATCATGTACTGGAGTAGTAGTCCCAATAATACAAGTTTACACTTTTCTGTGGGCAGAGATGTGTGTACAGAACTCAGAACTTGCTGTATAGTAAAGTGTACCACAGCAAAATGTAATGTATTTTTTGGGGGGACTATAATGCCGGGAATACACGGGTCGATCCGGCGGCCAATTAGCGGCCGGATCGACCCCAGCCGCGTCCCCGCGTGCGCGCGGATCGATTGCCGCTCGTCCATGCCGGCGCTTCCTAATCAGCGCTCGATTCCCTGCCATTGTCCGCCGGCGGGGATCAAGCAGGCGAGAGTGGAGCGGCTTGATCAGGCCAGCTGAATATTATTAGCTGGCCGGATCAGCTGGTTGATACACGGTACAGAAACGTACCGTGTATCCCCATCATAAGACTCACTTTTTCCCCCTCAAAAGTGTGTGTGTGGGGGGGGGGAGTCACTGCGTCTTATAGTCCAAATGCACGGAGTCCCTGACTTGTGAACGCCTTTCAATGCGAACCTCCAACCCGCCGCAATGTCGGGGACTCCCTGTACTGTACCCATGCAGAGGAGGACACAGGAGGGCAAACAAAGCACACGGGGGCACAAAGGGGCATTGAGGAGGACACAAAGAGGACACGGGGACAAATGGAGCTCACAGGGAGACACAAAAGGGCATAAAAGAGGACAGAGGCATACACATGGGGGGCACAAGAGGACACATGGGGGACACGGAGACAAAAGAGGTACAAGGGGCATGAGGTACAAAGGGGGCATCCCTTTCACCATGGATGCATCAGGTTTAGTATATATTTTTTCCCCTGGTTTTTGTCCTCTAAACCTAGGTGTGTCTTATGGTCAGGAGCGTCTTATAGTCTAAAAAATACAGTAATTTAACGAGTTCAAAAAATGTTTTTCTTTACATTTTTTAAAACTGATTTCTCCAAAACTATAAGGTCTTTTTGAAAAAAAAAATTGACTTGTTCCCACAGAATAAAATTTTCCATTTTCAGGCCATTCGTATCAGCGAGTCATTTGTAAATCGGGTGTTTGTAAGTCAGAGACTCCCTGTAAACTTAAGGGGAGTCTTCAGTGAGATAATTCCTAGATCCTGTAGTGGCAGGTTGGAGGAAGTTATCAGAAAAATATGGACTATGCCCTAGCTCCCGCATTAATTAATGTGCCCTTTTCGAAAAGTCAGTCAAATGATTTTGAGTTCTATGCTCAAAAGAATGGAGCTGTCGGGAGAGTGAGAGTTTCTTCCTCCCTTTTTGTGGAGCAGACTCAGCTCTGTACTCATCTGGAAAGTCTTACTAGTTCTCCCAATAGACTCCTTTTTAACTACCATATGTGGGTGAGAATTGGATTGGGGGAGGTGTTTGGACAGCTCACAGACTGTTGTCAAGCAAGCAGCATCTGATACTGACACAGTCAGGCAGCTTTTGCAACCCCCGCCAGATAGGTAAAAAAAATAATAATGCAAAAAATGAAAAATGTATTTTGGGCACTCCAGAAATCTGTATGCATTGAAAATTATATATTCCACACGATGTGCATGTAAGAAAACACCAGACTGAACTAGGGTTTTAATAAACCCCCCCTTTCCTTTATGATGTGTGATGCACCATAGTCCCTTTGTACCCAGAATGTCCTCAAAGCCTTTCCTGTTATCGTATTTACTCTCTACTCTCTGCAATTGTACTTTGTCTCTCAGCTGTTGAGTCCAAAGTTCACACTGAATATACTGTGTGTGTGAACTGGGTTCAGTGCAAGTGGAACCGAATGAAAGCATTGTAAGGTGTTAACTGGAATCTGCAGTCTTTGTTTATTTAACATATCATCGATGTATGTGAATGTAATCAGCTTAATGCAAATAACCTTATCATTGTACATTTTGATGGTTTAAGAAGCATACAGTTTTACAGTTTTAATTATGCATGTTCATACAGTAGCTATGTTTGCTCATTACAGCATACCTGAAGCAACATTTGTATTAAAGATGGATGAACATGGATGCTTGCCTCAGTAGTTAGAAGCCTCTGATGGAGGCTTCTCCAATCGTCTAACATCCCACCGTTCCAGTGGTGACTCTAAAGGGCTTGTTGAATGTGCTTCTCACAGCTGTGCTCCACCGTATATGAGGTTATCTGTACTGGGCATGTGTGAGAAAGGTCTGCCAATGCCCTGTAGAACGAAGCCACTCCTACACGAAAGCTTTGTTCTACTGGGCATGCTTTGAGCTCACTCGAGCATGCCCGGTATGTACAAGCTCATACTTGGAATGAGATGAGAAAAAGAAGGCCCTGAGCAGCAGGGGTGGGTTCAAGCAGGAACTAGAAACTCTCTGGACTATCCAGAGGCTTCCAAATACTGAGGTAAGTATTCAAATATTAACCCTTTCTTCCTCACAGCTGTACAACCATTTATCCATGTAGTTATTTATTTATTTCACTGTGTGTATAAGCCTTTCCAGCTAAAAAAAAAACAACGAAAACGAACTAAATAGGTACACACACTGGGTAAACATGGCTGTTAAGGACCCTGTTGTTATGATCATGTCTGCAGCATGTGTTGTTGGCTGCAGTTTGATTGAAGACAAGCAGTTTTTGATGTCATTACATGCATTTGCTTGCATAGTTTGGTTTGCACTCAAACTAGTTGCTGACTCTATCTGCAGTCGCTCTGAAGTTAATGACAGTTTAATATGCTTTTGTGTAAACAAACATTGTGGGCTCTATTCATAAAACCTTACCGCAAGTTTTCCGCTCAAAACAGCGGATTTTCCCGTCCATTTAGCAAAGTGGGCATTCATAAAAGCTGTTCCCGCATGAAAATCTACAATCCCCCAGCAGAGCGAGAAATTTCCGCCTTCTCCAGTGTTTTTCTAGATTTATCTAGAAAAAAGTAACAAAATGGCCATTCATAAAGTTTAGAGGAAGCGGTATGTGGACGGGAAATACCGCTTCCTCTGATTTTGCGGATTACATACAAGTGAATGGGACAGACCTCCCAGAGAGAGCAGTGCACGGAGGGACTCTGCTGGCTGAAGTGTTTCCGCATGCCTTCCGACAGCTTACCGCCAGCTTTCAGCGGGAGATCTCCGCTCTTGCATCGCAGCTTTCAAGATTTTTTTGAATGACCACCCGTCTGCTGCAATGGGGTGGCAATCCCTTTCATGCAGGCTGCATATCATTGTCTGCCTTTTCCTGCTGTCAGCCTGTGATTAATTACCATTCACTTGTGTGGGAATCTGCAGGTCTGCTCCCATTGGATGACCTCAGTATAAAGAACTGCTTCCTGCAATGCTTCATGGGCTACCATAGTCTCAGATTCTGTCTGTTACTCTGCTCGTGACCCACCTCGTTCCTAGTCCGTGTGGACTGCGCTGACTCCTGCGAAGGGGTCAGCGAGTCCTCCTAGTTCTGCTCTTGTTTCTAGAAGTTGTTACTTTGCTTGTCTTGTGTCATATATTGGTTCATCGCCAATATATACGCATACTTGCACGTTTTGTTATTTTCCTTGTATTCGTGTTACGTTGATACATCAGTGTCGCTGATATATACGTACACGAACTGTTTATATCCTGTGTTCAGTTAGTCAGTTTTCCAGCACGTTTTGGTAGTTTGCGCGTATTGTGATCACCCGTGCTGAGTTAGTATCCTGCTCCTGGTTCTGTTTGTGGATTGCGTTCATCTCTGCAAAGAGATAGCGAATCCTTCTGAGTCCTGTTCCCTGTATTGCTCCAGTTCTAGTCAGTGTTCCTGCTTATGTCATATATCGGTTCATTGCCGATATATACATATGTTAGTCAGACGTTACAAATAGTTTCATTGATAGCTGTAATTGTAATACGCTAGGAAAACATACTTATTGTATATTTGTCTGTGTTACATTCATCTATCTTGATCTCCCTATTTCCTGACTACCCTGTCCTGTCTTTGTGAGGCACGCCATCGCTGCAACGCATTGGCTGCCTCATTCCAGTCTGTCTTGTTGTGGACGCTAGCTGTCACTAAGTAGTGGCTAGTTAAGCAAGCGTTTATTCTGTCAACCTGTCCTGATCTCCTCGGTCCTGGTTTATGCGCTCAGCGCTACTTTGCACGAAAGTATTGTTTGTGGCTGTTCGGATCTGCACCGGCTCTGTGCACCACAATCTCCTATTGGAGTCAGTCCTCTCCTCCACTAAACTGGGGATATCCTGATTCCTTGTGTTGGTGTGTGTACCTCCTTCACGTCAGCTTATGTGTTGCATGCTGACTGTGGAGAATACACCTCCAAGCTTAACACCTGTACAACACTCTACTCTGAAGAGTTGCCTGGATAATCTTGTCCAAGAGCTTTCCGAGCCGGGCTGGTTCTCCTCCTTACCCCTCCTGCTCTGTCGTTTACCTGTGCCATCCCATTACATACAAACAGAACATTATGCTAGTCTGCAGGCTAATGATGGGTCCGTACAGAACTCAGCTGCAAACTGCTGCCTGAGGATAAAGTCATGATTCCTGCAGCTGATTATGTGTACCCACTTTAAGTGTAATGGAGTGTTCAGTATCTACTGGCCAAATTTGATTTTCCTAGCTGATAGCTTAAAGGATACCCGAGGTGACTTGCTTTGCACAAACAGAGGAAGCAGCCATGTATGGGCAGTAGTCCTCATGCCCACGCTCTACCCATTCAACTCCGGTCCCTTGTAAAAGCCCCCATTAGTCGTGCCAGGTTGCGCACTACTGCGCGAGTGCTGGCCCAGAGGTGCTCGTCCTTGATCTGTGTGTCATCCATTCCTCTCCTTGTTCCCACTGGCCTCGGTAATTACTCCTTGAAAAATCAGATCTGTTGCTTAAAGGATACCAGAGCCGAAAGGCTCTGGTAAAAAGTGAAGCTATACTGGATAGGGAGGCATAATTAAATACTCACCAGTAACAGTATGTCCCTTTGGCTCCGCCTTGTCCGCGCTGAGTGATGTCACAGGATAGGAGCGTGCTCATGCCGGGACACATGAGCCAGCGACGTCACTATGTGACCACAGGGGAGCAGAACAGGCATACTGCGCATGCACGGTGCAGTATATCCGGATTTGGAGTCGCCCAGGAGAACAGGACTGACGGGAGGAGAACGGCGGGGACAGAGGGGAATATTTGATTATGCCCCCTTACTCAGTACATCTTCACTTTTTCTCAGAGCCTTTCGGCTTTGGTATCCTTTAAGTCATATTTTCAGACAGGAAGAGGCGGGCTTGCCCCAATATTCCCTCCTATCACCCTCCCATTCCATCCTCTTCCCCAACCCATTCACTCCCCTTATAGGGGCAGGGAAGAGGGAACATCGCAGCAAGCCTGCCATCTGTCTGAAAAATTGACCTTGGCCAAAAGTCACATTTTTCAAGTAGTGAATACGGGGGCTGTGAGGAAGGATCAGACACAGGTATGTGGATCTAGCATGAACATACCTCTGCTTACCTTAACTACCTTAGGTAGCTTTGCTTTGGGTCAGGTATCCCTTTAATATCTCCCATCCATGGTCATTGTGGTTGAGAGTGAGACTGACTGGTTAGAGAACATTATTGATGCTTATGGTGAACCAGGCTCTGCCTGCAAGAAGTATTGCTGCTGTATTGGCAGGGCTCCCTAGCTGCCCAAGCATTATATCAGTCTGTGAGTAGATGGATAACTATGCACTGGGCCTTTCCTTGTTAGGACATGCAAAAAAATGTTTTCCATCTATTAAAGGGACTTGAGCAGTGACCTAAATTGAAAATCTGGACTTACGTGGGGCTTCCTCCACCCAACCCACCCCTGAACCCCCCTACACCCTAAGCCAGTGAGGTCTCCTGGAATTCTCTTGCTCCCTTCCGTGGTCCTGCTGGCGGCTCCGGTAGTTTGGCGACTTTGTTGTGTGACTTCGGCATGTGCGCACCCTACGTGTCATCACGCTGGTCATTGTAAGCGTCCTGCGCATTTTCCTAAAGACTGAACCGCGCATGCGCAGGACACTTACGGCAACGCCGGGTGTGCACATGAGCGACCTCAGCCAAAGTCGGCTGAGCCGCCAGTGAGAAGGGAGCAAGAGGATGACAAAGGACCTTGCGGGCTACAGGGGGCTGGAGGAATCCCCAGGTAAGTCTAGATTTTCAAATTAGGCCACTGCTCAAGGGTGCTTTAATAGATGGAAGATATTTCTTGCATGTACAGGGAGGTGATTAAAAAAACTGCTGCTAGCATGTCTGATATTGGTACCACACCACTGACCCTATTCCACATTTTTGGTTTGGTCCTGAGGATTGCCTGTGTGGGGGCCTGGATTCTGCAGCTTATGAATATTCTAGTAAAGTGGCATTTCCCCCAGATGGCTATATAGAGTCTCTTGTTATTGTAGTAGGGAGCATCATGGAACCATGTTTTCTGTTATGTTCAGTTGCACAGCCTGGGTCCACAATCCACAGAGTAATGCTCTCCAGGGATTTAGGTGCCCTGCTGGGACATCCATTGATTTGTGGTATTGATATTTTCTGGCTGCTGGACTGGGGCTACAAATGCAGCCTATTCTGCTGTTACATGACCTCTTCTCCCCCCAACCTACTGTTTTAACCCTAACCTCTCTCCCCTGTCTTACCCTAATCACCCCCCTCGCTCTCACAGCTAACAACTTAATTCCTTCTTGCTAACTGGTGGAAACAACCAAACCTTGATTATTTTAGTCAAATGCTGAATACACACGATGCAGTTTTTTGTCCGATCGACGGGAATCGGATAATTATTTCCGTCATGTCCGATCTGCTACCGTTCGATAATTGGATCGTTTTTCCAGTTATCATGGGAAAATCTATCCCATTATTGATCAGGACCAGTTTGGACAGGTACACACAATGTAGCTTCCTGTCAGATTGCCCGTCAATGGGACAGGATATTGTATCGTGTGTACCCAGCAATAAGGGCACGTACCCATGATGTGACTTAATCAAACAATGTTTTGTGACGCACAGTGATTAATACCGTAATGGCGCATTGGATCTATAAGATCCCCGATGACTCCTGCGCAAAGTACTGCAATATTTTGAACTTTCGTTCACGCCGTTGTGTGCTGTCGCATGCTCTTGCGGTAGGAAAATGGATCGGGGAATGCTTGGTCGTCAGGTTGCGTAGCTGCGGGTTCCCAGGTCCATCTTCAGGTGAGTATGTAACTTAAGGGCCCTTTTCCACCAGCGCTGGCCGAATCGTAAAGTCGCAAACCGCTAGCGATTTTACAATCGCTACGGTTTGCTTTTTAACATAGGAATCGCGGTAGGTCATTTCCACTACCGCGATTCGTTTTTGACGGGAACGCGAGGCGGAGCGATATTTGCCGCGATTTTGCTATGCAGTGCATAGCATAGTAAAATCGCGGCTGCAAACGTCGGGAAATCGGCGGAATTGCGATTCAGCAATTGCTAGCGTTCAGCGTGAACGCTAGCGACTGCTAGTGGAAAAGGGCCCTTACCCTACTAACTGACTAAGCCAATATAGAAAGGAGAATTACCTTTTGGGACCAGGAGCCCTAATCAGTCTCAGTAATTGCTATCCAAATCAAACACAAGTATAGCTTTGCCCCCACGTGGCAATACTCCCAACGATTTTCCTGCTATCATTCTAGATTGGGGAAGGGGGGCGCTAACTGCCCCACTGATTGTTTTTATTAATATTCCTGAAAGGTTCTAGTCTTCATTTTAAGCTGCCAAATAATTATATAAATAAAATATTAAAGCAGAGATTGAACAGCTAGATGCTTCATCTGCACGCCATACATGGCCAACCCAAAGGTGATTATGCATGTAGCAATACAAACAGTTTTTCAGTTGGTAAAAAAACATGGTGATCTTGCAACTACCTACTGATATTACATCAACAGAAAATGGAATAACACTGGAGGAAAATATAGTTCACTAGCTGACCTAAGCCCATTTCAAAACGGACTGTAGGTCTGTCGCCACGCACGCACACGTCCGCCACTCACGCGCCCACCGCGCGCACGCACACGCCCACCTGCCCCTTGGCCCTGTCCTCCCCTGCTAGCCGCGGTCACTCCCCCTCCGTGTCTCTGCGTCCCTGCACATGCATAAAGCACGGACCCACACACACACACACACACACCCTGGGACGCAGAGCCACAGGGGTTTTATATAAGAGGATATGGCAAGGAAATGAACAGCGCTACTTAAAAACAGACAAGTGCCTACCTGCAAAAGAGTGCAAGCCCCACTTATGGGATAAAATACACACCTAGCATACACATGACCTGCCTACCACTGGAGGATGTTGGTTTCCGTAACAGCTTGCATGCAACCTATTAAGTACTCGTCCCTCCCACTGCGAAGAAGACAATCCTCCATGGAAGGGGACCTAACACTAACTAAATCCTAACTTATGTGTATGCATAGCCTGGGTGCGGCTAATCAAGTAAAATTAAAAAATTGCGCAAAAGGTGGATCAGCGCATCACCAGGCCGCCTCCGAATTGCCTCGAATCAGAGGTGTGCTGAGCCCCCCCAGAAACTGCAAATGCACCTTGAACCCAAACAGAAGCTCTGCATATACACCAAAAGCAAAGCTGTTAAGTGGGAGCAGCTGACCAAAAATGAATTAAATTAGTACATGGCAAGGAAATGAACAGCGCTACTTAAAGAGACTCTGAAGCGAGAATAAATCTCGCTTCAGAGCTCATAGTTAGCAGGGGCATGTGTGCCCCTGTTAAAACGCCGCTATCCCGTGGCTAAACGGGGGTCCCTTCACCCCCCCCCCCCCCCCCTGCAAAATCAACGACCAACTTGGTCGTAAATTTTGCTCTTCCTGGAGGCAGGGCTAACGGCTGCAGCCCTGCCTCGCCGCCTCTCCCCCGCCCCTCTCAGTGAAGGAAGACTGAGAGGGGTGGGGGAGAGGCGGAGGTACGCGTCTGATAGACGCGCAGGAGGCAGGGCTGCGGCGGTTAGCCCTGCCCCAATGCGGAAGCGCTCCCCCGCTGCACAGAGGGGATTTGGGGGATCAGGGACCCCCGTTAAGCCGCGGGATAGCGGCGTTTTAGCAGGGGCACACATGCCCCTGCTATCTATGAGGTCTGAAGCGAGATTTATTCTCGCTTCAGACTCTCTTTAAAAACAGACAAGTGCCTACCTGCAAAAGAGTGCAAGCCCCACTTGTGGGATAAAATACACACCTAGCATACACATGACCTATCTACCACTGGAGGATCTTGGTTTCCGTAACAGCTTGCATGCAACCTATTAAGTACTCGTCCCTCCCACTGCGAAGAAGTCAATCCTCCATGGGAGGGGTCCTAACACTAACTAAATCCTAACCTATGTATATGCATAGCCTGGGTGCGGCTAATCAAGTAAAATTGAAAATTGCGCAAAAGGTGGATCAGCGCATCACCAGGCCGCCTCCGAATGGCCTCGAATCAGAGGTGCGCTGAGCCCCCCCAGAAACTGCAAACGCACCTTGAACCCAAACAGAAGCTCTGCATATACACCAAAAGCAAAGCTGTTAAGTGGGAGCAGCTGACCAAAAATGAATTATATTAGTACATGGCAAGGAAATGAACAGCGCTACTTAAAAACAGACAAGTGCCTACCTGCAAAAGAGTGCAAGCCCCACTTGTGGGATAAAATACACACCTAGCATACACATGACCTGTCTACCACTGGAGGATCTTGGTTTCCGTAACAGCTTGCATGCAACCTATTAAGTACTCGTCCCTCCCACTGCGAAGAAGACAATCCTCCATGCGAGGGGACCTAACACTAACTAAATCCTAACCTATGTATATGCATAGCCTGGGTGCGGCTAATCAAGTAAAATTGAAAATTGCGCAAAAGGTGGATCAGCGCATCACCAGGCCGCCTCCGAATGGCCTCGAATCAGAGGTGCGCTGAGCCCCCCCAGAAACTGCAAACGCACCTTGAACCCAAACAGAAGCTCTGCATATACACCAAAAGCAAAGCTGTTAAGTGGGAGCAGCTGACCAAAAATGAATTAAATTAGTACATGGCAAGGAAATGCACAGCGCTACTTAAAAACAGACAAGTGCCTACCTGCAAAAGAGTGCAAGCCCCACTTGTGGGATAAAATACACACCTAGCATACACATGACCTGTCTACCACTGGAGGATGTTGGTTTCGGTAACAGCTTGCATGCAACCTATTAAGTACTCGTCCCTCCCACTGCGAAGAAGTCAATCCTCCATGGGAGGGGACCTAACACTAACTAAATCCTAACCTATGTATATGCATAGCCTGGGTGCGGCTAATCAAGTCAAATCGAAAATTGAAAATTGCGCAAAAGTTGGATCAGCGCATCACCAGGCCGCCTCCGAATGGCCTCGAATCAGAGGTGCGCTGAGCCCCCCCAGAAACTGCAAACGCACCTTGTGTATGCTAGGTGTGTATTTTATCCCACAAGTGGGGCTTGCACTCTTTTGCAGGTAGGCACTTGTCTGTTTTTAAGTAGCGCTGTTCATTTCCTTGCCATGTACTAATTTAATTCATTTTTGGTCAGCTGCTCCCACTTAACAGCTTTGCTTTTGGTGTATATGCAGAGCTTCTGTTTGGATTCAAGGTGGGTTTGCAGTTTCTGGGGGGGCTCAGCGCACCTCTGATTCGAGGCCATTCGGAGGCGGCCTGGTGATGCGCTGATCCACCTTTTGCGCAATTTTATATAAGAGGATAGCTGACCTAAGCCCGTTGCAAAACGGGCTCTAGGTCTGTCGCCGCGCATGCGCCCACCGCGCGCGTCCACACGCCAGCCTGCCCCTTGGTCCCGTCCTCTCATGCAAGCCGCGGTCACTCCCCCTCCGTGTCTCTGCGTCCCTGCACATGCTCAGTTGCGCAAAGCACGGACCCACACACACACACCCTGGGACGCAGAGACACAGGATTTATATAAGAGGATAACTAAATCATCACTATAATGCCTGGTACACACAATGCAATTTTCCATCAGATCGACGTTGAAGTGATTATTTCCGAGAGGTCCAATCTGATTTCCGATCGTTTTTATGATCGATTTTGTATAGAAGTGATCGGAAAATCAACCAGATCGGACCTGTCGGAAATAATCGATTTGACCGCCAATCTGATGGAAAATTGCATCGTGTGTACTAGGCATAAGGTATTGCTACCATCAAGACCGGTGAAATAAATAATCGGATTGCTATGAGTACAGCTACCTTAATTAATCTGGCACGTCACAAAATTAACGGTCACATATTTGTCAGAAACGGTCTCCTATGTGACTGTCAGGACAGGGCAACAGAAGCCGTGCTGTATACTAGCTGGTCTGTTTGTTGTGGAAAGTGAACCGGTGTGGCATAGTATGACAAGCCCTAGTTGCTTGTGTATGTTATTTTACTATGTGTACGTGAAGAGGACAGAGTGTGATAAAACCAGTCTGGGCAGCCCGGACAGAACACTCCCCAGCCTCAGCTGCTCTTTCCCAAAATAACCACTCTGCAAGGAAGGGGAGGAGGGGTGCGGGGGCTGGGTGACTGAGACACACAAAGGGACAACACAGAACAGCATTATCATCTCCACATGGGGGAGGGGAGAAGTACTAGCAGAAAGGAAACGTGTTTTAACTGTGTTTATGTTTATATAGGTGCACAAGATAAGCAGCCAGGTAGGCATAATCACTTATTTACATACACTATGCATTTCAATGGGGACATTCAAAGAACAAAAGAAAGTATCATTTATTTTGTTTATACTCTGTCACCTCCAGGCATCCCCTGAGCAATTATTGATTGTGTATTTATCCATTTCCTGCATATGTATAGCATCAGTATACAATCATCAGCCAAACATGTCAACCAAAACTACTTAAAGTGGCTGTGTGTAGCAAGGGCCCTTCAAGCACAGAAGGCCCCAGCTGATGTCACTCAGTCAGACTGAGCTGTCTACCGGGGTTTCGTTGCGGCTACACAGGCGGACCGCAGAAGGCACATGTGAGCACGGCGAGGGACGCATCCATGCTTCTGGGTCTAAAGGAAGCCCCGGGTAAGTAAAAAAAGGGGTTTTATTAATCTCTGGGTCACTTTAAAGTGGTTCTCTAAGGCTGGGGGGGGGGTTGAAAATAAAAACAGACACATACCTGGGGCTTCTACCAGCCCCCTGCAGCTGTATGGTCCCACGCCGTCCTCCGACGATCCGCCGTTCCCCGCCGCCGGCCAGTACAAAATTTCACATTTTATTTTCAAATCCCCCCCCCCCCCCACAGAGAACCCCTTTAAAGGACAACTGAAGTGAGAAGACTATGAAGGCTGCCATATTTATTTCCTTTTAAACAATACCAGTTGCCTGGCAGCCCTGTTGGTCTATTTGGCTCCCGTAGTGTTTAAATATCACCAGAAACAAGCATGCAGCTAATGTTGTCAGATCTGACAATAATGTCAGAAATGCCTGATCTGCTGCATGCTTGTTCAGCGTCTATGACTAAAAGTATTAAAGGCAGATGGTCTGCAGGATAACCAGGCAACTGGTATTTCTTATAAGGAAATAAATATGGCAGCCTCCATATCCCTCTCACTTCATTTGCACCTCTGATATATTTACAATTAACTGGCATTATTGACCAAAAAAAACACAGAAATTCAGAAAGTCGCAAATAAGTCGTGAGTTAGCATTTCTGGCCATCCCTAGTCTCCTGATATAAGGCCAGATTGGTAATCGCTGCACAAAATGTCCAGGGTTTTTCCTAGCGTTTTGTACATAGATTTCTGGAGCGATTTGTAGGACGATTGGAGGCGCAGTACAATCCACTGCCGTCGATTGTACAGCATTTCATTTGTGTTTTTCTTTTGTAACCTGTCTAAATAAGGATTAAACTACTTGCATGGGCCTTCTGAGGCCAATTTCCACCAGTTCACATAGCCCCGCCCCCTAGCACAAGAGGTTATAGGCGCTTCTCCATCTCCAAATAGGGAAGCGTCTGTGTCTTTTTTGTGCTAGGGGCGGGGCAATGTGCCAGAAACCTGAGTAAGTAGTCAAAACTTTATTTAAAGAGAATCTGAAGCCTACAAAAAATATCTCTTTTTACAGGGCAGTCCTCTTCAGCAATAAGCCCATAGCTCAAACGCCGCAATCCTGCGGCAGAGCGAGGTCTTAATCACCTCGAAATCCCCGGGGCAAAATTCGGGACTCCTTCCGGGTAGATGCAGTGCTTTGCGCAGTAGCTCTGCCTCTAGTCGCGTCAATCTCCGCGGATCTCTGCCTCCTCTCGCCCCTCTCAGTCTTCTTTCACTGGGAGGGGTGAAGAGAGCCAGAGATCCGCGGAGATTGATGGGACTGGAGGCAGAGCTACAGCGCAAAGCTCTGCCTCCCCCGGGCAGCAAAATCCAAGACCTGGAAAGTCGTGGAGTTTTGCCCTGGGGATGTTGGGAGGATAAAACCTCGTTCTGCCGCAGGGATGCGGCGTTTCAGCTATGGGCTTATTGCTGAAGAGGACTGCCCTGTAAAAACAGCTATTTATTTAGGCCTCAGACTCTCTTTAAATCAGGAAGAAAAGCCCACAAAGTTGCTGCAAAATTGCATTTTAACGTATTCAAAAACAATATTGCAGCGTTATTATTCTTTACATTGGAGGACAATCGCTCAAAAAATGCTGCAGGACCCCTCCATTGTGATTTGGCCAATTCACAGTCATTCCTGTGGGTTCTCCTCTGTGCACTTGTATCAGCGTAGTGCTTTCTGGAATTGCCAGTGATCCCAAATGCAGCTGGAATCACTCTAGTGGGCCCCATGCCTAATAGTTTGTGATCAATTCGAGTGACGCTTTAGAAAAAAATGCTATAGAGGCCTGCTGCTTGGCTCTCTGGTTGGCAGTCTGTTCATCAAGTTGTGAACTTCACTAGACCTCTAAGGCTTGGCGCACACCAGGGCCAGTTGTGGTGGGCACTTTGCTGATAGCATTGAATGGAAAGTGATGCAGTGGAAGTGAATTTTCCTAGGCTCTGCAATAGTTCTCAACTGATTGCATGCATCTACTTTTCACATTCCGCTTGCGTGTCTAATTTTTTTTTTTTTTGCCGTAATTGCATAAAAAACGCATTTTTTTTTTTTTTTTTTCCTTGATTAGCTCAGAGCCTAGCCACAGTTTATGAAGGCCCAACCATATTGATAGGCTTCATCACCACGCTCTTGGTGTTGGGCATAAAGTCTCATCATATTTGCTAATCAGAATTTGCCAATCAAATTTAATTATTTCATAAAATTAAATAAAGAAGGGGAGAAAAGAAACAGACCACAGATGAAGAAAAGTACCGCATCCTCCCGCGTACAAGACGCGCCCCCCCCCTCAGCAACCACGGAAGCAAAACTGTGCACCCCACAGCTCAACATTTATCTACACACTGCCCTATGCTGGACACCACACACGCACACAGACACACGCACAGACACACGCACAGACACACGCACAGACACGCGCGCACACAGACATGCGCGCACACAGACATGCGCGCACACAGACATGCGCGCACACAGACACGCGCGCACACAGACACGCGCGCACACAGACACACGCGCACACAGACACACGCGCACACAGACACACGCACAGACCCACGCACAGACACACGCACAGACACGCACCGACACACGCACAGACACACGCACAGACACACGCGCGCACAGACACGCGCACAGACACACGCACAGACACACGCACAGACATACGCCCAGACATGTGCGCGCACAAACAAACGCACGGACATACGCACGGACACACGCACGGACACACGCACGGACACGCGCACGGACACACGCACGGGCACACGCACGGGCACACGCACACGCACGGGCACCCGCGCGGACACGCACGGACACACGCCCGGACACACGCATGGGCACACGCACGAACACACGCACGGACACACGCATGGGCACACGCACGGGCACACGCACGGGCACGGGCACACGCACAAACACACCATACACCCACACCACACTACTAACACTCGTTCCAGGTGGGGGGCTGTCCCACACTCCCAGTTGTCCCACCCACTGGAGAACACGGTGAGTAGAAAAGAAATCACCAAGAGAAAAGTGTAAAAGTGTAAAGAATAGCTACTTAACATTACCCTTAGAATAGTATGGCTAGAATTTGAATTTCTCAAAACAAAAATTATACAGCTTTATCCATCTGTTTTGTTCATTGGTAACAGTCATTGGGGCCTCAGGGGGATGTGAGTACTCTATCTCTAAGAGCTCGTTAAATCTAGTAAGCCAACTTGATATTGTAGGGATAGTGTGGGTACCCCAGTGTTCAATAATTAGTTTCTTGCCGATCAAGGTTGAAAACATTAAGAGGTCCATAGATAATTCAGTAGTGGTTTGCAGGCCCTGACCAAAGATTGCCTCTATTTTATTGATACGGAGGTCTAGGTCTGTGTTTACTCTTAAAAAAAAACCTCAACCTTTTTCCAAAATTTCTGGATTGAGGGGCAGGACCACCAAATGTGGGAATAATGTAAAACTGGATAAGAACATCTCCAGCAAATAGATGGAACGGAACTGTATAATTTATTAAGGGCATCCGGAGTAGAATACCAGCGCATGATTACTTTATATTGCATTAATTGAAGTACTGTATTTTTAGGCATCCAAACATTCTCTATAAAGCTCGACCAGCGTTTATTGTCCAGATTAATTTGCAGTTCACCTTCCCACCTCTCCCTAATTCTGTCCCGTGAAGTGCCCGTGAAGTGCAGCAACGACCCATAACGCATTTCTAAAATGAAAAATCACAGGTGGAACACATGAACAAAAATGCAAACATGAATTTTAAAAAAAATAAAACGGCCACGATTTCACTTACACACGGTTGTGCCCTCCCCCAAGCCTGAAGCTGTTCTGAAGTATCTGGCACTAAGATTTTGCACACTTATGTGTGCAAAATCATGGCTCTTTTATATTTTGCATTCATGTTGTCATGTCTTCCCTCAGTCAGAGCATTGAGGACGGGTCATGGCTGAGTCTGCCAACATGACAATGACCCGAAGCACACAGCCAGCATAACCAAGGAGTGGCTTGGCAAAATCTACGACCTGGAAAGTCGTGGAATTTTGCCTGGGGATTTTGGGGGGATAAATACCTCTTTCTGCCACAGGGATGCGGTGAATCAGCTTTGATCTTAATCCTTAAAATAAATGCGCAATAAAAAGAGGTGATTTAAATGGATTCAGACTCTCTTTAAAGGGAAGGTCCAGGCTCCACAAAAAAAAAACAAAATACACTTACCTGGGGATTCCTCCAGCCCCTGGCAGCCGTCCTGTGCCCTTCGCCGCAGCTGCGGTGGCTCCCGGTTGGCTCCTGCAGCGGAGAAGACCAGGAGCCACCGGAGCTGCGGCGAGGGCACAGGACGGCTGCCAGGGGCTGGAGGAAGCCCAAGGTAAGTGGATTTTGTTTTGTTTTTTTAGCCTGGATGTATCCTTTAAGAAGCATATTAAAGAGAACCCGAGGTGGGGTTCTGACAATGCTAGCTGCACATAGAGGCTGGGTCTGCCTATACAGCCCAGCCTCTGTTGCTATCCCAAACCCCCCTAAGGTCCCCCTGCACTCTGCTATCCCCCATAAATCACAGCCGCGCTGTCGAAACGCAGCGTGTCGCAGCGGGCTGTGTTTACCTCTATAGTGTCAGTCTGCTGCTCCCTCTGCCTCCTGCATAGCTCCAGTCCCCACCCGCGTCCCTTCCCTCCCTGCTGATTGGAGGGGACGCGGGCGGGGACCGGAGCTATGCAGGAGGCGGAGGGAACAGCAGACTGACAGTACAGATGTAAACACAGCCCGCACAGCGCGGCTGTGATTTATGGGGGCCAGCAGAGCGCAAGGGGAACTTAGGGGGGATTGGGATAGCAACAGAGGCTGGGCTGTATAGGCAGACCCAGCATCTGTGTGTAGATAGCATTGTCAGAACCCCACCTCGGGTTCTCTTTAAGGTTCTGGAGTGGCATCGTCAGTCTCCATACCTAAGGCCTCTTTCACACCAAGACATTGCGTTTTAGGGGACGTTAAGGTCGCATAACGTGCCCCGAATGCAACGCATGGTGGTGTTGAAGTTGGACGTCAGATTGAGCTGCGTTATGAGGCTCTTGGTGCTATTAGTGTTGTCCGGATCATGAACGATTCGGATCTTTGATCCGAATCTATTTTGTGAGTCGAATCATCCGAATCATCAAAATGAGTGATTCGGATTGCAAAAGGGGCGGGGCCAGGAGCGACACGCCCCCTCAGCGGGCAGCGGGGTCCTGGAAGCAGAGCTGAGATGGATCGCTCTGTTGGAGGGGACTCAGGGGAGCCAGCCTTGCACAGGGACAGGTAGAGGGGACATCGGTGCCACTGCCAGATATGTGTACAGCACACATACTGGCTATAACGTGCTGCTGATTATAGGCTGTTCCGTAGCTATGCACAGTGAACACATTGGAAGCTTTTGGCTCAGCACAGCTCAGTAACTTTGCAGGCACTGTGATTGCAGCGCAATATGATCCTCCTGCACTCGCTCTAAACAGCTGCACTTATCTTCTGGGAATGCATTGGGGAATGCTTTCTTTCACTGTGCGACGTTTCCAATCAAGGTATATAGATGAACATGTAGGTGAAATATATGTAAAGCATATGATTGCAGCATGTGGGTATTGTGTGCAAACAAACATTTCTGCTCTCTGCTTCCCTCCTCCCTTCTCTGTCCACTATCTGTCCATCTTCTCCCCTTCTCTGTGTGTCCACCCCCCTCTCCTTCTTCAGCCCTGCTAGTCATTTCATCCCCCGAATGCTTCCCTTGTAAAATGATCCGAGATTCAGATCAAAGATCCGGATCTTTTCAATGATCCGATTCGAATCATCCGGATCATTGAAAAGATCCGAACTTCCCATCTCTAGGTGCTATCCTGGGAAGTCCGGATCTTTTAAGTGATTAGGATGATTCGAATCAGATCATTGAAAAGATCCGGATCTTTGAACCAAATCTTTGAATCATTTTACTAGGGAAGCAGGAAGCAGGGGTGCAGCAGAGTGAGAGGTGCAAGAGAATGAAGGCACATTGATGGTGCTAATGGAGAAGGGAGAGATGCAGCAGGAAGATTGTGCTTGTGCACAGAAGCTGCAGTTCCCGTTTCTTCCGGACATCCACTGTGAACCGAATCCTTCATTGTGGAGATCCGGATGATTCGACTCACAAAAAAGATCCCGAATTGTTCATGATCTGGACAACACTACAGTGCAGTGAATACTAATTAGCCATGTGGCTAGGAACAATAGCGGACTCTCCCCTTACTGAGCATGTGCAAACAGTCTAACGCAGCTAAAACCACATATAACGCACAGCATGCTGCACTTTCTTTGAACGTCCAGCGTTACACTGTAGCGCAATGTGGGCACTGTGAACAGCCCATTGATTTTTCATTACTGTGAGTTGGGCTGCTAACGTGCGCCTGTAACGTCCCACTGTGAAAGCAGTCTAAATCCAATAGAAAATCTTTGGAGGCAGCTGACACCTGACAGATCTAGAGATCTATATGGAGGAATGGACCAAAATCCCTGTTGCAGTGTGTGCAAACCTGGTCAAGAACTACAGGAAACTTTTGGCCTCTGTAATTGCAAACAAAAGCTTCTGTACCAAATATTAGCACTGATTGTCTCAGGTGTTGCGCAGCTCTGCGACTTATCAGCCCGGATCGCCGCCTCTCCCCCGCCCCACTGATTGACTTTCTTGGTCGTGGATTTTGCTGCTAGAGGAGGCAGAGCTATGAGCCGCAGCTCTGCCCCCTTTAGCAGCAAAATCCACAACCAAGAAAGTCGTGGATTTTGCGGGGGAGGGAGGGGGGATTTAGTTAGATTTCACCGGCGGGGATGCGGCGGTTTAGGTAGGGCAGACATGTTAAACACATTTTTTTAAATAAAAACATGATTTTTAGGAGACTTCAGCGTCTCTTCAAGTGCAGCAGTGCAATACAAATAAATTCTTTAAAAATCATACAATGTGATTTCCTGATTTTTTTTAAATGCTGTCTCCCACAGTGGGAATTCACCTACAATGGTGAATTTCAGACCCCTCCATGATTTATAAGTTGGAGAACTTTCAAAATCGCAGGATGTTCAAGATGCTTATGTTCCTCACTGCCTTTTATTCAAATCAGGATTTACATGTTCAACTGTCCATCAGGAACTAATGGAATATATTTGTAGTGCTGCTGGCTACAAAGTGTTAATCTCTCAACAGTGGGAGGAGATGGGCTGAATCAGACAATCTCCTCTGTGCTGGACAAGGAACTCTCATGCTACTAGCAAAAAGGGACTACAGGGTGCGGCCTGCAAGGAACTTTCAATATAAAAGTACAGATATGCAGCACACAAAATATTGTGCACTGCAAATCTAAAATCAAATCCATTAAAGAAAATAGAAGGCTGGATTGGGACAGTGGGCAGCATGTAAATCATCTGAATGAGCTGGGAAATCACCACAACCAGTGGTTTATAGTGCACCTGTAGCCCTTATTACACAGCAGCATTTTCAGCCTTGGTTTCAGTCCTGGTGGGACTTAAAGAGACTCCGTAACAAAAATTGCATCCTGTTTTTTATCATCCTACAAGTTCCAAAAGCTATTCTAATGTGTTCTGGCTTACTGCAGCACTTTGTACTATCACAGTCTCTGTAATAAATCAACTTATCTCTCTCTTGTCAGACTTGTCAGCCTGTGTCTGGAAGGCTGCCAAGTTCTTCAGTGTTGTGGTTCTGCTATTAACTCCCCCTTCCAGGCCCCTCTATGCACACTGCCTGTGTGTTATTTAGATTAGAGCAGCTTCTCTATTCTCTCTTATCTTTTACAAGCTGGATAAATCGTCTTCTGAGCTGGCTGGGCTTTCACATAGTGAGGAATTACAGACAAGGGCAAAGCTGTTTGCAGGAAGAAAAGAGCAGCCTGAAACTTCAGTTCATGAGAGATGCAGGGGGAAAGAAACACACAAATGATCTCTTGAGATTCAAAAGAAAGGGTGTATACAGCCTGCTTGTGTATGGATGTATCTTCTATGTGTGGACATACTGTACATCAACCTACTTCCTGTTTTGGTGGCCATTTTGTTTGTTTATAAACAAACTTTTTAAAACTGTTTTTAACCACTTTTAATGCGGCGGGGAGCGGCAAAATTGTTACAGAGGGTAATAGGAGATGTCCCCTAACGCACTGGTATGTTTACTTTTGTGCGATTTTAACAATACAGATTCTCTTTAAAGGGCCAATTGGATCTATGGGTCTTACATTCCATGGATCCTCTTCTAACATTGAGTGATATTTACCTGCCTGGTCTATTTCCTCTAACTCACTCCCTGAACCCTCATCTGACGGCTTCCGGGCTATAGCACCGCCCCCTTGAAGAGTAAGGCCACATACACACATCAGACCATAGTCTTTTGAAAATGAAAGATCACAGACCAATCTTACCACCCTTTATGTAGTATGAGAGCCATACTCTACACAGTCTTTTCTATAGAGCTGAACTTCACATCAGAAAAAAAATCTTTGCAAGATGCTGCACACACAGATGCTGTACAGACACAAAAGATCAGTATCTGCAAAAGATCTGTTCCTGCCAAAAATCCATTCCTGCAAATTGCAATGATAGTCTATGAGATCTGCAGATCATCATACACACATGATTTAACTGACATTCATCTGCAGATCAGATCCACCAGGATGGATTTTCAGATCTGCAGATGATTGCTTGATCTGCAGATGAATGTCAGTTAAATCATGTGTGTATGATGATCTGCAGATCTCATAGACTATCATTGCAATTTGCAGGAATGAATCTTTGGCAGTAACAGATCTTTTGCAGATACTGATCTTTTGTGTCTGTACAGCATCTGTGTGTGCAGCATCTTGCAAAGATTTTTTTTCTGATGTGGAGTTCAGCTCCATAGAAAAGACTGTGTAGGTATGGCTCTCATACTACATGAAGGGTGGTAAGATTGGTCTGTGATCTTTAATTTTCCAAAGACTATAGTCTGATGTGTGTATGAGCCTTAATGCTGTGGTGCTTCCGTGGCTCTCTCTATCTCAGAGGGAATGCCATGGCACCTATCTGCAAGGGGGCAGGGCTATGTGCTATAAGCTGGCGGACACGAGGTTCAGGGAGTGAGTTGGAGGAAAAATGACCGATAATTATAACTTAATGTTACAAGATGATCCATAGAATGTAAAATTTAGACTGAATAGGCTCTTTAACCTCCTAGGCGGTAATCCCGAGCTAGGGTCAGGGCAGAAAACCGCAGCTAAGAGCAGTAATCCCGACCTCTGCTCGGGGTAGCCGCCGGAGGCTGAATGCAGATCAATGCGTGCAGCGGGAGCGTTTCTACATACCTCCCGGGGATCCCGACGTCAGCCGGCATTCTTCTTCCTCTCCTCCGGGGCTTTGCTTCCTGCTGGTGAGCTCGCTGGCTGTCGTCATTACGACAGCCTGAAATTTCACTTTAGAATTGTAGCGCCACCCGGAGGATGGAGGCATAACGCCAAGGGGGTTATGGTGCCCACTAACGGTACAATTTTTGTTGAAGAATCATACAAGCGATCAGATACATGCAATCAGATTGGCACAAAATAAACCTTGTTGATGTCCTAAATCAACTGCAAACAATAGTAAAGGTGATCGTTCGATATTGGAAAAAAAAGTTTTTTATGATTGATTGTGATGGATAGACAGTACAAATTGGTTTGTTGATGGTGAAATAATCTATTATGACATTTGATTTCCGATTGCTCGGGAAATTCTTTGCTGATAATTGTACCGTTAGTGGGCACCTTAAAACGCAGAATTGAATTCTGCAAGGCTGGCGTGCTCGATGCTCAGCTACTGCAGTGTACATATAGTTCTATACGGCGTATTAAACCTGACAGCCCGACATGAACGATCAAGGTGCTGGAGGATTTTGTATGCAGGAGACAGCTCCTTGCGTTACAGCGCTTGAGAAACAGCAGGTGACTGCGAGAGCTGTGCGTCCCCCGTTGTGTCTGTACATGAGAGACCCCCTGGCAGCTTGTCTGTACCTGTGTCATTGGGGCTCAGGTGTTCAGTATGCTGGGAAGGAGGCTGCAGCTCAGTTGGGTGCATATCATGATGGGGAGTTATTAAGCTTCCCCACCCCAAGTCATTTCCGAGCCAGCTATTCTGGCAAGAAGAGAGAGAGGGAGGTAAAGGCAGATCAGGAAGCAGCATGTGGCTGGAGCAGATCCTCATTAGCACATTTTTCTTGTTGATAAGTCTTGGTTCCTGCCTGACAGAAGCATTGACCGGTCTGTCCCTGGAGCCCTCTGCTGCAGACACTGCACGCTCCAACCTCAGGGCAAAGCAGCAAAATTATAATCATGCTCTCCCACCCATCCCCCCCCCCCCCCCAAGTCCCAGCATAACAATGAGAGCAGCAGCCAGCCAGAGAGAGAGATTAATGGCCTCCCTCACAGCCCCCTTCTCCCTGTCTTGGCCGGTGTCACTTCTGCGCTACTGCCAGAGACCGGAGACGTCCTCACATGTTAACTCCTTGGCAACCACACACCTTACCGTACGGTTTCTGCTAGAAAGATTACATCACGCATTATGTGTACACAGTGGCATAGCTAAGGAGCTACGGGACCCAGTGCCAGTTTTACATTGGGCCCCCATCCAAGCATTCTATACACAACAATTGATAGGGCACCCCCACACATTTGCCAAGGATAGCCACACCACTAGCAGAGGTCTCAGGCCCCGGTTCACATTGGTCTAAAAAACTGAAGGTTTACAGGACTGTAACGGAAAGGACGAAAATAAATGTGAACAGATCCAATGTTAACCAATGGATACGTTCACATTGGTCCATTTGAATGGATTTGTTTGGTACGTTCCGAAAGGACCACAAGTTTGGGTCTGCTGTGATTTTTCTGGACCAACGGATGCGTCACATTGACTGCGCCCTAACAAGGGTCAAGGAGAGAAACTGCCATGGATCAGTTTTCCATCTGTGCAAGTGTGATCCAGGCCTAAGTTGGAAATGGGGAACAGTTTGTTAATGATTTCAGGCACAGGAACTAATACTGTGGTTAAGGGAGGGCCCTCTACAGGCCACTATGGCCCAAGTGCCAAGTGCAGTCTCAAACTCTTCATCTCCAATGGCTACACCACTGTGTGTACATGTAAAGATTTCTGTCAGTGCTTGCTTAACCTCCCTTGGACCTTGGTCATTGAAATCTATGCACTTTTTGGCACCTGATATGCCTGCCAGGGCGTAGATTTCAATTACTGTGGCACACAGACCCAATCAAGGCCGCACTCCCATTGCTGCAGCCCAGTGGCATAGCTAAGGAGCTATAGGCCCTGATGCAAATTTTACATGGGGCTCCCCCCAAGCACTCTATACATAACAAGTGATATGGTGCACCAAAACCTGCCAAGGACAACCACAGTGTCAGAGTTGCAAGAAGGGGATGGGGAACAGTGTGTTAAGGATTACTACTATTCAACGCATTTATAGAATTGATTATTACAGGACCAATGTAGAGCTAATACTGTGATAGAGGGTGGACCCTTCAGGGCCCTTCTGGCCCAAGGGCCCCGATGCAGTCGCTACCTCTGCACCCCCTATTGCTACGCCACTGCTGCAGCCCACTCACTCTGCTGTCGCAATGACAGCAGAGCTCCGTCGGCTGGTCAGAAGATGATTTCATTGGCTCCTGACCCTGTGATCACTGTGAGCCAATCACATTGTCCATGGGGCGTGACGTCGGTGAGCCCCGTTTTTGTACCAACAAGTCTCTGGTCCATAAGAGGCCAGAGACTGATGGTACTTTAGTGGTAAAGCTTCTAGTGCCACTATTTACCTAGCACTGGTGTGTGGTCATGCCTCAGTAGTCTCTACTTTTATAATGGCATATTTATAATACCTCAGGCTCACATCAAGATTAGATTTTGTTCCTTTTTAATTGCAGAGCAGAACAGGGTACCATAGTTACCCTAAAGTGGCAAAAAGAAACTTCATTCACTTGTACAGGCTCGGTCCGCCCATGATGCCAAGTGAGGCGTCTTCCTCAGGCGGCAAAAGTCTGGGGACAGCACCAGGCACAAACAGGAAGTCAACCCTTACAAATTTGTAAGGGTTCACTTCCGGTTCTAGATTTTTTGCTGCCTGAGGCAAACTTGGGCGTGTATTTAGTCCAGAGAGGCTGTGCATTGCCCCTGTAGGTTTGCAAGCGAATGCATCCATGAGCGCTGTCACCAGTCTGTATGTAAGCAAAAAGTCTAGAACTGCCCCTGTACTTGTATAACCAGTTACAACTCTCAACGGAAAAAGTATCAGCCCGCAGTCTGTCAACTTTCATTGATTCTCATACTACTGCTTTTTTTGCCTTTTACCACATGTGAATTTGCAATAAATAGTATTGTCCCGATTTAAAACTTCTAAATTAAAACCAATGTAAGTAAATTAGATCATTTACACTGTAAATTTCACATGTGGGTTAAAAACTCAACATTGCAGCATCATTTACGGTACATAGTGTGCATTTTCCCATTGACAATCATTAGCAACTGTGGCAAAACGTAAGTATTGTAACACACATGGACATGCATAGTGTCCGAACGATGCATAGCGTCTGCATGTGAAAAACCATTCAGGTTTTCCGTGCAGATAAGTGTGCACCCTCCACAGTAGTGATATGTAGAAAAATAGTGTACAGGGTGTTTGATACAAACAATGCTGCTCTCCACTGTTTCCTTTGCATTTGCTATGATCAAAATGTAGTATGCCACTGGCAATCAATAAATTGGTGGTGATCAGCTTCATTGCCACTTTATAAATGGGATGAATGAAAATGCCAATAAATAATGGGCCGCTAATGGAAAGTAGCTGTAATTGCAATACTGCTGGAAATCTATTCAACTAATCACCAAAAATGAGTAACCAACGGAAGAATGTTCAGAAGATGGATCGGGGAACGATTGTTACCCATGTTGCCGGAGATCCCCCATCTTCCGAAATTGCTTCCCACGGTAATGAGGTGATCGTTCAAACGAACATGGTAATTAGCGCGGGACTCAATGTGATCTAATGCTCGTTCAGTGACTGCCGCAGGTGGTTAGTTGTTAAACATCAAGATGACAATTGTTTATCGTGGAAACGTTGCCTTAAAAATCACACTGTGGGTATGGACCTCTATTTATGCAGCAATAATGATACTTTTCTGGTGAACAGGCAGTTTACGCCTTCATAATTAGACCCATCAATTCATCATCACCCACTATGGCCTCGATTCATAAAAGTGAGTGCGGTAGTTCAGAGACGGGCGGGAAATTACCGCTAGCGGTAAATGAGGGTTTTTGCAATGAATTCATGATAAAAATCAGAGTGCGAGGTGATTGCGATAGCAGTCGCTAAGTGAGCGGTGTGGTGCGGAAAGCTGTCGGTATAATTTGCTGAGTGCGGTAGTTTGCCGCTGACTTCCTAATGACAAGGTGCATGCTGGGTAGAAGTGGGCAGTTTTAGACACACATGGGTAGTGTACTGGTTAAGGGCTCTGCCTTTGACATGGGAGACCAGGGTTCGAATCCTGGCTAGGTCAAGTACCTATTCAGTAAGGAGTTAAAGGCAAGACTCCCTAACACTGCAGGGTGGCCTCTTGAGCGCGTCCCAGTGGCTGCAGCTCTTGAGCGCTTTGAGTCCGACAGGAGAAAAGCGCTATATAAATGTTCGGATATATATGTATATAATTATTCTTATAAATTATCTAACTCTGTACGATTTCTAAAAGCATGGGTGATATTACAACGACACTTCCTCCTCTGTATCCTTAAAAATTCCATAACATTAAGTTGAAAGGGCTCCATTTGTCACCTAAAATGCTACTGTGCAGAGCAAACTCGGCAGGTCTTTGTTGGTGATAACAACATGTTATTTATCACTTCCTTACTCCTCCACTTTTTTTTTTACATGAATACACTTCATTCAGTTTACTGACACAAACAACGTTTTCATTACTGCACTATTACCGCATGTGGTAAAACATGCGTTATATTTTATGAATCCACTATCAACAACATACCATGCGGTAATTTACCGCTTGGGCAATAACGCATGCGGTAATGCTTTGTGAATCGAGGCCATTGTTACATGGAACATCGCACTGCAATGCATCACCAAGTATGGCCAGTGCAGTGCCTTTTATATAGTGTGTGGCATCTCAACACACTGCATGCAGTGCATTACCACAAAACGTGCGCATTAACAGTGGCAGTGAACCACACTTTTCTTTGACTGTATGCTTCCGTGCATGTGTGTGATGCGACTTTCTGTTGCGCTCCTGCTTTTACAGGGAATGCAACTCCCAATGTGAATGTAGCCTAAAACCAAAAGGGCTTCAAACCCCTTTCTACGTTATCCAAAGCAAAAATATATATTTTATCCTGGTGTTGGGCTTATACTGTAAGTAGCTTTCACTGCAGGTGACAGAAATAATGTACATTGTGTAGGTTCCTCCTACTTTGCTTGCAGGCGCACCTGTTTAAACAACATTTTACGTAGTCACCCCGATTAACCTCTATACATAATGCTGATGACACACTCAGCTTTCAAGTGTAGCGATACGGAAAGTTACATTTTACACTCAGATAGTGATTTGCCTCAGGCTGCAGAAGCCCAACCCAAGTGTTCCCAGCTCATGTGACCTTTTCTGAGCTTCTGAGGCATTGTTGTACACAAAACACACCTATTCACGGGACATGTGTCATACCTGTGACATGCTATGTCAGGAACTGCAGGTCTGACTGAATAAATAAATACACATATTTTATCAGACAAAAGAAAGATTGAATCCTTCAACTGAGGTTCATTGATATCCTGCACAGTAACGTTGCTTGATCATTAATTTAGGGTCCAGCATGTAAATTCTCAGAGGAATAAATACAAAAACATTGTGTTGTTGCCCTAAAACAGGGGCGTCTCACCCACCAGGCAAGTATAGGCGGTTGCCTGGGGCGCCATGAGGTGGTGAGGCGCCATGAGGTGGTGAGGCGCATTCCCCCGCCACTGCTACCGTGACCATGTTTTTTTTTTGTTTTTTTTATATATATATTATATTACCTCCCGACTCAGTCCCCGGTGCTCGGCACGCTACCATGTGCTCAGCAGTGCCTCAACCTCCACTTCTCCCCAGCCAATAGAGCAATCAATACTGCTCTTCTCTGCCAGGCTCCTTCTTTAAAGCCGTGCCCCTTCTTCTCAGTAGCCACACAGGTGTGTGTTTACCTCGTGTGGCCCAGCCTTTAACTCCGCCCCACGCCAGTCAAACCAGGAGCCAGCGGCCAGCCAGCTTATGCCCCTGACAGTCTGACCCCCACCTGTGTCACTGGCTGCACACAGACACTGGAGCGAGACAGCCAGGGGACAGATGCAGTCACAGAGAGAATAATGTGATGTGCCCGTGTTGGAGCCCCGCCCCTGCACAAGACAGCAACACAGCCCGGGAGAAGGGAAGTTTCTGCTCCAGAGTAGTGATGGGAATTCCGGCTCTTTTCAGAGAATCGGCTCTTCTGAATCGGCTCCCATTAAAGAGCCGGCTCTTACGGCTCTGAATCGGCTCTTCATTAAATATCACTAAACACCGCTCAGAATCGGAGTAAAAGCCCCGCCCCCGTCTCCATGACAATTCCAGACTGCTTCTCTGACTGCGGCAATCCCTCCTGCTACTGCTCTGCTCCGCCCCATACACTCCTACAAGCTGCAAGAGGAGGACTACATCTCCCAACATGCCTCAGCGCCCTTTATTGCAGAGCAAAGCAGAGCTCTGTGGGGCGGCTGAGGCATCAGCTCTTTCAAAACTGAGAACCGGCTCTTGTCGTTCGCAGCAAACAGCCGGCTCTTAGAGCTGGCTCGTTCGCGAACGACCCATCACTACTCCAGAGATGATAAGCCGCATGCACAGGCAGAAGAGAAGGTATGCAGGCAGGCTGCTAAGAACACTTCCTGTCCTGTGTGCAGACTCCCAGTACTGTTATAACTGCTAGAATGTGCCCTGCTCTTTTGATACTAGAGTTTTCTTTGAAAGCTGGTTAGGCTGTAGGCTGGTAAAGCTGTAAACCTGTGCTTTAGTGCTGTGCTGTCTCTCCCTCTCCCCTCTCTGTTCCTCTGCCCCCTCTTCCATCTTATGCTGTCTCTACCTCTCTCTGTTCCTCTGCACTCTCTTCCATTTTATGCTCGGCTTTATGTTTGTTTACGTGTATTTTCTAGTGAAACGCTTCCACATTACGATTATTTTCTGACAACGCTGCCCCATTACGATTATTTCCTGGTGAAACGCTGCTGCCCTATGATTAATTTCTGGTGAAATGCTGCTGCAATAAGTGTATTTTCTGGTGAAACGCTGCCACCTTACGAATATTTTCCGGTGAACTGCTGCTGCAATAAGTGTATTTTCTGGTGAGAGACTGCCACATTACGATTATTTTCTGGTGAATTACGATCATTACTATTATTTTCTGATGAAACACTGCCGCATTATGATTATTTTCTGGTGAAACGATGCTGCATTATGATTATTTTCCTGGGGGGGAGGGGCTTGGGGGGGCGCCACTGGTTTTCTCGCCTGGAGTGACAAAATGACTAGAGGCACCCCTGCCCTAAAAGAAACAATAAAAACTAGTTGAAAGTCAGAACATGCAAACATTTGTTCAGCTGTTGATGCAGACACCTGTCTGAAAATTGTGGCAATGAGAGTTCTTGCATTAGCTATTGGTTGAGCCTCTGCTATTTTAGCAGGAATGCTACAGCTGAAAGGAGGATGACGCCTCCTGTCGTATGCAATCTGAGAAAAAAAGCTGGCATTTCCTATAATGATGTTTATTATTTCATAGAAAACATCCAAAAAAACAATATTTCAGGACCACACAGAGCCCCTTTCTCAAGGCAAAGCCTGCTGAAGGCAAGTATCTGCCTGCTGCTTGTAAGTACATTCTGCAAACGGGCATAATCACCTCTGTGCACTAACCAAAGTGATGTGCAGTGTATGGACGCCTGTCTGAAAATGTCTGATGTTTGTATATTCCTGTTGGACCTTAAAGGGGCACTATGGCGAAAAATTGTTAAATTTAAAATATGTGCAAACATATACAAATAAGAAGTACGTTTTTCCCAGAGTAAAATGAGCCATAAATTACTTTTCTCCTATGTTGCTGTCACTCACAGTATGTAGTAGAAATCTGACAGAAGCGACAGGTTTTGGACTAGTCCATCTCTTCATAGGTGATTCTCAGGGATTTATTTATTTTCAAAAGCACTTAGTGAATGGCAGGTGCTCTGTCCAACTGCCCAAAAACTGCAGCGAGCAGGGAAGCTGGCCAGCATCATTATTTAAATCCTTTTTAGGGAATATCTTTATAAACAATAAAGGACATGCTGAGAATCCCCTATGAAGAGATGGGCTAGTCCAAAACCTGTCACTTCTGTCAGATTTCTACTACCTACTGTAAGTGACAGCAACATAGGAGAAAAGTAATTTATGGCTCATTTTACTCTGGAAAAAACGTACTTCTTATTTGTCTATGTTTGCACATATTTTACAATTTTTTTGCAGGTTTGGCCCCTCAATGAAGTTTCCTGTAGCCTTAGAAGAAAAATAGCTGCAAAGAAAAAATGTTTCCACTTCCATGCTAGACTGTGGGGATGGTGCTCTTTGAGTTATACTCAAAACGTTTCTTCCTCCAAACACGGACGTTTGAATTGAATCCAAAGAGCTCTGTTTTGGTATCAAGCCTTCACTAAATCAATTTTCATTGGCAAACGTAAGACTTTGCATTTGTCTTCTTAGGGCAGGGGGACTTTCTGGGTGCTGCAAGATTTCAATCCATTATGATTTCAATATAAAAAAAATAAATGAAAGTCAGTGTGTGGGTGAGGAAGTACAAGGAGTATTGCAGTAAGGAGGGGGTTACAATTAGTGCGAGGTGCAGGTGGGGGAGTCCTGTGAGGGCAAAGGATATCAGGATTTTTGGGTTTATGCTGTTTGCAGTTGTGGGCACCTACTGTATATATTGATTTCACCTCCCGCCAAAGAAATTCTACTCCTCACCACAGAGCTGCTAGTCATGTTTGTCATGTCTTTAAATAACACATTTCTCCAGAATCCAGCTTAATATAGAAATAGCAGGCACTTAGTGACAAAGACCCATCTGCACTGGGTCATCACATCATTCAGCTTGGCCAATGGCCCAACACCAAGCATGAAGAGTCATTGAGGATCCTACAACAAGCTGGAGATCAGTATCCCATCCAGGCCATCCATAAACCATTGGCAAGCATTCATCACATTTCTTTATACCACACTCCCAATAGCAGCACATATGCACGGTCTAGTTGCTGTTCCAAGCACACAGCTGGGGAAATACAATTACTACATACAAATCTATGTAACACAAGAAAAATAAATTACAAGGTAATCATCTGCTTTTGGATGTCAAACCATCACATACAAATGACAGTCATTCTTCTGGTATTGAAGCTGTAAATAATGTTTTTCGCAAGAAAAGTTTTTTTTTTTCTGTAGATCGGATATGAGCGCATAATGTATACATGTGGACCATCCATGTCATTATGTTACGTCAACTGATTATTAACAGTCATGCCACCTTTAATCAAATCTATTCAAACCATACCAAAGGGCCAATTAGTGCTTATCGCCAAGTGCAGCAGCTATCCTGGAACAACTATATAATTACATTGGTCTCCATTTGTGTGGTATGACCCGAGAACCATATAATGTTGTCAGTCATACAGCGTTATTATCTGCAAAACGTCTATGATTGTATGAACTTTCTATTGATACGCAGCCCTCATCTCAGAATGGATAGTTGATCATTAATTCACTGACGCAAAGCTGACAACATTGCAGAAGACAGGAAGGGGCAGGATCATGTTATGACTCATGCCTAAGTTCCACACTGTAAACACTTGGGCACAGGTTCACTTTAAACCCCATTCAGAGTTTACTCAATCGGTGTCCTAATCTGACCTAAACATTTTATTGAAGTGTGCCAATAAAAGAAACATGTCTCATCAGCCCCAAATTGCTCCAATCTCAAAAAAAATGCACTAAATCATTACTAATGCCTCCCTCCTCCAGAATCTCTTTCCTTAGCCTGTCACCTTTTTTGATTGTTTTTTGCTCCTTTATTGATTTACGTTCATTTGTGCTAGGGAAGGTCTCTCTCTACCTTTTTAACAAGAATTCTGCTCCACTTCACATGCACTCCGACGGTGACCTTATCATCTACACTCAATATCTCTATATTATCTTATGATACGTTTCTCATAGATCACTTTCCACCCATAATTTTTTATCTCCTTATAGCCATTTTTCCATGTGGGTAGGAGCGTTGATGGGGGTCTAGGGTAAAGTCGTAGCAGAATCTATGAGAACCAAAGTGCCTTCAGGATCTATGGCTATGCAGCCAAATTGTAATGACATGTGACTTTGACATTTCTGAGAGGTACGTATGGGGGTTTTAAAGGGTGGGTGGTACAAAGTTAGGTTAGTTGGGTGATAGGAAAGGTATAGTTTAATCGATACTTACCTATGGAGAGGGAAGACTCTAAGTCCCCTCATTCCACCGTTGTCCCCTGGTGAAGTTACGTGGCTTATGGGCTCTTCAGCAGTCTTCGGAAGTATTGCCATCTCTGAGCACAACCTTACTGTGCATGAGTGAGCACTAACCTTGCGCAGTGCAGAGTGCATCTGCTTATCTTCGGAATTACTCGGGGATGCGAGTACTTCCCAAGATTACCCAAGGAGGACTGCAGGTGTATTCAACCAACTTCAACAGGGCCTGGAGCTGGAACAATGGGATGTAAGTAGGACTGGAAAAGCTCAATGGGAACCAGAGCCTTCCTTCTACATAGGTGAGTATCTGACTCATTTTTTTCATATTTACTTTCAAATGTAACCATCTACTGTACCTCACAACACCAAAATCCATGGGTGTAACAATCACTCCCGTCGCAAGGGGGCCTGGAGGTTTTGTGGGCCCTCCTCCTCCCTCTCCCGACCGCAAGTGCAGCCAATTCGCAAAAAAAACCTCCCCATATGCTCACTAAAACTGTCCTTGCCACTTCCTCCACCATGCAGAGTAGCGGGAGTGTCTGTAATTTTTTCCTCCTTCCAGAACACTCTCTGCTGCCATTCGCTGGCTCACGATCACATGTACCTCATGGCATTTGGGGTCCAAAGGGGACCCATGCTATCATTTTTGTAGGGGGGCTATTAATTCTAGTTACGCCCCTGCCAAAATCCTCACATTTATACAGAATTATGTACTAAGCAATATATATGCATCAAGGGGCACTTGAGATGATGTTACTCACAACAGTGGGTACATGGCCAACACGGTCATTAATAAAGGGGTACATGCTGTAATAATGTTGAGGAATACTGCTCTATATACTACTCAGACAGCTGACCAGGAAGTGGCAGCCAGTTGCAGGAGTGGGCGTCACATTCACTCTGTTTCTGAGGAACAGGAAAAACATTACTACAGGCACAACAGGTTAACGTCTGTCTGTTACTGTTGTGGTCATATTTCTGCCTTACAGTTAATGCATTGTGCTCCTTCTACACCAAGCTGAAATTAAATAATGTTTCCTCTGTTGTAGCTCCGTTTTGAATGCCTGACTTGCTCACAAAGGGCCGCTTTCTAACAAATCTGAAAAGAATGAGCTTGTGAAGAGGGGGTTGTGTACCAAGACAAAGAGAGGAATGTGCAAAGAAAAGCTGTAGTAGGGGGTAGCCATGACACCTGGAGGGTCTGTGGCCACAGAAGGCCTGGAGGTCACATGCAGGGGCAGAGGTCATGCTCAGCCATGACCAGTAGCCAACAAAACATTCAGCCCCCACTAGGATTTTTCCCCCCTTGCTCTGAGAGCAATAAATACTTACGTTGCCTTCATATTTTCTACTTATTTTAACATTTTAGGGTTCGTTCAGACTCTATGAAACCCTATTGCTATCTAAAGCCTATGCACCGCTTCCCAATGATTTTGTACCTTTGTATATATGAGATGAAAAGAAAACAGATCTAATTGGGCAGCATGGTGGCATAGTAGTTAGCTCTTGCCTTGCAGCACTGGGTCCCCAGTTTGAATCGCAGCCAGGGCACTATCTGAACAGAGTTTGTATGTTCTCCCCATGTCTGTTTGGGTTTCCTCTGGTCACTCCGGTTTCCTCCCATATCCCAAAAAACATACAGATAAGTTAATTAGCTTCCCCCTAAATTGGCCCTAGACTGCAGAACATACAATACATGATACATACATAGATGTGAGAATACGGTAGGGATTAGATTGTGACACTACAGATGTCAGCAATATATAAATAATAATAATATGTTCTTTTGCAGTCATAAATAGCAGTTATGTGATATCAAAAGTTCTTAGTTAAATGTGCTCCATACTCCTCAACTCCTTTAGGGCAGGTTCAGACGGACGCTTGCGGTATTGCACCTCATACCCCCAGAAGATCTGCCAACCTTAGTCCACGCCTTCATCACATCCCGACTGGACTACTGCAATGCTCTCTACACTGGCCTTCCAAAAAAGGTCTTGTACCGACTACAGCTGATACAGAATACTGCTGCCAGACTGCTAACCAACCAACCCCGTCACTGCCACATAATGCCAGTCCTGCACTCCCTTCACTGGCTACCTATAGAATGGAGGGTCCTATTCAAGATCGGCCTACTGACATTTAAATCCCTGAATAATTTAGGCCCTGGATACATGAAAGATATGTTGCAGCTGCGTAGCAATCCCCGCATTCTCAGATCAACAGGTTCTAATAATCTAGTCATACCCAGAGTCCACTTGGAAACTTTCGGTCCCAGAGCCTTCTGTCATGCTGCCTCTACGTTTTGGAACTCCTTACCTCAACAGATCAGGACAGCTCCATCCCTGGACGTGTTTAAATCCAGACTGAAAACCCACCTGTTCAGTTTGGCATTTGCAGAAATATAACTTTTGTTGTGTGAATACTTCATCCTACTAATTACTGAATCTGAGAGAGCCTAAGCGCTTTGAGTCCTATGGGAGAAAAGCGCTATAGAAATGTTATTGTATTGTATTGTATTGTTTACCGCCAGCATTCGAGACTTGGCGTCAAAACGCTCCTATTCAAGTGAATGGGAGCGTTTACACCGAGCTTTTACATGCGTTTACACGAACGTGGCGTTCGGGTCCCGATTTTCGCTAGCGTTCGAGCTGCCCCTGGAAGCGACATGTAGCTTCCAGGGGGCGGCCAACCGCGATGGCTAATGTCCCCCTAGGGGAAGAAAAAAATGTGACCGCATCGGAACGCGACGCGAGGGCTACTGAAAGCCTGACCGCGCAGCCGCCGCAATGCCCCCAAACACAACGCCGCTCAAATGTCCGTCTGAACCAGCCCTTAAGGTAAAGTGTTTGTGTACTTACAATATACATAAATCTGCTTAAAATAATTAATAACACACAAATAAAGAATGTGACTTACAGTGGATCAGGACTCGAGCCCTTGGCCGACAGTTGAGGGCTGAATGCTGTACGGATGTGTTCTGTTGTTATGGAGGGGGGACGATGGTGGGGTGGGGACAAAGCAGCTTCCAGCAAGAAGGCTATGGAGGAGAACAATGTGATTGGCCAAGATGAACCAGCACTTTGGATCTCTCGGCAATGCATTGGGGAGGCTGTACACACACTTGATTCTCGGCAGAGATGGCACTGAGTGTTGCATGCTTACTTGTCATGCTTGTGTGACTCCTTGCCTCCTCTTGTGTCCATCATCTTGTGACATCATGCTGGAATCTTTTGGGAATCTGCCTGTAGTGTGTGGGCAGGCAATAGATCCAGAGCCGGGACAAGGTCCTCCAGCACCCAAGGCTGAGACACCAAAGTGCGCCCCTCCATCCCTCCCCCCCAGCCATCACACACTGATTGCTATTAGACTAAGAGGTGCCACAGGGCCCACAACCTCCCCAACACCTTAATATCTAGTTATCTGGCTTGCAGTCACTGCCATGTATCCCCTTTTCTTATTTCTTTCTGCTTCAAACACAATTAGGAATGACAGCTGAATGAATTTTTGCGCCCCCTCCTACACTGCGCCCTGAGGCTGGAGCCTCTCCAGCCTATGCCTCGGCCCGGCCCTGAATAGATCCTTCTTGGATCAGAGAGGGATTTATCTTTTTTTTTTTTTTTTAAATCATAATTTATTGATATTAAGTCCAAATGATACAAATGCATATTTACATGGAATATCCAATCACATTCTTACAAAACATATGCCCCATGTTATAGAAGACAACAAGTACCGTAATTCCTCAAGCTTCGCTCTTCTGATCTTAATAACCTGATCCTCATGCTAGCTCGAGAATAAGCTTGATCATTGATTGGATTCTTGTATTCTCTATATATATCTCCTATGACCTCAGCTCTAATCGAAAGAGTCACACAGAGCTGTAGGTCAAGAGGAGAAAAAGAAAAAGAGAAAGAAAGAAAAAAGAAAAAAAAAAAAAAAGGAAGAAAGAGAAAAAGAGAAGGAAGGAGAGAGAAAGAAAAAAAAAAAAAAAAGGGACATCCTCCCCTCAAATATGTACATATACTTATCTATAAATCTATATATGCCCATAAGCATACCTACATATACATACCCTTGCGCCCGCACCCATGTGCGCACGCACGCCTTAGCTCCTGTATATCTGCCGTGATTGAGCCAAAAAGAATTTGATTATAAGATGCTATATGTTACGCTCCAAAATCCAAGTCGCTCATATTTCTGGGTAACTACTTATATGTGCATCTCCACACGCCTGTGAAGAGTCTCTCTATAATCAAGCCAGAGTGACCATTGTCCAGCAAACATGTCCTCCCTCCCATGTGCCGAGGATACCAGCTCTTCCATTCTCATTGTATTGTTCATTGCATCTGCTAGCTCCACCTCTCCTAGATATCTATCTTCTTTCCAATGTTTAGCTATCACATATCTAACTGACCCCATAATATGACCAAGAATTAACCTTTTTTCATGGCTGAATTTGCCAGGGAACATAGATAGTAAGGCTATTTCTGGGCAATGGTCAGTCCGGCACCGATTCATTTCATCAAACCACCCAAAAGCTATTTCCCACAAACCTTGTATTCTGTCACATTTCCACCACATATGCATGTAATCTCCCCCCCGTTGGCCACATCTCCAACATGTGTCTGTAAGTCCCTCCTGCCATCTACATATCTGAGCCGGAGTACGATACCAGCGAGTTAATAGTCTATAATTCCTCTCTTGGGCTGAGCACGAAATAGATGATTTATGGGTCAGGGTCAGTGATTTTTTCCATTCGGCTTTTGAAAAGGATTTTCCGAGGTCTGCTTCCCATGTGGAGATAATATTATCAAAGGGGTTTGATGTAATGTCTCCAAGGATTTGGTAAATTTTTGATAAAACATGTTCGGGTCTGAAATCTTTCACACACAAATTCTCAAACTTCGAACAGTCTCTCCATATCCCTTGGTCCCTCTCAATGGATTTAATGTAGCTATGTAGCTGATGATACTGGAGCCAGTTCGGTGACCCAGAATTCTCCTTGCTAATCTTCCCCATGTCCACCATGGGAAGCAGTATCCCCCTCACCAAAACCCCCCTCAACTGTGGCCAATTTTCCCTAGAAATACCCATAAAGGTTTCGGCTCCAACCGCAGGGGGGAAAGCTAGGTTGTCAAATATCGGAGTCAATGGCCCCGGTATAGATGACACTAGCTGGTTATTAAGCATTAAATTATCCCATACTGTCAGCACATTCCTAACCCACAAAGGTAAATTAGATTGTGAACTTCTAAGTCTCTTAGGGGTCCAAGGTAAAGCCCTCATGTCCAACTCTAAGATCTGTGACTCAAGCTCCACCCATTGTTTAGATTCTCTACTGTAATGCCAGTCTACTATGTGTGATAAGGCTATAGCCTTATGATATAATTCAATATCCGGGAGTCCTAACCCACCCACTTCCTTAGACTTACACAGCAAAGAACAACGAAGTCGTGGGATCTTCTTATGACCCCAGATGTACTTGGCGAATATTGACCTTATTGACTTGAAGACTGTTTTCGGGATGAATAGGGGAAGCGCCTGCATTACATGTAAAAATTTTGGCAAAATGTCCATCTTAAGGACATTTATTCTACCTATCCATGAGGGTTTACCATATGTAGGGGCAGCTAAATCTCTTGATATCGTATGTAATAATGGTATATAATTCAATGAATATAATTTAGAGAGATCTGATGGGACCTGTATTCCTAGATATTTTATATGCTGGTGTTGCCATTTAAAAGAAAAGGCGGCTTGTAATTTCCTCAGCAGCTGCCCAGGGAGATTAATGTTCAGGATCTCTGTTTTAGTGGTATTTATTTTAAAATTACTTAGGTCTCCGAACTTTTGAATCTCGGCAAGCATGTTTGGGAGAGAAATTAGTGGGGATGTAATAAACAATAACACATCATCTGCGTATAGAGATATCTTGTAGTGACCAGACCGGATCCTAAGCCCAGAGATGGAGGGGTTCAGTCTCATCGCATTTGCAAAGTGCTCCATAGTTAAGATATACAGTATAGGGGACAAAGGACATCCCTGTCTGGTGCCATTGTGGACCTCGAAGGCGTCCGACAGGAGACCATTCACCCTCACTCTAGCTGTAGGGAAAGAATATAAAGACATAATTCTCTGTAACATACCCGACCTCAGCCCCATATTTTGGAGGGTGAGTTCCAAAAAGGTCCAATGGACCCTGTCGAACGCCTTCTCGGCATCCACAGACACCAGACAACTAGGGATGCCCTCTCGTTGGGCGTATTCTATCAAAGTAGTGACCTTGAGCACATTGTCCCTTAATTCTCTATGGCTCACGAATCCGGTCTGGTCACCATGGACCACTTTAGGAATCAATGGACACAACCTATTCGCAATCAGCTTTGCGAAAAACTTTATGTCCAAATTAATTAAAGATATCGGTCTATACCCAGAGCACTCCATAGGATCTTTACCTGGTTTAGGCAATATGGTAATATAGGCCTGTAAGGCCTGTGATGAGAACCTTTCAGTAGACGAAACAGTGTTAAATGCTTCTAATAACAGGTGGATCAGATCTCCCTTAAAGGTCTTATAAAATGGAGCTGTGTAGCCATCTGGACCCGGACTCTTACCGCTCTCTGAAGCACATATAACTGAAGTTAACTCCTCTTCAGAGAAGTCTCTTTCTAGTGAGTTTAAGATCTCAGAGGAGATCTCCGGTAATTTAGTAGCTTTCAGATATGTGGAGATCCTGTCTTTCAGCTCAGCTGTAGGGAGATCATGATATTTGCTTCTAACATTATACAAATTATCATAGTATTCCTTGAAGATGTTTGCAATATCTTTTGATCTATGGATCAATCCTTTACTAGGGGAATTAATTTGGGGAATAAAAGTACTCGTTGTTCTCGGATGTATCAGTCTAGCTAATACCTGTCCACTTTTATTACCAAATTCATATGATCTAGCTGCTAGTTTCTCTCTATAACATAATGTCTTAGTGTCTAAGATCTGTAATAGATCGTGTCGGGCTTTAGATAGTTTGATAGCTACTCCCGGATCTCTACGAGCTTTATGCGTTACTTCGAGAGCATGAATTTCAGCTAAGAGGGAAGATACCTGGTGTGACCTCTCTCGCTTGATCCGTACCCCATGTGAGATAAACACCCCCCGTAGGACGCACTTTAATGCTTCCCACTTTATTAGTGGTGTTGTAGGGTCTCCAATATGGGCGGATTTAAAATCAGCTATTGTTCGCTGTATTTCTTCCTTACAGATTAAATCGTCTAGAAGTGCGCTGTTCAACCGCCATGAGAATTCTGGTTTGTTTTGCTCAATAATAAATGAGCAGATCACCGGAGAGTGGTCCGACCATAACATCTGCCCTATACTACATTGGAAATTAAGGTCCAACAAATGGTGTGAAGCAAGAATGTAATCAATTCTTCTATGCATATTATGTAAGGGGGAGAAGAAAGTATAATCTCTTATACCTGGGTTTAATACCCTCCACCCATCTACTAACCGAAGGTCTCTCAATCTGTATTTAATTTTAGATAAAATATTACGTGGTGTTGTTGATCGACCAGAAGAGGAGTCGCAAGTTGGTTCCAATGTAAGGTTCAGATCTGAGCCTATTACCACATGACCCTCCATAAAGTTACGTAGCTCGGATAGATATCCCAACAATTTTCTACCTTGATTTTTATTGGGGGAATAAATACCCGCCAACGTAAATAACTTTGATAAATGTTTAATTTTAACAAAAATAAATCTCCCAATATCATCAACTTTTTTATCGATAAACTCAAACTTAAAAGATTTATGGAAACCTATTGAGACCCCTTTTGATTTTCCATCTGGATTAGTACAATGGTACCATTTGGGGTAGAGTTCTGAATGAGCCAGTGGAGTAAGCCCCGACTTAAAATGCGTTTCTTGTATTATTAAAATGCAAACACGCTGTTTGTGAGCATTATATAAAATCTGGGAGAGGGATTTATCTGATGGTCGATCTGGTGTGTGGACACGTGAAGGTGTGATGGCTGGATAGTGTACTGGTGAAGGACACCACCTATTCAGTAAGCCAGATTCTATTCTGTAAGGAGTCCTTGGACAAGACCCTCAATTCCATAAAGCCTGTACACACACTTGATTAAAATCCGCTTCAGCCGATAATCCGGCGTGTGTACAGTAGCCCCCGACTGCCACCCTGCAAGCCATCCTCCACGGGGACCAACTTGGCCAAGTGACGGGCGATTCCTCTGTGCATGCCGCTTCTCCGCCACGTACACAATGCTCCATTGGCCCTCTGCTCCCCAACCCCGTGCATAGCAACAAAACGCGTTGTCAGCTACACAGCTGACTTCGCATCTGTAAAGTGCTGGCCCTGCAATGTCGCCCTTAACACTCCAGGGTGGCCTATTGAGCACGTCCTTATTGGCTGCAGCTCACAGGTGCTTGGAGTCTGACAGGAGAATAGTGCTGTGCAAATGTTGGTATTATTATTATATTATTAATGTGTCCATACATGTATCAATCTTTCTATTAGATTCCCTGCAGATGTGATTTCCTTGCTTGTAATCAATTCTCCAATATGTCCAATCGATCTAATTATGATTAATTTTGAACAAAGTCAATCATATTGATCGGACAGGATGGAAAATCTGAGTCGATTTGGAGTGGACAGGAGTAGCGGTAGATCGGTGGCCCATAACGCTGAACGGCATTGAACAGTGCAACGCTGCGGTTTGATCATTTTCCAATAGATTCCCTGCTGAAATCAATTAGAAAGGAATCGATCTTTGTTGAACATTGGGTGGAAATCTGATTGTGTATGGACACATTTAAAGTGGACCTGAACTCAGAACTCCTCTCTGCTCTAAAAGATACACAACAGCATAATAACCTTTAAACAAAAAAAAACATTTCTTTGTTAAAGGTGATCCCAATCCTAAAGTAAATCTGTATATTTTCTACTTCCTGATTCATGGAAGTAGACATATTGTTTACAGCCTGTACTTTCAAATGGGCTTATCTGCTTATCTGCAATAGGCAGTCATGTGACACAGGGGGAGATCAAATTACAACTAGTGACTAGACACAAATGAGGGGGAATTACACAGGCTAAACTCTTTAAATACATACAGGGAGCATTTCTGTTGTTTTCCTTGCATACTGTGCAAGAGTTCAGGTCCACTTTAACCACTTGCCGACCGCCTTAAGCCGATGGGCGGCGGCAAGGGCTGGGCCCAAACGACCGCAATACGCCCATCGGCGGCGGCAGCAGGCGTGGTTGTGTCGATCGCATCATTCGTGACGCGATCAGCCGCCGGCGATAGGCTCCGCCCCCCTCGCGCGCTGTAACCCGCCGGCCGTTCAGAAGCGTCGGCGGGTTACTAGCTACGGATCGCCGCATACAAAGTGTATAATACTCTTTGTAATGTATACAAAGCATATTATACAGGCTGCCTCCTGCCCTAGTGATCGAGGGACCACCAGGGCAGGCTGCAGCCACGAAGGTGAGCACCCGAGCACAACGATCTCCCCCCCCCCCTTCCCACTGATCGCCCACAGCACCCCTCAGACCCCCCCCCCCTGCCCACCCCTCAGACCCCTGTTTGCACCCAAACACCCCCCTAATCACCCATCAATCACTCCCTGTCACTATCTGTCAACACTAATTTTTTCACTAGTCCCTAAACTGCCTCCTGGGGGCTCCTGATCACCCCCCCCCCACACACACACACACTCTCAGATCCTCTCCAGAACCCCCCCCCCCACCCTGTGTACTGTATACATCTATCCTCCCCTGTAATCACCTGTCATTCACCTGTCAATCACCACCTGTCACTGCCACCTATCAGATCAGACCCTAACCTGCCTCTTACGGGCATCTGATCACCCTCCCACACCATCAGATCGCCCGCAGACCTACCCTCAGATCAACTCCAAAGTGCATTGTTTACATCTGTTCTGCCATCTAATCACCCACTAATCACTTATCAATCACCCCCTGTCACTGCTACTAATCAGATCAGACCCCTATCTGCCCCTAGGGCGCCTGATCAGCCGCCCACACCCTCAGAATGACCTCAGACCCCCCCAGACTCCCCCCCCCCCCCCCCCGTGTACTGTATACATCTGACGAGTTCATAGAAGATTTTATTTTTTGTCACAAGTTAGCGGAAATTGATTTTTATTGCTTTTTTTTTTTTAACAAAGTGTCAATTTCCGCTAACTTGTGACAAAAAAAATCTTCTATGAACTCACCATACTCCTAACAGAATACCTTGGGGTGTCTTCTTTCTAAAATGGGGTAATTTGTGGGGTTCCTATACTGTCCTGGCATTTTAGGGGCCCTAAACCGTGAGGAGTAGTCTTGAAACCAAATTTCTCAAAATGACCTGTGAAATCCTAAAGGTACTCATTGGACTTTGGACCCCTTAGCACACCTAGGCTGCAAAAAAGTGTCACACATGTGGTATCGCCGTACTCAGAAGAAGTAGTATAATGTGTTTTGCGGTGTATTTTTACACATACCCATGCTGGGTGGGAGAAATCTCTCTGTAAATGGACAATTGTGTGTAAAAAAAAAATCAAAAAATTGTCATTTACAGAGATATTTCTCCCACCCAGCATGGATATATGTAATAATACACCCCAAACACATTATACTACTTCTCCTGAGTATGGCGGTACCACATGTGTGGCACTTTTTTGCACCCTAAGTGCGCTAAGGGGCCCAAAGTGCAATGAGTACCTTAAGGCTGGTTTCACAGTGGGACGTTACAGGCGCACGTTAGAGCAGCCTGTAACGCAGCCCACCGCACAGTAATGAAAAATCAATGGGGCTGTTCACAGTGCCAAAAATGTCAATTTCTGCTAACTTACGACAAAAAAAAAAAATGAAATCTGCCACGGACTCACTATGCTCCTCTCTGAATACCTTAAAGTGTCTACTTTCCAAAATGGGGTCATTTGTGGGGTGGGTTCACTTTTCTGGCATTTTGGGGGGTGCCTAATTGTAAGCACCCCTGTAAAGCCCAAAGCTGCTCATTGGACTTTGGGCCCCTTAGCGCACTTAGGGTGCAAAAAAGTGCCACACATGTGGTATCGCCGTACTCAGGAGAAGTAGTATAATGTGTTTTGTGGTGTATTTTTACACATACCCATGCTGAGTGGGAGAAATATCTCTGTAAATGGACAATTGTGTGTAAAAAAAAAAACTTGTCATTTACAGAGATATTTCTCCTACCCAGCATGGGTATGTGTAAAAATACACCCCAAAACACATTATACTACTTCTCCTGAGTACAGCAATACCACATGTGTGGCACTTTTTTGCAGCCTAACTGCGCTAAGGGGCCCAAAGTCTAGAGTTGGGCCGAACCTCCGATTTTAGGTTCGCGAACCGGGTTCGCGAACTTTCGCGGAACGTTCGGTTCGCGTTAAAGTTCGCGAACCGCAATAGACTTCAATGGGGATGCGAACTTTGAAAAAAAAAATAATTATGCTGGCCACAAAAGTGATGGAAAAGATGTTTCAAGGGGTCTAACACCTGGAGGGGGGCATGGCGGAGTGGGATACACGCCAAAAGTCCCCGGGAAAAATCTGGATTTGACGCAAAGCAGCGTTTTAAGGGCAGAAATCACATTGAATGCTAAATGACAGGCCTAAAGTGCTTTAAAACATCTTGCATGTGTATACATCAATCAGGTAGTGTAATTAAGGTACTGCTTCACACTGACACACCAAACTCACCGTGTAACGCACCGCAAACAGCTGTTTAAACTAGTGACGGCCGTGCTGGACTGGTGCGCACCATGGCGAGAGTGCAGGTTTTGGTGGCTTTACAGCCCATATGGTCGGCCTGGCTGATGTAGCTGAATGACAGAACAGTGACTGCCCAGCTGATCAAATTTGGTCTGACCACAATGAAGCAACGACCTTATTATCTTTTGTGTGCCCCCCGAGACACTCATCTAGGCGCCGGTCATTGCTTCATTGTGATACGCAAGCCCCTTCACCACGGCAAGGTAATGATCACGAAGGGGAATGGGCGCATGTACATGCCTTTTCTTTTGTTGTTGCAGCTGCCCTCAGTGCAGCCAGAAAAATTAGGCAGTCATGTACACGCACCATAAAAATTATTACAGCGGCCGCTGCTAGCAGCGGCCTAAAAAATTCAGCAATCCGCCTGGAGTCCCGGACCCTGTTGGTGGTGGCGGAGAAGGTAGTGAAGCGGCCTGCAGGCAGACATGCTGTGTGGAGGGACTGGGAGCGACTTAGTCTTTTTGGGGCAGGCCAGGCAGCCAGTCACACGGCGTGCAGGCAGAGATGCTGTGTGTGCGGGGACTGACTTAGTCTTGGGGCGGGCAGCAGCCCTCCGGGATCCATGCCTCATTCATTTTGATAAAGGTGAGGTACTTAACACTTTTGTGACTTAGGCGACTTCTCTTCTCTGTGACAATGCCTCCAGCTGCGCTGAAGGTCCTTTCTGAGAGGACGCTTGCGGCAGGGCAGGAGAGAAGTTGGATGGCAAATTGGGACAGCTCTGGCCACAGGTCAAGCCTGCGCACCCAGTAGTTCAAGGGTTCCTCATCGCTGTTCACAGCAGTGTCTACATCCACACTTAAGGCCAGGTAGTCGGCTACCTGCCGGTCGAGGCGTTGGTGGAGGGTGGATCCGGAAGGGCTACGGCGAGGCGTTGGACTAAAGAACGTCCGCATGTCCGACATCACCATGAGATCGCTGGAGCGTCCTGTCTTTGACTGCGTGGACACGGGAGGAGGATTAGTGGCAGTGGTACCTTGCTGGCGTTGTGCTGTCACATCACCCTTAAAGGCATTGTAAAGCATAGTTGACAGCTGGTTCTGCATGTGCTGCATCCTTTCCACCTTCCGGTGAGTTGGTAACAGGTCCGCCACTTTGTGCCTGTACCGAGGGTCTAGTAGTGTGGCCACCCAGTACAGCTCATTCCCCTTGAGGTTTTTTATACGGGGGTCCCTCAACAGGCAGGACAGCATAAAAGACGACATCTGCACAAAGTCGGATCCAGTACCCTCCATCTCCTCTTGCTCTTCCTCAGTGACGTCAGGTAAGTCAACCTCCTCCCCCCAGCCGCGAACAATACCACGGGAAGGTTGAGCAGCACAAGCCCCCTGCGACGCCTGCTGCGGTTGTTCTCCTGCCGCTGTCCCCTCCTCCTCCTCCTCCCCCAAAGAAACACCTTGCTCATCATCCTCTGAGTCTGACTCGTCTTCTGCACACGACCTCTCTTCTTCCTCCTCCTCCCCCCTCTGTGCTGCCGCAGGTGTTGAGGAAACAGCTGGGTCTGATGAAAATTGGTCCCATGCCTGTTCCTGCCGTAACGGTTCCTGGTCACGCTCATTCGCAGCTTCATCCGCCACTCTACGCACAGCACGCTCCAAGAAGTACGCGTAGGGAATTAAGTCGCTGATGGTGCCCTCACTGCGGCTCACCAGGTTGGTCACCTCCTCAAACGGCCGCATGAGCCTGCATGCATTTTTCATCAGTGTCCAGTTGTCGGGCCAGAACATCCCCATCTTCCCAGACTGTTTCGTTCTACTCCAGTTGTAGAGGTACTGGGTGACGGCTTTCTTCTGTTCTAGCAGGCGGGAGAACATGAGCAGGGTCGAGAAATGAGGCGTCTCACCGGCATGTTGTTTTTACGCTGAATTTCTGCAAATCGTGCCATGGCTGTGTAAGAGCGCCTCAAATGCCCACAGAACTTCCTGGCCTGCTTCAGGACATCCGCTAAGCCAGGGTACTTTGCCACAAATCTTTGAACCACTAGATTCATGACATGTGCCATGCAGGGTATGTGTGTCAGCTTCCCCATATGCAAAGCGGCAAGCAGATTGCTGCCGTTGTCGCACACCACGTTGCCTATCTCCAGGTGGTGCGGGGTCAGCCACTCATCCACCTGTTTCTTAAGAGCAGCCAGGAGAGCTGCTCCAGTGTGACTCTCCGCTTTGAGACAAGCCATGTCTAAGATGGCGTGACACCGTCGTACCTGGCATGCAGCATAGGCCCTGCGGAGCTGGGGCTGTGTAGCTGGAGAGGAGAACTGCCACTCAGCCAAGGAGGAGGAGGAGGACAGCGAAGAGCATGTAGCAGGAGGAGAGGAGGTGGCAGGAGGCCTGCCTGCAAGCCGTGGAGGTGTCACAATTTGGTCCGCCGCTTTCTGCTTGCCATCGTTCACCACCAGGTTCACCCAATGGGCTGTGTAGGTAATGTAGCGGCCCTGCCCGTGCTTGGCAGACCAGCCATCCGTGGTCAGGTGTACCCTTGACCCAACGCTCTTCGCAAGAGATGACACCACTTGCCTCTCAACTTCACGGTGCAGTTGGGGTATGGCCTTTCTCGAAAAATAAGTGCGGCCTGGCATCTTCCACTGCGGTGTTCCGATGGCCACAAATTTACGGAAGGCCTCAGAGTCCACCAGCCGGTATGGTAACAGCTGGCGAGCTAACAGTTCCGCCACGCCAGCTGTCAGACGCCGGGCAAGGGGGTGACTGGCCAAAAGTGGCTTCTTCCGCTCAAACATTTCCTTCACGGACACCTGACTGCTGCTGTGGGCAGAGGAGCAGGAACCGCTCAAGGGCAGAGGCGGAGTGGAGGAGGGTGCCTGTGAAGGTGCAAGGGAGAAAGCGGCAGAAGCAGATGATGCACCTGAAGGAGGAAGAGGAGAAGGAGGGTGACTTTTCTTTTGTGTGCTGCTGCTGCTTTTGCTCAGGTGGCCATCCCATTGCTGTTTGTGCCTTTTCTCCAGGTGCCTTCGTAAGGCACTTGTCCCTACGTGAGTGTTGGCCTTTCCACGGCTCAATTTTTGTTGGCAGAGCGAACAGATGGCTTTGGTCCGATCTGAGGCACACACATTAAAAAATGTCCACACCGCTGAGCCACCCTGGGATGTGGGCACTATGGGGACCTCAGCAGCTGATGCTGAAGGGCAAGTTGGCTGGCTGTACATAGGTGGCGATACATGGTGCCGGACTCTGCCACCAGCTGTTTCTGACGAAGAGCTGCCCCAGCTTCTTTCAGCAACTTCTCTCCTCCTACTACTCTCTGACTCCCCCTCTGAACTGTCCCCCTCTTCATCTCCTCTATTGGGAACATACAGAGGATCCCTATTACCATCATCATCGTAGTCATCCTGCCCAGCTTCGCTTGCCTCAGACAAATCCAAACTTGCACCATCAGTAGGTCCTTCATCCTCCTGACACGTTACATCCATAGTGTTGCCGCGTAACTCAGACATATTAGCTGGTGAAAATTCATCTGGCTGTAACAACAATGGCTGTGCATCAGTGATTTCAACACTAAATAATTCTTGCGAAGTGTCAAATGCAGCGGAAGTGGTGCTAGTAGTAGCGCTGGTGGCTGAGCAAGATGAGGTGTTCTGTGTCGCTAAATACTCAACCACGTCCTGACAATCTTGGGAGGTGATGGGACGTGCCTTCTTCCGAGCACTGTACTGTGGGCCAGGTCCACACGAAATTACATTTACATGACCTCGCGCAGACCTGCCGGGTGGCCTTCCTCTGCCTCTGCCATTACCTCTTCCTCTTCCTCTACCTGTTTTGTCCATATTGGGTATGCACGGAGTGGTATATCACACTGCGTGCACTCACGTAGGTAGGTGGGTTCACTTAACTGCACAGGTATGCGCACTGATGCGGTGGGTTCACTGAACAGAACAGGTATACAGTGGCGGGTTCACAGAACAGGTATGCAGTGGCAGGATCACTGAACACAATAGGTATGCAGTGGCGTGTTCACTAAACAGGTATACAGTGGCGGGTCCACTGAACAGAACAGGTATACAGTGGCGGGTTCACAGAACAGGTATACAGTGGCGGGTCCACTGAACAGAACAGGTATACAGTGGCGGGTCCACTGAACAGAACAGGTATACAGTGGCGGGTCCACTGAACAGAACAGGTATACAGTGGCGGGTCCACTGAACAGAACAGGTATACAGTGGCGGGTTCACAGAACAGGTATACAGTGGCGGGTCCACTGAACAGAACAGGTATACAGTGGCGGGTTCACTGAACAGGTATACAGTGGCGGGTCCACTGAACAGAACAGGTATACAGTGGCGGGTTCACAGAACAGGTATACAGTGGCGGGTCCACTGAACAGAACAGGTATACAGTGGCGGGTTCACAGAACAGGTATGCAGTGGCAGGATCACTGAACACAATAGGTATGCAGTGGCGTGTTCACTAAACAGGTATACAGTGGCGGGTCCACTGAACAGAACAGGTATACAGTGGCGGGTTCACTGAACAGGTATACAGTGGCGGGTCCACTGAACAGAACAGGTATACAGTGGCGGGTTCACAGAACAGGTATACAGTGGCGGGTCCACTGAACAGAACAGGTATACAGTGGCGGGTTCACAGAACAGGTATGCAGTGGCAGGATCACTGAACACAATAGGTATGCAGTGGCGTGTTCACTAAACAGGTATACAGTGGCGGGTCCACTGAACAGAACAGGTATACAGTGGCGGGTCCACTGAACAGAACAGGTATACAGTGGCGGGTCCACTGAACAGAACAGGTATACAGTGGCGGGTTCACAGAACAGGTATGCAGTGGCAGGATCACTGAACACAATAGGTATGCAATGGCGTGTTCACTAAACAGGTATACAGTGGCGGGTCCACTGAACAGAACAGGTATACAGTGGCGGGTTCACTGAACAGGTATACAGTGGCGGGTCCACTGAACAGAACAGGTATACAGTGGCGGGTTCACAGAACAGGTATACAGTGGCGGGTCCACTGAACAGAACAGGTATACAGTGGCGGGTTCACAGAACAGGTATGCAGTGGCAGGATCACTGAACACAATAGGTATGCAGTGGCGTGTTCACTAAACAGGTATACAGTGGCGGGTCCACTAAACAGAACAGGTATACAGTGGCGGGTCCACTGAACAGAACAGGTATACAGTGGCGGGTCCACTGAACAGAACAGGTATACAGTGGCGGGTTCACAGAACAGGTATGCAGTGGCAGGATAACTGAACACAATAGGTATGCAGTGGCGTGTTCACTAAACAGGTATACAGTGGCGGGTCCACTGAACAGAACAGGTATACAGTGGCGGGTTCACAGAACAGGTATACAGTGGCGGGTCCACTGAACAGAACAGGTATACAGTGGCGGGTCCACTGAACAGAACAGGTATACAGTGGCGGGTCCACTGAACAGAACAGGTATACAGTGGCGGGTCCACTGAACAGAACAGGTATACAGTGGCGGGTTCACAGAACAGGTATACAGTGGCGGGTCCACTGAACAGAACAGGTATACAGTGGCGGGTTCACAGAACAGGTATGCAGTGGCAGGATCACTGAACACAATAGGTATGCAGTGGCGTGTTCACTAAACAGGTATACAGTGGCGGGTCCACTGAACAGAACAGGTATACAGTGGCGGGTTCACTGAACAGGTATACAGTGGCGGGTCCACTGAACAGAACAGGTATACAGTGGCGGGTTCACAGAACAGGTATACAGTGGCGGGTCCACTGAACAGAACAGGTATACAGTGGCGGGTTCACAGAACAGGTATGCAGTGGCAGGATCACTGAACACAATAGGTATGCAGTGGCGTGTTCACTAAACAGGTATACAGTGGCGGGTCCACTGAACAGAACAGGTATACAGTGGCGGGTTCACTGAACAGGTATACAGTGGCGGGTCCACTGAACAGAACAGGTATACAGTGGCGGGTTCACTGAACAGGTATACAGTGGCGGGTCCACTGAACAGAACAGGTATACAGTGGCGGGTTCACAGAACAGGTATGCAGTGGCAGGTTCACTGAACACAACAGGTATGCAGTGGCAGGTTCACTGAACACAACAGGTATGCAGTGGCGGGTTCACTGAACAGGTATACAGTGGCGGGTCCACTGAACAGAACAGGTATACAGTGGCGGGTCCACTGAACAGAACAGGTATACAGTGGCGGGTCCACTGAACAGAACAGGTATACAGTGGCGGGTTCACAGAACAGGTATACAGTGGCGGGTCCACTGAACAGAACAGGTATACAGTGGCGGGTTCACAGAACAGGTATGCAGTGGCAGGATCACTGAACAGGTATGCAGTGGCAGGATCACTGAACAGGTATGGAGTGGCAGGATCACAGTACAGGTATGCAGTGGGCTGAGGGCTCACTGAACAGAACAGGTATGCAGTGGCAGGATCACTGAACAGGTATGGAGTGGCAGGATCACAGTACAGGTATGCAGTGGGCTGAGGGCTCACTGAACAGAACAGGTATGCAGTGGCAGGATCACTGAACAGGTATGCAGTGGCAGGATCACTGAACAGGTATGCAGTGGCAGGATCACAGTACAGGTATGCAGTGGGCTGAGGGCTCACTGAACAGAACAGGTATGCAGTGGCAGGATCACTGAACAGGTATGCAGTGGCAGGATCACAGTACAGGTATGCAGTGGGCTGAGGGCTCACTGAACAGAACAGGTATGCAGCCAGGAAGAAGTTAAGCCTAACTAATCTTTCCCTATATGAGAGACTGCAGCAGCTCGCCCTACTCTCACTAATGCAGGCACACGAGTGGCCGTAATGGCCGCCGCTGCCTGCCTTATATAAGGGGGGGTGGGGCTCCAGGGGCTAGTGTAGCCTAATTGGCTACACTGGGCCTGCTGACTGTGATGTAGAGGGTCAAAGTTGACCCTCAGTGCATTATGGGGCGAACCGAACTTCTTCCGCAAAAGGTTCGCGTGCGGTACCCGCACGCGAACCACCTACGTTCGCGCGAACCACGTTCGCCGGCGAACCGTTCGGCCCAACTCTACCAAAGTCCAATGAGCACCTTTGGGCTTTACAGGGGTGCTTACAATTAGGCACCCCCCAAAATGCCAGAAAAGTAAACCCACCCCACAAATGACCCCATTTTGGAAAATAGACACTTTAAGGTATTCAGAGAGGAGCATAGTGAGTCCGTGGCAGATTTCATTTTTTTTTTTTGTCGTAAGTTAGCAGAAATTGACATTTTTTTTTCTTTGTCACAAAGCGTCATTTTCCGCTAACTTGTGACAAAAAATAAAATCTTCTATGAACTCACCATGCCTCTCAGTGAATACTTTGGGATGTCTTCTTTCCAAAATGGGGTCATTTGGGGGGTATTTATACTATCCTGGAATTTTAGCACCTCATGAAACATGACAGGTGCTCAGGAAAGTCAGAGATGCTTCAAAATGGGAAAATTCACTTTTTGCACCATAGTTTGTAAACGCTATAACTTTTAACCAAACCAATAAATATACACTGAATGGGGTTTTTTTTAATCGAAGACATGTAGCACAATAAATTTGGACAAAAATGTATACAGAAATTTTACTTTATTTGACAAATGTTATCACAGAAAGTTAAAAAAAATCATTTTTTTGACAAATTTCATGTCTTTTTTGATGAGTAAAATAAAAACTAAATCTCGCAGCAGCAATCAAATAGCCCCAAAAGAAAGCTGTATTAATGACAAGAAAAGGAGGTAAAATTCATTTAGGTGGTAGGTTGTATGACCAAGCCATAAACTGTGAAAGCTGCAGTGGTCTGAATGGAAAAAAAGGCTGTGGTCCTCAAGTGGTTAATCCTCTCACTTGTTTCACTGAGAGATTATGCAAACAGGAATCAGTATCAGGCAGAAGAGTGAACACTCCTATTTCAATGTTATCATAAAACCACTGATTAGCATAACAATAGTGGCTTAGTTAACATACCAATGATATGTCCTGCGCTATTAATGTGCTAATTAAGATTGTAATTGTGACACATTTTGCTTTGATTTGTAGATTACCTAAACACCTCTGGATTCCTAGTCCTATGTGGACAGTCAGCAAAGGAGAGAACAGTAGGGCCCGTTTCCACTAGCGCGGAAACCGGGACGAATCCGCATAGTTTCCCCGCAGGCAAATCGCTCGGGGAAATTCTGCCATAGGAAATAATGGCGGCGCTGGCCGAACCGCTTGCCCTAGCGATTTGGCCGACATTGCCAACAGTTTTCCTGCGGGAGGTAGCGAATGCCATAGCCATGCATGGCACGGCTTCTGGGAATCGTCTGTGTACCCAGAGGCGGGACAAGGTCCTCCAGCACCCAAGGCTGAGACAGCATAGTGCGCCCCTCCATCCCTCCCACCCCAGCCATCACACACTGATTGCTATTAGACTAAGAGGCGCCACAGGGCCCACAACCTCCCATAAAACCTCAATATCTAGTTATATGGCTTGCAGTCACTGCCATGTATCCCCTTTTCTTATTTCTTTCTGCTTCAAACACAATTAGGAATGACAGCTGAATGAATTGTGCGCCCCCTCCTACACTGCGCCCTGAGGCTGGAGCCTCTCCAGCCTATGCCTCGGCCCGGCCCTGTGTGTACCCACAGACCCGGAAGTGCCACAGCGCGTCTCACAGCCGCGTGGTGGCTCGTGGAAATGGGCTCGTAATGTTTTGAGAAAGTCCATCAGGTGATGGTGTAGAAATAAAAACCTTGTTGCTGAACCCTTATATCCCTGCCCATTGTTTCCTGTTGGACTCGTGCTTCAGCACGCAGAAGTTAATTTTAAAGTGTACCAGAGACGGCATGTAATAAAGATTGTTTACTTAGCCGAGGCTTCCTCCAGCCCCAAAAAACCCATTTGGGTCCCACAACGATTGATGTTTATCTTCACATTTGATGGATAATCGGATCATTTCTTGCTTTTGACCAGCCCCTTATTCACTTTCGTAAATGAGAAAACGTATCATTTTTTTATCAGATCATTGGTTAATCGGGAGTAAAGGTAAAGTCGCTAGAAGTCACAGCAGGGAAATTACTTTACCGTTGACAAAGACAAACAACAAATCTTTCCAATGACTTGTCCACACACCGATATTGCAGATGACCAACTCATTTAAATACGACGCTGGCAAGCAGAAGCGACATTACGTGCACCATATGCGCATTCCGTAGAACAATGTTGTTTAACCGCTTCCAGGCGGAGGTGATTGAAATCTACGCCCTGTTTTGATGCTCTAATACCTGCCAGGGTGTAGATTTCACATCACCGATGCCGCACGTTCTCAACGCTTTCGTCACTCCGATCTCGTCGCTGTCTCCCTGCCGTCTCTATGACCACAGAGCCCTGTGAGCCGGTCAAGAGACGATTTCATTGGCTCCTGACCTGTCATCAATGTAAGCAACTCCCATTGGCTTACACTAATCACATGGTCAAGAGCCAATGAAAGTGGCTCCTGACCGGCTCACACAGCTCTGTCTTCCTAGAGATGGCAGAGTGGGTAGCCTGAGGCTCCAGGTGTGCGGCATGGACGGCGGTAGCGGCAGGTATGTGCGGCTTTTTGTCGTTATGTGGTGGTTCCTGGTATTAGCAGTCTCTGGTCCTTAAGGGGTTAAACTACGTAGTACACACACGGCTGACTGCACGATTTCTACTCAACAGTCATCTGAGTTTATCCGTCAGATGGATTGGCCAAAATGCCCCATATTGGTCGCTCATCATCATCGTTACATTTTTCACAATGATTGTTTGTTGCCCGTTATGGCAAAAAGAGTTCAGAAACATCTTAAATTACGTGTGGTTTTAGTGTTAGACACAATAAATATACTGTATAGAACAAATATGAAGAAAAAAAAACACTGCGGTGACCGATGCTCTATTTCAGGAAGTATTGTTGAATGTTAGGCTCTTGTGTCACAACCCCCATTCTGACACCTGCAGACTTGGGGCCTGAAAATACACAAACCGTTTGAAGCAATATGACACGACTAGGCAAATTTGTTCTCGCTACATCTGAGCCTCACAACAAATGGGAATCTCCACAAATGTGTGCTATTCAGAGAGAGGCAGTGATCTATTTGTGTACACAGCAGTGCGGTGTGACATTCCTGAATGACACAATGGCTTGGTTAACTTTCTATGCATTACTCCAGTCCTTCCTTCTCAGTGGTTATGTTCTAACAACTTCTAAGCACACACAATTGCCAAAGAAACATATAAAAACAATCATGCGTGGCTTGGTAAAATAATATGTAACCGGTAACTGAAACCTGAATGAGGTAGTTGTGATGAGCCTGAGGGAGGAAACGTCTGTATAGCAAATTAGACAACAGTGTGTAATCTGAATTCTCAGTTATATAACACTATCAAAACACTCTGATGTTTCTGAACAGTACTGAAAAGGTACATCCACACGGCATACAAATGTCTTTAGCTGCGAGGTAGGAACTAAAGACTGAAGATTGCAGCGTGCAATTTTGAGAGACAATTCGCACCAGCAACAATTGTACACAGACAACAACATACTGAGTAATCTAACAACAGAAGCAGTCTGCCAAGGACTTGTAAAGTGATCATCGTTGCCGGCTTCCAAGCTGTCCACACGCTGTCCGTCTTTAAAGGGAAGGTTCAGGGAGGGTGGGTAAAAAATAAAAATCAAATTCCACTTACCTGGGGCTTCCTCCAGCCCGTGGCAGGCAGGAGGTGCCCTCGCCGCCGCTCCGCAGGCTCCCGGTGGTCTCCGGTGGCGCGCCCGACCTGGCCAGGCCGGCTGCCAGGTCGGGCTCTTCTGCGCTCCAAGGCCCGGAACTTCTGCGTCCCACACCGGCGCTCTGACGTCATCGGACGTCCTCCGGGCTCTACTGCGCATGCGCAGTAGTTCTGCGCATGCGCAGTAGAGCCCGGAGGACGTCCGATGACGTCAGAGCGCCGGCGTGGGACGCAGAAGTTCCGGGCCTTGGAGCGCAGAAGAGCCCGACCTGGCAGCCGGCCTGGCCAGGTCGGGCGCGCCACCGAAGACCACCGGGAGCCTGCGGAGCGGCGGCGAGGGCACCTCCTGCCTGCCACGGGCTGGAGGAAGCCCCAGGTAAGTGGAATTTGATTTTTATTTTTTACCCACCCTCCCTGAACCTTCCCTTTAAGACATTCGTACACACAACACAACTCTAAATTGCAAAACGGTTTGCACTACAATAGTTGGGCGGGATTGAACGGTTTAATCTTTCGTGCTAGGGCTTGTCTGAAGACAGTCTATGTCACTTGCTGCGTATACACGGAGCAATTGTTGCACAAACCGTCCTCCGTCGTCTGTCTTGGAAGATGAGCCTAAAGCAGGGATGTCAAACCAGTCCTTCGAGGGCCGAGGTCCTCACACATTTTTGAAACAGCTCAAATTAATTGATGGATCTGAATCAGGAAAGGTGTGGTCCATCAGGTAGAACACATTCCTCTCTTTGGCCTGGTGCACACCAAAAAACGGCTAGCAGATCCGCAAAATTCTAGCAGATTTTGAAACGCTTTTTCCTTTCTTTCTGTAGCGTTTCAGCTAGCATTTTGCGGTTTTGGGAAGCTTTTTGGTGTAGTAGATTTCATATATTGTTACAGTAAAGCTGTTACTGAACAACTTCTGTAACAAAAACACCTGCAAAACCGCTCTGAACTGCCGTTTTTCTGAGCGGTTTGCGTTTTTCCTATACTTTACATTGGAGGCAGAAACGCCTCCTCAATCCAAAATCTGCAGCAGCCCGGGAGTATGCGTTTCTGCAAAACGCCTCCCGCTCTGGTGTGCAGCCAGCCTATTGAAATACATTACCCAAGCGTATCCGCAGCCGCAAGCGGATCGCAAAACGCAGCCGAACCTCTCTGGTGTGCACTAGGCCTTTCTCAGTCCATCCTAAACACTGGCATGGATCTGGCCCTCCAGACCTGAAGTTTGACACCTGTGGCCTAAAGGCACAGCAGGGTCAGCTGGACAGCTTACTGGTAAGGTTGTTGTCTTTAAAGAGACACTGAAGCGAAAAAATATGATATAATGATTTGTATGTGTAGTACAGCTAAGAAATGAGACATTAGGAGCAGAGACAGAAGTCTAATATTGTTTCCAGTACAAGAAGATCTAAACTACAGTTGTTATCTATGCAAAAGAGCCATTGAGCTCTGTCTTCTGAAGCTTGATATCTCAAGTACAGACCTGATGACCCGATGAAGCTTGTTGCGCAGTACAGACCTGATGACGCCCGCCAGACCACGTGACCCATGCGGTGGAACGCACAAGAAGCCGACCAGGAACCCGACCTGGCAAGGTCGGCTTCTGCAGCAGAGGACACCGAGAGCTGCGGGCGATGGCACAGGACGGCTGCCAGGGGCTGGAGGAAGCCCCAGGTAAGTGGATTTCGTTTTTTTTAACCTTCCTGGCGTTATGATTATTTCCAGATTTGGGGTCTAAAAGCCTTACAATTTTTTTCACAAGCTTTTAGACCCAAAAATCAAGAAAAAAAAGACATACCACAGAGAGATCTGCAGCAGCACCTGCATATAACTCACTCATACATGGGATTACCCCTCTGAGCTGCAGATTTCCATCCCGAGCCTGACTCGGGATTACCGCTAAGGAGGTTAATATACCTGGATATATCCTTTAAGTAAGAATGCATGCCAACAATGCGTCTTATTATTAAAACAAAACTTCAATTTTACCTCTTCTTTTTACATTTAACAGTTTAGCAGAGGCCTTTATTACCCTAGTTCTGAGGCCTGTCCCACCTCAGAAATTTCAGGCAGATAAGGACTGATGTCATTATTTTATTACACACATTAGCAGAGAGAAAAAAAGGTTTCATCAGCAGGTGAGTGGAAAGATAGCACACTATGCTTCAAACAGTTTAGAGAAGCCACAGATGCTATCTTCACCCCTTTCACTGGATAGATAATTGGCAGCTAGCTGGGGAGGGGAAACATGGCAGCTCCTATAGCCATTAGGAACCAGTAAAAAACTGCAGAAAAAAAGTGGTTCTTGGTTCTCTTTAATGTGGAATTTGAGCCTTCCACCAGGGTTCGAATCCCGGCTCAAGTCAGTACATAAAAAGTAAGGAGTCTTTGGGCAAGGCTCCCTAATGATTCTGGTCTCCCGTGGAGCGTGCCCTAAGTGGCTTCAGACCTGAAGCTCTTTGAGTCCGCCAGGAGTGTGATACAAATGTTCTGTGTCTTGTATTTACGGTCATCTTTTTTAATCATGAGGGCCCGTTTCCACTGGCACCGAATCCGCAGAGTTTCCCTGCAGGCAAATCGCACGGGGAAACTCTGCCATAGGGATGAATAGCGCCGCCCATCCGAATTGCTTGCGCTAGCGATTCGGACGGCTTTTCCGTCCGAAGTTGTGCGTGAGGCTGCGAATCCCATACCCGTGCATGGCTATGCCGACCCGCAAGTGTTGGTTTGATGTCAGCATATCTGCTCTACGACTAACGCCGGACCATGCTTCACTATGTGAGAATTTAGGAGTTTAGCTCTAAGCTTATTTGTTGCAACACATGTTAGGCTGTGTGTGTCAGGGCAAGGTGCCGGGAACATGGTGCACTCTGATGAGTATCTCTCTGAATACAAAAATGTGGGCTACGCTTTGCCTCACATTCATGTCTGTCATCAGGAATTCCTCGTAGGTCGCACTGTACAGCCAGCTGGAATGGGTTACAGTGTCACACTCAGTGACCACACATTACACAAGTTGGCCTCATGGGGGGTTTCAGATGCTCATGGCTTAAATGCTTGGAGACAGCAAAACCTTCTTACATAACAGCTGCAATCTGGCTTCATTTGACATCATGACATAATACTACCATAAAGGGGCCCATACACTCAGCCGATTTTCTGGCCGACCGGTTGGCCAATCGACCGATCGATGGCCGATTTCGATAGATTTCCATCGACCAGGCAGGATGGAAAATTTAGGTCGATCTGATGAGATTGCTTATCAGTTTGCATTGGCCTTAATGGAAATCTGATGGCAAAAAAATGCCATCAGATCGAATTTCAATAGATTTCAAACTGAAATCTATTGGAATTCTATCCTGGTAAAAAATGCTCTAAAAACGCATCAGATAGATCATCAGATGCATTTCTTATCTATCTGCTGCCAATCTGACGAGTGTATGTTAAGGTGCCCAGTGATGTTATGGGGATGGTTCAGAGGTGTTACTATAGGGGGAGCAACCCGAGAAGCCACACAGGGGTCGAAGGATGGGAGGCGGGCCTAATACTTACCCTCCCTTTCTCTTATACAGTGGCCCTTTCCATAGGAGGGTTTTGTGTTTTTTTGGCAACACTTAATATGGGTAGAGAGGAGTGACGGGGGGGGGGGGGCTGCACTGGTATCGGAGGGGATCCTGGTGGCCACATTTGTTATATGATCTCTGGCAGATTGGCCTCTAGTTGCCCTCAGGAAAGGGAAAAGGGGTGTGTGATTAGGGGTGAGAATATTGGAGGGGGCCTCATCGGGGGCCTGAGTTTAGTTACGTCTCTTCTGGTCAACCAGAATATTATGTGGTAGTCAACAAGGAACATGAAAGGCCTCTTCATGCACACTGGGAAGCACAGCATTGTCTTTTGAAACAGATGGTAACTGCTGGTTATCACCCTCCATGTGTCTGAAAAGCCAGACCCACAAAAACTATACCACCTACAGCCCCTAAAGTGGAATATAATGTGTTTTTATGAATGAATTCCTGCTTCCAGAATTCAGCACTGCCGCTGGTGTGGGAAATGGGAATACTGACATTAAAATTGCATGCTTATCTGCCACTATCTTCTTTCCTTCTAGGCTCTGTCTCTTCAACGTGAGTGCTGCTGCTGCAGCAGAACTGCCTGGTCTGCCCATGTAACTGTGGTCTCTACTTGCTCTCCCCATTCCACATAAACTAATAACTCCCAAATTAAAGTTGATGGTGAAAAAAAAGGGTGGCAGAATGGTTGAAAAATAATGACATCTGGGTGCTGTGAGCATAGCTGGGAATTTGCTCGCTATTAGCTGATACTTTTTGATTTCCACCCTCGCTGACTCTCACGTCTCTCCATTGTGGTCTACGCCAACCATAACCACTATTCTGACTGCAGAGTCTGACAAGGATGTGTGCAGTCTGCAGAGAGCAGCTGCTCCTCCAGCTAATTCTGACTACAGAAAAAAGGAGACGTAGGGCCGCTACAACCACCATCCAGCCGGGAGCAGGGAGTCATGATGCCTCAAACAATGAACATAGAAAGGATATCCCGTGGGATATCCTTTCTACGTTAATTTTGACAGTAGTTATTACACATTTTGGGAGAAGGGAACTGCAAATATAGAGATATACAGCAGGGGCCTCTGGATAGAACAAGAAACACTACAGGGGGCCTTACAAAACTGGCCCACATTTCAGAGGTTGACACTAGGAAGTTGGAACATATGGGTAGAGGTATTAGAACGCTGGGACACAATACAAGGGCACTTGTAGGTTATGACACATTACTGGAGGCAATGGTAAGCTAAGACACACTATTAGGGGCATTGGGAAGCTAGCACACACTTGGGCCCTGGAAAGCTAGGACACAGTAATGGTGCAATGGTAACACGAGACACACTACTGGGGTGCTGGGAAGCTGAGACATGCCACTGGTAACACGAGACACACTACTGGGGTGCTGGGAAGCTGAGACATGCCACTGGTAACACGAGACACACTACTGGGGCGCTGGGAAGCTGAGACATGCCACTGGTAACACGAGACACACTACTGGGGCGCTGGGAAGCTGAGACATGAGACTGGTAACACAAGACACACTACTGGGGTTCTGGGAAGCTGAGACATGCCACTGGTAACACGAGACACACTACTGGGGTGCTGGGAAGCTGAGACATGCCACTGGTAACACGAGACACACAACTGGGGTGCTGGGAAGCTGAGACATGCTACTGGTAACACGAGACACACTACTGGGGCGCTGGGAAGCTGAGACATGCCACTGGTAACACGAGACACACTACTGGGGCGCTGGGAAGCTGAGACATGCCACTGGTAACATGAGACACACTACTGGGGTTCTGGGAAGCTGAGACATGCCACTGGTAACACGAGACACACTACTGGGGTGCTGGGAAGCTGAGACATGCCACTGGTAACACGAGACACACAACTGGGGTGCTGGGAAGCTGAGACATGCCACTGGTAACACGAGACACAATACTGGGGCGCTGGGAAGCTGAGACATGCCACTGGTAACACGAGACACACTACTGGGGTGCTGGGAAGCTGAGACATGCCACTGGTAACACGAGACACACAACTGGGGTGCTGGGAAGCTGAGACATGCCACTGGTAACATGAGACACAATACTGGGGCGCTGGGAAGCTGAGACGTGCCACTGGTAACACGAGACACACTACTGGGGTGCTGGGAAGCTGAGACATGCCACTGGTAACACGAGACACACAACTGGGGTGCTGGGAAGCTGAGACATGCCACTGGTAACACGAGACACACAACTGGGGTGCTGGGAAGCTGAGACATGCCACTGGTAACACGAGACACACAACTGGGGTGCTGGGAAGCTGAGACATGCCACTGGTAACACGAGACACACTACTGGGGCGCTGGGAAGCTGAGACATGCCACTGGTAACACGAGACACACTACTGGGGCGCTGGGAAGCTGAGACATGCCACTGGTAACATGAGACACAATACTGGGGCGCTGGGAAGCTGAGACATGCCACTGGTAACATGAGACACAATACTGGGGCGCTGGGAAGCTGAGACATGAGACTGGTAACATGAGACACACAACTGGGGTGCTGGGAAGCTGAGACGTGCCATTGGTAACATGAGACACACTACTGGGGTGCTGGGAAGCTGAGACATGCCACTGGTAACATGAGACACACTACTGGGGTGCTGGGAAGCTGAGACATGCCACTGGTAACATGAGACACACTACTGGGGCGCTGGGAAGCTGAGACATGCCACTGGTAACATGAGACACACTACTAGGGTGCTGGGAAGCTGAGACATGCCACTGGTAACATGAGACACAATACTGGGGTGCTGGGAAGCTGAGACATGCCACTGGTAACATGAGACACAATACTGGGGTGCTGGGAAGCTGAGACATGCCACTGGTAACATGAGACACACTACTGGGGTGCTGGGAAGCTGAGACATGCCACTGGTAACACGAGACACACAACTGGGGTGCTGAGAAGCTGAGACATGCCACTGGTAACACGAGACACACTACTGGGGTGCTGGGAAGCTGAGACATGCCACTGGTAACATGAGACACACTACTGGGGCGCTGGGAAGCTGAGACATGCCACTGGTAACATGAGACACACTACTGGGGCGCTGGGAAGCTGAGACATGCCACTGGTAACATGAGACACACTGCTGGGGTGCTGGGAAGCTGAGACATGCCACTGGTAACATGAGACACACTACTGGGGCGCTGGGAAGCTGAGACATGCCACTGGTAACATGAGACACACTACTGGGGTGCTGGGAAGCTGAGACATGAGACTGGTAACATGAGACACACTGCTGGGGTGCTGGGAAGCTGAGACATACACGATACAGTGGAACTGGTAAGCCGGGACACGATACAGAGGCACCAAGAAGCTGGATAATACAGAGGCACTGTAAGCTGGGGCACGAGACGGAGGCACTGGTAAGCCGGAGCAGGATAGAGAGGAGGCATCGGAAAGCTAGTACACGATACAGTGGAACTGATAAGCCGGGAAAAGATACGGAGGCACCAGGAAGCTGGATAATACAGAGGCACTGGTAAGCCAGGGCACGATATGGAGGCACAAAGAAGCCGGGGCACAATACAGAGGCACCAGGAGGACAGGGCACGATCCACGACAGAGGCACTGGGAAGCTGGGACAAATTACAGAGTCACTGAGAAGCTGGGACACATTACATAGGCAGCGAGAAGCTGGGACACCATACAAAGGGACCGGGAACCTAGGACACCATACAGAGGCACTGGAAAGTTTGGACACATTACAGAGGCGCTGGGAAACATTACAGAGGCGCTGAGAAGCTGGGACACCATACAGAGGCACTGAGAAGCTGGGACACCATACAGAGGCATTGGGAAGCTGGGACACCATACAGATGCGCTGAGAAGCACCATACAGAGGCACCGGGAAGCTGGGAAACATTACAGAGGCACCGAGAAGCTGGGAAACATTACAGAGGCACCGAGAAGCTGGAACACATTACAGAGGCACAGAGAAGCTGGAACACATTACACAGGCATTGGGAAGCTGGGACACATTACAGAGGCCCCCGGGAAGCTGGGACATATTACAGAGGCACGGGAGGCTGGGACACATTACAGAGGCAGCTGGGACACATTACAGAGGCACTGGGAAGCTGGGACACATTACAGAGGCACCGAGAAGCTGGGACCCATTACAGAGGCACAGAGAAGCTAGGACACCATACAGAGGCACTGGGAAGTTTGGACACATTACAGAGGCGTTGGGAAGCTGGGACACATTGCAGAGGCGCCGAGAAGCTGGGACACATTACAGAGGCACCGAGAAGCTGGGACCCATTACAGAGGCATAGAGAAGCTAGGACACCATACAGAGGCACTGGGAAGCTGTAACACATTGCAGAGGCGCCGAGAAGCTGGGACACATTACAGAGGCACCGGGAGGCTGGGACACATTACAGAGGCACCGGGAGGCTGGGACACATTACAGAGGCACCGGGAGGCTGGGACACATTACAGAGGCACCGGGAGGCTGGGACACCATACAGAGGCACTGAGAAGCCGGCACACCATACAGAGGCACTGAGAAGCTGGGACACCATACAGAGGCACTGAGAAGCTGGCACACCATACAGAGGCACTGAGAAGCTGGGACACCATGCAGAGGCACTGAGAAGCTGGGACACCATACAGAGGCGATGAGAAGCACCATACAGAGGCACCAGGAAGCTTGGAAACATTACAGAGCACCGAGAAGCTGGAACACATTACAGAGGCACCGGGAGGCTGGGACACATTACAGAGGCATTGGGAAGCTGGGACACATTACAGAGGCATTGGGAAGCTGGGACACATTACAGTGGCACTGGGAAGCTGGAACACATTACAGAGGCACCGGGTAGCTGGGACACATTACAGAGGCACCGGGAGGCTGGGACACATTACTAAAGCCCCGGGAAGCTGGGACACATTACAGAGGCACCGGGAAGCTGGGACACATTACAGAGGCACCGGGAAGCTGGGACACATTACAGAGGAAGCTGGGACACATTACAGAGGCACCAGGAAGCTGGGACACATTACAGAGGTACCAGGAAGCTGGGACACATTACAAAGGAAGCTGGGACACATTACAGAGGCACCGGGAAGCTGGGACACATTACAGAGGCACCGGGAAGCTGGGACACATTACAGAGGAAGCTGGGACACATTACAGAGGCACCAGGAAGCTGGGACACATTACAGAGGCACCGAGAAGCTGGGACACCATACAGAGGCACTGAGAAGCTAGGACACCATACAGAGGCACTGGGAAGTTTGGACACATTACAGAGGCGTTGGGAAGTTTGGACACATTACAGAGGCGTTGGGAAGTTGGGACACATTACAGAGGCGCTGAGAAGCTGGGACACATTACAGAGGCACCGGGAGGCTGGGACACATTACAGAGGCACCGGGAGGCTGGGACACATTACAGAGGCACCGGGAGGCTGGGACACATTACAGAGGCACCGGGAGGCTGGGACACCATACAGAGGCACTGAGAAGCTGGGACACCATACAGAGGCACTGAGAAGCTGGGACACCATACAGAGGCGATGAGAAGCACCATTCAGAGGCACCAGGAAGCTTGGAAACATTACAGAGCACCAAGAAGCTGGGAAACATTACAGAGCACTGAGAAGCTGGGAAACATTAGAGGCACCGAGAAGCTGGAACACATTACAGAGGCACCGGGAGGCTGGGACACATTACAGAGGCAGAAAGGTAGACAGAAGTACCGCTACACCGTACTGGGTGGGACAGTGCAGGAACACGAGTGGCCAAACCCAATGAGCAACAATAGTAAAAGAAGGCATTACAGAGGCATTGGGAAGCTGGGACACATTACAGAGGCACTGGGAAGCTGGAACACATTACAGAGGCACCGGGTAGCTGGGACACATTACAGAGGCACTGGGAAGCTGGGACACATTACAGAGGCACTGGGAAGCTGGAACACATTACAGAGGCACCGGGTAGCTGGGACACATTACAGAGGCACCAGGAGGCTGGGACACATTACAGAGGCACCGGGAGGCTGGGACACATAACAGAGGCACTGGGAGGCTGGGACACATTACTGAGGCACCAAGAAGCTGGGACACATTACAGAGGCACCGGGTAGCTACAGCTGGATAGCTCACACAAATGCTACAGACACAAGCAGTACATTTGCTCTGCAGTGAAGTGAAGCCAGTGCTGGCAGATGGCACAGGAGAGACACAGCAGCACAGAACTCCCACTATGCTGGACGGCAACACAGGCTGGGGCTGGAAGTGACGACATTCGGGGCGGCCCGAGCACTGTTCTGCCTGACTAGGGGCAGAGAGAGAGGATCGGGGAGTCCCGCTGAAGAGAAGAATAGCGGAGAGGAGAGCCGCCATGTCTATGGAGGATCCGTTCTTCGTGGTGAAAGGGTGAGGAATGGCGGCGCCCTTTGTCTCTCTGCTGATATATCACAGCTTGGTGTATAGCGAGAGAATGGATGAGGAGCCGCTTATCTGTGCTCGGCAGAGGATGCTATGGCAGCCATAGATGGTGGTCCTCATGTCCACTCCACTACTTCTCGCCATACGTATAACATATCCCTATATGAATGTGTGCAGGAGGTGGTAGTGGGCCCAGTGAGCCCATACACAGGAAATGGCAGGTGCCCCTAATGATCAGATCAGGTGACAGTCTCATGTCTAGAAATCAGCCTAATATCCAACTTTTCTTTCTTTGCATAGGCTATTCAGATAAGGAAAGTGAGGCTAAATTCACAGTGGCACGTTGCGTTTGATGCATTGTAAAAAGTCGCAATGCAAACTTGCAACACAACGCGTCAAGAAAGTTGCATGCAGCCTTACCGTTGCATATAGCAGATACAGTAGAGCATACAGGCAATGAAAAGTATCCTTCCAAAGCATTACTTGTGCAAACAGTATAACGCAGCTAATAACGTGTATAATGCACAGCGTGCAGTACTTTCACTTAGCGTGCAGTGTTAGACACCAAAGCAACGTGTGCACTGTGAGCGGCGCATTGATTGCAGTGCGCTATTCTGCAGTAAATTTAGTTTGAACGTGCGACTTTAACGTCCCACTGTGAACTTAGCCTGAATGATTACCTGATGAAGCTGTGAAGTAATAAATCATCTTTCCTAATTGGCTAAGCCTTGTGCAAAGTTCCTGATCTTCTGATAGTTCTGGTTGTTAGCAATTCGATTGCAATTTTCCAAATTTTTATTTCGATTCAACAATAACCTAGCAAACCAGAGTTTCAGTTTCCCTTGGAACAAAACCGTATTAGAATATTACAGTTTCATGGCCGGCCGTTTGTCCCTGGCGTGTATCGCTAGGGATCCTTCGCATCGGAATTGAGATGAGTGAGAGCGGTCATCTCAGAATGTTTACCATCATTTAAAGAGAGTCTGAAGCAAGAATAAATCTCATGTCATGTGTGCCCCTGCTAAAACGCCGCTATCCCGCGGCTTAACGGGGGTCCATTCACCCCCAAATCCCCTCGGTGCAGCGGGGGAGCGCTTCCTGGTTGGGGCAGGGCTAACCGCCGCAGCCCTGCCCCATGCGCGTCTGTCAGCGCGTATCTCCGCCTCTCCCCCGCCCCTCTCAGTCTCCCTTCACTGAGAGGGGCGGGGGAGAGGCGGCGATGCGCCGCTGATAGACGCGACTGGAGGCAGGGCTGCAGCCGTTAGCCTTGCCTCCACGAACGACCAACTCTACGACCAACTATTGCGGGGGTGGGTTTGGGGGTGAAGGGACCCCCGTTTAGCGGCGCAATAGCGGCGGTTTAGCAGGGGCACACATGCCCCTGCTAATTATGAGCTCTGAAGCGAGATTTATTCTCGCTTCAGAGTCTCTTTAACCTCCTGAGCGATAATCCCGAGCTGAGCTCGGGGTATGTCGCGCAGGAGGATTTCTCAGGCCCCGCTGGGCCGATTTGCATAATTTTTTTTTTGTTACATGCAGCTAGCACTTTGCTAGCTGCGTGTAACTTCCGATCGCCGCCGCTCGCCGCCGATCCGCCGCTACCCGCCGTTCCGCGCAGCCCCCCCCTCCCCAACCCCTTGCGCAGCCTGGCCAATCAGTGCCAGGCAGCGCTGAGGGGTGGATCGGAACTCCCTATGACGTCACGACGTCCATGACGTCGGTGACGTCATCCCGCCCCGTCGCCATGGCGACCAGGGAAGCCCAGCAGGAAATCCCGTTCTGAACGGGATTTCCTGCTTACTCTGATCGCCGAAGGCGATCGGAGTGGGTGGGGGGATGCCGCTGCGCTGCGGCTATCATGTAGCGAGCCCTGGGCTCGCTACATGATTTAAAAAATAAAAAAAATTAAAAAATAGTGCTGCGCCACCTCTTGGGCGATATAATTGTATCGCCCAGAGGGTTAATACTCATTCCAGGACGCTACATGTATCTTCTAGAGCCGCATTGTATCCCTTAGGTTACATTCTATCCTCCTAGGGCTCTAAACGTAATAACAAACAACATAAAATCTTTTTCTGTGCGGTAGCAGAAAAGCGGCTGGGTGAGACGAAACGAGCCGCTGGAAGCCATCCGTGTGAAACAGCTACGTACACACATACGACAACTGTCGTTAGTTGTGAACGGCGAACAAACTGTTAATTGACGAAAGAACGACCTAAGTAAAGTTATTTTTTAAAGGTGTGTAGCGATCTGATCGTTAGAACTAATGTTACATCACGTAATGCAACTATTGCGCTTGCGCATAAAAATGAAAAGTTCCATGGAGAAATAACAAAATGTGCATGTCAAGCCTAGTACGAATGACCGTTTTCCAACGATGTACTACTTTTGCAAACGATCGTCGTTGGAAAAAATCCGCCAAGCTAGATTGTTCGCTTTTAACGATCTAGCTCGTCCGTCGTTAGACTTAATGGCCGTTGGCTGCTTTTTTTTAAACGATCGTCGTTTGAAATGATTGGGGAACGATCGTTTCAAATCAGGGCTGTGGAGTCGGTCCAAAAATCCACCGACTCCGACTCCTCAGTTTAGGATTCCACCGACTCCTCGACTCCGACTCCTCTAATTTGCATATTACAATTTTGTTGATTAAAAGTATGTAACATGAAATTCGTCTCTTAACTGCCAACGCTTAGGAATTTTACAAGACAACTGAAGTGAGAAGGATATGTAGACTACTATATTTATTCCCTTTAGACTAAAACTAGTCCTTGGTAAGAGTACTTGTAAAAGGTACAAACTGGAACAAAGAACATCTATCAGGCCCTAGGCAATGTAAGTGTGGGTACATGTAAGAATGATGTGCAGGTACTCTGCAGGGGAATGAGGAGATTGTAAACAGACAACACCTCTGTGTTCAATGTGCACAGCATTCTCAGTGGATTCCCTGCAGCTCTGTGGGGAGTGCATATGTAGAGTATAGTACTACTGTGTAACAAAGTAAACCTGAGACAGATGAAATTAAAGTTTTATACATACCTGGGGCTTCCTCCAGCCGCCTTCAGGATAATCAGTCCTTCGTTGTCCTCCTCCACCACCTGGATCTTCTGCTATTAATCCAGGTACTTGAACCAGTCGGGTGTAGTGTACATGCACACACTCCGCCGCCAGGAGCATACTACACCTGTGCAGCACTATTGCGCAGGTGCAGAATGTTCCTGGCTGTGGGAGCGGCATGCGGCCGGACAGCGCTGACTGGCTGAATTACCAGGACTCATAGCAGAAGATCCGGGTGGTGGAGGACAGCGAGGGACTGATTAGCCTGAAGGGGGCTGGAGGAAGCCCCAGGTATGTATAAAACTTTACTTTTCATCCGTCTCAGTTACCCTTTAATTTGTAGTCACCAAACCAAATTTTAACAACATATCAAATTATTTGATTTCATCAGCAAAGAGAGTGCGTACATTTGCATAAATCAGCATCAATGCAGAATTATTTCCATCTCATTGACCATCTCTATTCGTGACACAGCTACACATCAGGCTTTATTCTTACAGCATAGATGTTATTTAGTATATATAAGAGATTCCTGTGTACACATCATATATACAGTCTCAATCAGATATGTATATCTGACCTTAAAAATACGGGGACTGCTTTATTGAAGCAGCACAAGTAACTCATTTTGATTGGTTTATTTCATTTTTGTGGACTAAGCACAGCTATTACTGTATATATACTGTATATATACATTATTTTTAATGACTATTATCTGAGCAATAGAACATTTTATCATATTTTCTATTTTAATTACAGTTACAAATTCATTAGGAGTCGGAGTCGGTGCATTTTTTCCCGACTCCGACTCCGACTCCAGGCACCCAAAATTGCCCGACTCCACGACTCCGACTCCACAGCCCTGTTTCAAATGACTATAGTCGCATGTGTGTACGCACCTTTAGGCACAAATTTAAGAAAACCTGAGATGGGGGTAGAGAAAAAAAAAAACTATACATACCTGGGGCTTCCTCTAGCCCCCTCCAGGCTGATCCCCTTGCTGCCGTTCTCCGCCTCCTGGATCATCGATATTTACCCTGGAAAGTCCTCTGGTGTGGAGTGTAATGAGCATGCGCATCCCAGCCTCGACTGGAGGACTTTCCGGGGCAAATAGCGGATGATCCATGTGGCGGAGGAGGACAGCAATGAAGTGATCAGCCTGGAGGAAGATCCAGGTATGTATAATTTTTCTCTTCCCTGTCTTAGGTACCCTTTAACAATTGAAATTACAAACATAATATAGCGTAATTAAAATGATAACTTAATTGAGATCACTTAAACTTGTATTTTAGATAACTTGGACCATTTAGACATTGTAGATGGACTCACTTGGGCCCATATACTTTTCACTTTTTCTCCTGTGTTTTCTTCTAGATGATATTTTCCCAGTTTGTCAATATATAATGCCTTTTAAACAACTAACAAGCAAGAAAATACTCAACATAGTTTTGATAGTTCTTGTGACCTTCTTTTTGATACGTTTTCAGTTGCAATGTGCTGAAAAAGTATTTTAAAGAAAACCTGTGGGGCACTCGCCTCGGGTGGGGGAAGCCTCCGGATCCGATCAAGGCTTCCCCCGTCCTCCTCTGTCCCGCGGCGGCGAAAAAGCTCCGGAAATGGCAGGGATGTAAATATTTACCTTCCCGGCTCCAGCGCAGGCGCAGTATCAGCTCTCCGCTCGGAGACAGGCGGAAATAGCCGATCGTTGTCGGGCCGCTCCACTGCGCAGGCGCAAGTCTCCTGCACCTGCGCAGTACAGCGGGCCCGACAGAGATCGCCCCGCAGGAGCCAGGAAAGATAAATTAGCGCTTGTCAGGCCTGTCGAGGTAGGATTCCGGGACACTTCGCACTTTGGGGGAGCCAGCGCTGGATTGCCTGCAGCTACAGCGGCCCGTTCACACTTTGCAGGGTTCATTGTTATCGCATAGCAACTCTGCCGAAAAATCATACCGCAAGCTATATGTGCGGTGCAACTATGCCGTGAAGTGTACAGTGCAGTGTAAGTATGCTTTACTGCCTCTGTAAATGCATGCATTACTCTGTTAATGCACAGCATGGGGGTTGGCTCTAGAGTTGCTGCTGCCTAAGGGCTCGTTTCCCTATGCGCGTTTTTAGCCGCCCTTATGGAAACGCGATTGCAGGGACATCAGAGAGTGCATAGACTGCACTCTGATGTTTCCATACATGCGCTGGGATTCATCCACTGAATCGCAGTGCATGGTGGCACACATTGTTTGCGCCACTATCCCATTCTTAATAAATTAATTAATTGGTCATCCTCCACTGCTGAGGCAAGCGGTTGGCAGTCCGCTGATATGCAAATTATACAACTATTGTTTGTGAGTATAACTTTTAATTGCCAATAAAAATTCTCTTAAGGTTTAATGCACTATGGCGCGCTCCATCTTCTTTTAGTTTTAATAAATTAATGGGATTGCAAGCGCCACCTCTGGGGGAATCGCGTGCAACGCAGAGCTGCACTGACGTACGGCTCCTGCGTTGCTTATGGAAATGAGCCCTTAAAGGGCCCTTTTCCACAGGCAGCTGAACTGTTGGCTCAGTGAGCAGTTACCAAGCAGCAGCTAGCAGTTGCCAGGCAGCAGCAAGCAGTTGTGAGCAGGGCTGTTTAATTGATACAAAAATCATCCAACTCCTCAGTTTGTGAAACCACCGACTCCAGGTACCCAAAATTGCCCAGAATCCGACTGCTTAGTCTAATTTTTACAAAGGCTATGGATTTGGTTCAAAAATCATCCGACTCCTCAGTTTATTGGAACATCCGACTCCAGGTACCCAAAATTGCTCCGACTTCAACTCCTCAACTCCGACTCCACAGCCCTGGTTGTGAGAGTTTAACAGTCTTTTCATTGCCTCTCAAATGCTTGTGGAAAAAGACCCTGAATTGGAAGAGGCAAGGCACAGACTGAATCTCTTAGGGCGGGTTTCCACTTGTAAATAATGCGAATGCGGCTACGTAGCCGCATCGCATCACTTCCGCTGCCGGCCGCATCACTTCCGCATCTCCCGATGCGAAAGTCCATGGGGGAGATGGGACGTAGCTGCGGGTGGATGCGGCCGTGCGATAATCTGCAGCATGCTGCAGATTTTCGGATCGCTCCGCACAAGATGCAAGCAGTGGAAACTCTTCCATTGCCGTGCATGTGTTTCAGCAAACACGCGGTGCGATGCGGCTATGTAGCCGCATCTCACCGCTCCTAGTGGAAACGGGCCCTTAGAGAAGATTGCATCCTATGGTAGTGACAGTCAGTGCTGGAGGAAGTGGCCAGTATCTGGGCTCCTGACCAAATACTTTACAAGTGATTTATTTGGCATCAGCTAATCAAAAAGCTTCTGCACAGATATAAACAAGCTCTACAGCTGAGTGTCTACATAGATATAAAAAACAATGGTGCCTGGAATATTACAGTGCCAAGCAGTAAAGACCAATTGACCAAGATCCAGATCTCTCTGTGACTGAATCCGATCAGAGAGAGAGACCTGTGGCATAGTGGTTAGCGCTCTCGCCTTGCAGCGCTGGGTCCCTGGTTCAAATCCCAGCCAGGTAAACATCTGCAAGGAGTTTGTATGTTCTCCCCGTGTCTGCGTGGGGTTCCTCCGGACACTCCGATTTCTTTCCACATCCCAAACACATACGGATAGGTTAATTGGCTACCCCTAAATTGGGCCTAGATTGCAACACATACACTACACACTACACAATACATACATAGATATAGGACTATGGTAGGGAATTAGATTGTGAGCCCCTCTGCCTGCAGTTTTGTGCATAGTGTATATGAGGCTTTTGTGTCCCTGCAAGTCTACTATAGCATGGACTATGACATTAGTCTGTAATGCTAGGTACACACAATGAGATTTTGTGGCAGATTTAGACACAGACACAGAACATTTATATTGTGCTTTTCTCCTGGAGGACTCATAGCGCCAGAGCTGCAGCCACTAGGACACGCTCTATAGGCAGTAGCAGTGATAGGGAGTCTTGCCCAAGCTCTCCTCACTGAAATAGGTGCTGGCTTACTAAACAGGAAGAGACAAGATTCGAACCCAGGACTCCTGTGTAAGAGGCAGAGCCTTTAACCATTACACTAGGCAGCCACTACTGTCAGATCAATCATTTCCAACATGTCTGAACGATTTTCCGATCGATTTTTCATTCACTTCTATAGCAAATCGATGGGAAATCATACCAGACATGTTGAAATAATCGATCAGACAGCAAATCCACTAGAAAATCTCATTGTGTGTACCTAGCATTAGATCATACGATGAAACTCTCCGTCTTAGCATTGCTTATGTGTGGATGATATGTTGCTTATGTATGTAGATGCAGTTGATTGTTCACAGTCGTTCCATTTGTCCTCAGCTGACGTTTAGACACGACCGTGTGTCATTTTTATTGGGTTGGGGGGAGGAGTTTTACATCTGTGCGCAATCATTCAGTAAATTGTATATTTTGTCTAAGTGGACACTTGAGAAACTGTTTTGCTGACTTCCATCTTTAAGCTGAATACCCACCGGCAGATGCGGCCGGATGGATCAGGGATAACCGCCAACGAACGATCATTTCCCCGATCCACCCAGGCGCAGGTGAAATTGTTTGCGGTGGATCATGTTTACACAATCAGGGACAAACCTGTGCAAGTCAGTGAGGATCGGAATAATCCTCAATGACTGAATCGGACTTGTCGGTCATTCAGAAATGAACGATTGCTGTGGTTGTCGGTCAACATCAATGAACTAATTTTCATTAAATGATGTTGCACAATGTTGCGAAAAAATTGCTGCAGAAAATTGTTCGCAAAAAATCGTTTGGTGGCTATGGGCCTTTAGACAAGCATGAGATGCTGGGGATTGATTGCATCCAGGAGGTCATTGGCTTTAGCTGACGTCTCCCCTGGTATACCTGCACCTCTAGATCTAAAGGTGGCCATACATTTAGCGATCATGGGCAAATTCGACCAAGAGGCAAATCTCTCTCTAATCGAATCTGATTAGAGAGAGATCTGTTGGCTGCCCATACACCACAGGTCGATCCGGAATCGGCTTTGTGCGCTGCATCCGCCGCCCCGACACTGTCCTCTAATAGTATAATAGTATATACCCTAAAAATATACATAACCTGTCTGCGGCCCACGATTGTCCCTCCGCTGCTCAGGGCACATTCCGCTGTATATACACATGCGCCCCACTTGGTTTCCTAGCAAGAGCGTGTGTGTGACGTCATACGCATACACTTACTAGGAAACCATGTGGGGCGCGTATGTATGGACAGAGGAATGCGCCTGAAGCAGCAGGGGGACAACCGCAGGCCGCAGACAGGCAAAGTATTCCTTGCATGGGGCACCAGGGGGACTTTTACATTTGGGAGGGACAGCGACGGAAATTTCGTTGCGTTTCTCGATCATCGTGAATTTGCAGGCCGTTCCCGTCGTGCGCCCAATCGAGCAAGTCGGCCCAACATCTTACAGCATGCGCGATCGACAGTGTGACCAATTTTCATCCCGAAATTGGTCGCATTGTTGGTCAAACATGCACTTAGCAGCACCGATTTTCATCCAATTCGATTATAATAATCAAATCGGATGGTGGATCGGCCGCCAAGTCGCCTAATGACATCCCTTGCTGCAAGCTGCCGATATCTCCTTATCTTTGTCATGGGAAAGTGGATTCCCTGTGATTTTTATGGCATACTTTATAGAGAGAGTCTTGGCAGTGAGTCTAGTGAAGGCAGTGATGACTGTTTTGTCACACCACAATGCTGTGGAATGCAGATGAAAGTGGCAGTAAAAATAAATCTGAGATGTGAGACAGCATGAATAGGTTTATTTTACTGAGCATGCAGAGCAACAACCTGTTTATATTGGGCCTTTTACTGAATGTGTTTTGCAATATTAGATTTTAGATAACAATTAGCAAAATACACATTTCTGAATTCTCCTATTTTTTTGTGAATGTGATGACAAGGCTTGTTAGTGGGAGTGTCTGCTCCACAGTGTGCTGTGCACTCCCAGTAATAACTGACATATTCATCTACACATCATCACTACTCTTGCTTCTGGAATCCTCTGTGATCACAGATATGTAAATGACTGTACCCTCTATGCGGTTTCTACGACCATTTTCCCTCGACCGACAATTTTTTTGAGCGACAAGTGATTGTTTCCGCATCTTAAAGTGGCCACTAATAATACGATTCTTCAGACAATCGTTTCTCTGGCAAAATCAATCACATTAATCAATTTTTTGGATCAATTCCATTAATCTGACCGAATTGGATAGCAGCTATCCTTCCGTTAGTGGGTCCGAATGATCGTTTCCGATCGATCGACCAAAGAAACGTATCGTTAATGGCCACCTTAACACAGCAATGTATCACAATATCCAGGGGGTGGAGCAATGGTCTAATATATGTTTCCCTGGTGTCTAGTGGTGCACTACACATTTCCCTGGTGTCATGTGGTCCCCATAAGTTTCCCTTTTGTGTCGTGCTTGGTGTCTAGTGATGCCCTATATATTTTTCCCTGGTACCTAGTGGTCCCCTATAGTTTTTTCCCTGGTGTCTAGTGGTTCTCTCCCCTAAATGTAGAGAACATCAGGAGTATTACTCACCTCCCCTAGTTCCAGTGGCAAGCAGCTCCCCTCGCCTAAGGACGACATCCAACCTCGCACTGCCACAAGTACTGAGCCCCGGCTTGATGACCTCATCAAGCCAAGACCTGACACTAGAGGCAGTGCGATGCTGGATGCTGTCTTGAGCGCAGCGGAGCATCAGTCGTTAGGGAAATGGAGAAAGATGAGCCATCCTCCTTTGTGTCTGCCTGTACTGACCACTACGACCAGTTTCATTTCAAGGAGAAAAAGTAATTTGGGTTCACCCCTAAAAATTGGCCTCAGTCTATGGACGGGACATTGGATAATAATTAGATTGTGACCTTCTCTGAGGGACAGCTGTTGACATACAGTATCTCACAAAAGTGAGTGCACCTCTCATACTTCATTATATCCTTTCCAGGGACAACACTAAAGATATGACACTTTGATACAATGTAAGGTAGTCAGTGTACAACTTGTATAACAGTGTAAATTTGCTGTAAACCAGCTGTGTGTTGAGTTATGATGGTACGGCACATTTACAGTTATACAATCTGTACACTGACTACGTTGTATCAAAGTGTCATACACTATATTCAGTTTTGTCCTATGAAAAGATATAATTAAATATTTACAAAAATCTGAGAGGTGTACTCACTTTTGGAGAAACAGCAACTATGTACCCTAGAAAGCAGTGCCAAAGATGACAATGCTATATAACATGCATAATACGGTAATCATCTTTCTGACTGAGCTGGCTGGACAAACAGGTCTTCTTCCACCTTTTAGTTTGGTAAAAGTAAAACTCTGAACTGTGTTGGCTTATTTCTATACTCGGCAAGGCTTCCAATGCACTCTTCAAACTATTGGTTCTGGGACACCATGAGCTTATGGGTACTCTGTCCAACCTCTGCTAAGGGCTTGTTCACACCATGTCCACATGTAGGGCTTCAGTATTCTCCCCAGAATTTTTTTCCAGCCGGGTGGCATGAAAAAGTAGCAGGGTGGGGTGCGATGAGAAAATGCAGGGCCGGCGCTTCTCAGCACATCTTTGCTTACAGCATAGGAGGAGGTGAGCTGATGACAGCCGGGTGCTGACCAAAACTAGCCGGGTGGAGCTTGATTCGCTAAGACAAATAGCACGCCTTATCAGAGTTAACATGCCTTATCAGAGTAGCATAGCGAGCACTATGAACTTATGCCTGCTAATTGGCAATGACGAGAGCTCCACTCGTCCTGTCCTGAGCCCCTGCGGGTCCAATCACTTTAAAGGTCATTATCCCCGCACTTTGATTAGCCCAATAGGCTGCCTGTCACTTTACAGGAAACTTGACAGGCAGCCTATTGGGCCAATCAAAGTTCGGGGATAATGTACTTTAAAGTGATTGGACCCGCAGGGGCTCAGGACAGGACGAGTGGAGCTCTCGTCATTGCCAATTAGCAGGCATAAGTTCATAGCACTCGCTATGCCACTCTGGTAAGGGGTGTTAACGCTGATAAGGCATGTTAACGCTGATAAAGTATGTTAACTCTGATAAGGCATGCTATTTGTCTTAGTAAATCAAGCCCATAGTGTGCAATCTGCATGTTAACATATAAGTCCATGACTTTCATGTTCACAGTAACAGATGAAGCACGCGCTTTCCCATCGAGTTGTATAGCATTGCCACCGCTTGCATCCGCATTATAACATTTGCCGCGGTGCTTGCCGTGTGCTGGGAAAAGCGTGCGCGAAATCACGTTTGTGTACAAGTATAGTGTGAACAGGCTCCAAGGGCCCTTTTACAGTGAAAATTGCCATCTGCGTCACAAGCGGGCTGTGATGCAATCATGATTTTCACTATTTATACCGAGTGCGTTTGCTGCCACGATTTTAGACGGGAGATATAGTTCAAACATCAAAATGCAGCACTTCTGCGAGCGAACAAATAAAAGAAATGCACCGGTGTAAAAAGGGTATAGCAGTTATCATGTTTTTGCAGTGCCCTAGTCTGTGGCACATTACGTCAGTCTGGAAACGCAGCCGGTGTAAAAAGGACCTTGTCAAATGTACTCATTGTACACAACAGAGTAAACCACAACAAAAGATAAAGGCACCAGGAGTGCTTCTGAACATAATCCAAGATGAAAAGGAGCAAATAAGGTAAAATAACTGAGCTCAGGAGATGGATGCCGGATTACCGAGATCAGTAAAAGCAAGTGTCCACAGGGGTCACATTGGTAGAAGCATTGGTGTGCCTGGTGACTGGGGGGGAAGTTCCTGATATGTCACCAGGAGCTGATCCCCCAGAACTTCTATGGAGTAATCCCAATGACAGAAGCAAAGTTCTGCAACAACACATAAGATCTGTGGTCAGCAGGAGTGACGTATATGTTGCAGGTCTCTCTTCTGTAGAAAACAATTCTATTGTACATAAAACCAATATGTTTTGATTATTTAGTGGTTGTTTAGCCCCACAAATCCTGTTGATTTTTTATTTTCAGTACTTTCAGTTTACACCAGGGGAATTTATGGCTCGGGAGCCAAATGGCTCTTTTGATGGCTACATCTGGCTCACAGACAAACCAGTAGGGGTTGATTCACTAAGTTACACTGCTCAAGCAGCGCAGGTTAGTGTGGCAGAGCAAGTCACATTTTCAAAGTAGGCATGCTACTTCTGTAGCATGCACTACTAACTTACTTGCGATCCCCCCCAAAATTAACGGCCGCTCCAATTGTCCCACCCTGGCTCATGTCAGGTCCAGTGACTTTGTAGGACGAGATCCATGCACTTTGATTTGCCCAATAGGCTGCCTGTCACTTGACAGGCAGCCTATTGGGCCAAAGTGCGGGGATCTCATCCTACAAAGTGAATCAACCGCCAAGTCAGCTAGCTAATTGCACAAGCTGTTAGTTGGTATTTCTCCTGTCTGGCTCTCGGGAAATTGCTGATGTTGCTGAAACCCAAGAGAAGCTGAAGACATGTCTGACACTTCCGCTGCCGCTGAGGATCAACTGTATACATGTAACCATGGCAAGGGAGGTGAGCCCTCTGCTGGGCATACACACTGTGCCAGTTTGAAATATATTGTATGGCTCTCACAGAATTACATTTTGAAATATATGGCGTTTATGGCTCTCCCAGCCAAAAAGCTTCTGAAGTTAGAGGGATATGGAGGCTGCCATATTTGTTTCCTTTAAAACAATACCAATTGCCTGGCTGTCCTGCTGATCATCTGCCTCAAGCTTTTAGGCATAAACCCTGAATAAGCAAGCATTTGTCACATGCTTGTTTCAGGTGTTTGATCCAGATACTATGCCAGGCAACAATATGGCAGCCTCCATGTACTGCTCACTTCCGGTGTCCTTTAAAGCTTTGTGGTGTAAAAGCATAGCAGTTAAGCTTAAATGTTGTTTTCCATAACCCTTGTAATATACACAGCCAAACTGAAATCATTGTATTTTTTTTTTAAGATGGTAACTACACTAGTGTCCGATATGTTGTCTGGGAGAAGGTGTATCAGGCCATATTAACCTGCTGATGGAAACGCCTATCTAGCACAGAACTGAATGTAGATTGGCTTATTTTGCAGGGAGGTGCAGAAGGCAGTGAACACTGCACAGGGCCTGTTCCAGCGATGGACGGATCTTCTCCAGGACCCCTCCATTGCCACCCGAGAGGAGCTGGACTGGACTACTAATGAGCTACGCAACAATCTGAGGAGCGTTGAGTGGGATCTCGAGGACCTCGATGAGACTATCAATATCCTTTATCAGAGCGGTGGATGGATTTTACTGTTTCTGTATTCCAGTGCTGGGTAACCAAGAGCCAGGACGCCAGTATAGTTGTTATCAGTGTTGTAGTTAGTAGGTACAGAGCCATGGGCCCCAGTGCAAATTCAGTACCACCTTTCCAGCATTGCATGTATGATGTTGCAAGTAGAAAACAGAGCGCTGTGCACCAAGGCAGATGCTTCCAAAGTTTAATGGTAACACAGGTCACATACAGGGGAACATGCAAAAGAAAAACAAGGTAGTCTAACAGCCATTTCGCGGGACTTTGACCCGCTTCCTCAGAGACCTACTTGCAACATACGAACTGTGTTGGCTGGAGTGCATTGCAGCTTCCCAGGATCCTGGTCACAGTGCCTGCAGCCAGCATCGGGTGCCAGCCTATCTGCATTCTGCTATTAAGGCATTTGTGTATGATAATCGCATATTCCAGCCCACCACTGTGTGAGAGAGGTGTTTGCAGAGAAAAAGGAATGCTTTGTTAAGGATCAGCACTATTTATAACCCACATAATAAAGAGCTAATGCAGTTGCTGTAGGAGAACCTCAGGTCTAAGGGCCCTGCTGCAGGCGCAACCTTTGCACCCCTTATTGCTACACCGCTGCCTGTTATGGTCACTGTAATCGCAGAATTCCTGAAGGGCAAATTAAAAAGGTCCCTTTTCCACTAAGAAACGCAATCATGCTTCAATGTGATCAAGTTTATCTCTATTTTCCACTTAATTTATTCTTCCGCGATCCGGCGGGTGTACAGTGCAATTCCGGTGCATTTGTGATTTTTCCAACAGGAGAAAAAAAAACCTGCCAAGAAAATAATGTGAATTTTCGAATGGCAAGAAAATCGCAGAGCTGCACGATTTTAGGAAAAAATTGAATTGCGATTTTTTTTTTTTTTTTTTTTTCCCATTCTGTCAAAAATGTTGATTTCCATTTTTTCACAATTTTCTTCAAATCAAGCGTTAGCACTAAATTCACAATGCCCCAGTATAGTTTAGCCAGGTAAGTGCCCCATATAGTTAACCCATAGGTTAGCTAAGTAGGTGTCTCCAGTATAGGTAGCCAGTATCATTGCCACTAGTAAAGGCTAGCTAGGAAGGTGCCTCCAGTGTAGGTGGCAGGCAGTGTAGGTGTAACAGCAGAGGAGAGCGGGTATAGTAACAACTTACCTTCCGGGATTACACCGGCAGCTTCTATCTTCTTCCTCTCCCAGCCGTCCCTCACGTTAGTACCAACGTCACAGGGGACCTGTGATGACATGCGGTTATGTCATCACAGGGGGCGCCGTTACCAACACAATGACGCCTGAGAGAGGAAGTAGGAAAAGGCTGCGGGGGAACGGACTGGTAGGTGAGTTGCGCTATAGTTATACGCATGGAAAGTGGCGGGTTGTGACGTGATGCAGAAAAATGTAAGCGTTAAAAAAAAATTGTTGATTTTTGTGATTTTGAAATCGTTGTGCCCCACATCGCGATTGTAATTTTTTAATCATTAATCGTGCAGCCCTATATCACACTAATGGAAACATTCACCACAAATTCCATTTATTCGACTGTATTGTTTCGTGATCCACAAGTGATCCGGCGGCTGCTGGAAAGATACGTAGAGAGCGCACTTCTCTGAGCTGAAGTTATGGGACCCGGTTCCAGCGATACAGAAGGCTGAGGACGGCGGCGTGGGAGTGATCCGTGTGCATGGGGCTGGAGGAAGCCCCAGGTATGTATAACACTTTTATAGCGTCTCTGGTACACGTTAAGCTGAAATCATGTTTGCCATTAATGATTTGCAATATATAGAGCCGAACTTAAACAAAGTATATACTATGTGTGGGAAGTGATTGCTATCTACTTGGCATCGATCATTTAAAGGACAACTGTAATGAGAGGGATATGGGGGCTGCCATATTTATTTTCTTTTTAACAATACCAGTTGCCTTGCTATCCTGCTGATCCTTTGCCTCCTAATACTTTTAGCTATAGACCTTGAACAAGCACGCAGCAGCACATTACTGCCAGCTCTGACAAGATTAGCTGCTTGTTTCTGGCGTTATTCAGACACTACTGCAGCCAAATAGATCAGCAGGGCTGCCAAGCAACTGGTATTGCTTAAAAGGAAATAAATATGGCAGCCTCCATATGTTTCTCACTTCAGTTGTACTTTAAATTAACACCATGTCATACTGTAAGGTAGACGCACATATCTGATTTAATAACCCTCACCCTACTGCAGCTGCTAGCTTTGTACCACTCGCTGCACTACAAAGCTATGGAGCCTGACTCTTGTTCTGCCAGGGCCTGCAGCTCCCTCCTTCCTCCCGGCACATATATTTGGGAAAGAACATTCATTTCCCAATCAACATTTTGTGGACAGAATAAATTATTATAGATCGATGGGTCCTCCATTTTTTATTACCTTTTTTATTAGATTCAATTTTCTTATCAAGTCTAACATCTTGTACAAAGATGCAAAGAAAGGGTAAAATGTTTTTTTAATGGATATTAAAATCCATTTACCTCGCCATTCTGCTCATAGTCCATAAGAGCTTGGCAGTACAGTTCATGTACTTTAAATTCCATGAATTGTGTAGTGTGAGGGCAAGTTCACATTGAGCCCTGAACCAAATTTTGCTTGCAAAATCCTGCCACGATTTGCGCTTGTAATTCCCATTCAATAGAATGAGAATCATAGCGGGATCATTACCACAGTGCTGTATGTAGCTCGTTTGCGATTGATCGCAATCGCTGCAGTGAGAATGTATCCATATGGATACATTGGCAGCAGTGCCCAGTGTTACCCTTCCCTGAGATTTCACCACAGACACAAGCCTATTCGTGGGTCTAATGATGCTGGAGGGTGTGGCTATGTTCTGTACATCTAGAAGCTAAAAAACAATTTTATACTGATGTCTGCTGACATTGGCTGAAGATCAGGCATGCTGGATCTTTGTTACCACCGATGTCCAACTGACCTTCGAGTGCATTGTTCTCCTCATCACACCCGCCAAAAGCCACCGCATTGTGTGCCGCGCATAGTCTCTCCTCCCCCCACCATAGCAACAGATGCGTCTCTAGCTGCTAGGCTAGTCATCCAATTGTACATCACTCACGTCCTGTGGTGCAACGGTACTCCTATGTGTGGTGAGGGTTAATTCTCTCTAGCCAGGAGAGAGGCAGTTTAGTAGTTAATAATCCGCACACATAGGGATCAGGTGGGTGCAGTCTGAACAGTAAACATACACTCATGCGGGCACTTTAGGGCTTTCTGTGCTCTCAGTGAAGAATTAGAACCCCCATCCATTTTGTATTCCTCTGCTTCACTTCTGAGATCACCAGCATTCACATCACCGACATGAATTTTCCAAGAGCAGTGCGGAAAAATGTCCCCTTTGAGAAAGCATAGAGGAGGAATACCATTTCATAACCTCGTTTGAACTGATGACGCAAATTTGATAAGTGGAGAAGAATCTAGAACACACACAAAAAACTACGACTGAAACAAATGTATTCTCATTTGTATACATATCACTACCTTTTGCCTTTATGTATGGTACTGTATTTTGAATGCCCTGTTAGCAGCCCTGTTGGTTTGTATTTCCTATTATTTATTGGCACAGGGGTTCTCTGAAAACAGGGTGTTACGTAAGATAGCATCAGAGCTCCCCTGTATATGTGCATGCTTCCTGTTGGTATATAGGGATGAGCTTTCTACGAGTAAAGAGAATTTAGGGATGTCTCCTTTCTCATAGTTTCAAGGAAAAAAAAACATTTTGTTTCTGTCCTTTGACCACTTGAGGACCCACCCTTTACCCCCCCTTAAGGACCAGCGCTGTGTTGAGTGATCTGTGCTGGGTGGGCTCTGCAGCCCCCAGCACAGATCATGTAGCAGGCAGAGAGATCAGATCACCCCCCTTTTTTCCCCACTAGGGGGATGATGTGCTGGGGGGGTCCGATCTCTCCAGCCTGCATGTTGCTGGCGGGGGGGGCACCTCAAAGCCCCCCTCCGTGGCGAAATTCCCCCCTCCCTCTCCTACCTGCTCCCCCCCGGAGATCAGGGCTGCACAGGACGCTATCCGTCCTGTGCAGCCAGTGACAGGACGTCCCCTGTCACATGGCGGCGATCCCCGGCCGCTGATTGGCCGGGAATCGCCGATCTGCCTTACGGCGCTGCTGCGCAGCAGCGCCGTACAATGTAAACAAAGCGGATTATTTCCGCTTGTGTTTACATTTAGCCTGCGAGCCGCCATCGGCGGCCCGCAGGCTATTCACGGAGCCCCCCGCCGTGAATTGACAGGAAGCAGCCGCTCGCGTGAGCGGCTGCTTCCTGATTAATCAGCCTGCAGCTGGCGACGCAATACTGCGTCGCTGGTCCTGCAGCTGCCAGTTTGCCGACGCGCGGTATGAGTGCGCGGTCGGCAAGTGGTTAAGGTGCCCATACATCTACCAATTTTGTGGGCCGATTAGCCATCCGATTCAGTTGTTTTATCGAAGCAGATGAAAATCTGTGCGGCAACCCGGGCTGTGGAGTCGGTACAAAAATCATCCGGCTGTGACACGTCAGTTTATAACTCCGACAGCCCTGGTACCCAAAAATTGCTTTGACTCCGACTCCACTGCCCTGGCTGCACCCAGCATGCCCGATTGATGATTCAACCAATTTTGGGCTGAATGCGTTGATCAGACATGCTGGAAATATCTTGGCCAAAAGTGCTCGATTACGTGCATGGTGGTAACGGCGCTCGATATCACTACGGACACTACCTGCCTAGCGGTCCCAAGTGTTAATGCCCTCCTCAGTGCCCGTGCAGTGTAAAATCTCACCTGTCCCACTGCCGCGACTCCCAGCCTCATCAGCTATCACCCCTGTGTTGCACCAGGCGCGCGTATGTGATGTCATCACATGGTGCCTGTTCCACATGGTACACGCGCCGTGGGGCTGATGGCGATGCAGGATGGGAGTCACAGCAGCGGGACAGGTGAGATTTTAGACTGCGTGGGCACCGGGGGGACATTCACCAGGGGGTGGTCAGGCAGCGATCGGCCGATTCCTGATAGATTTCATGCTGATTTGTTAATGCTACACCACAGTCGATAGGCACCCTAGTGAGGGTATACGTGTGCTAAGCTGATATGGCGCTGTATGTCGCAGCAGCTCCAAAGCATGAGAAGTAGAGCATGCAGATCAGCAGCACACAAAGATGTATTTAAGCTCTTTATTGCATAAAGATAAAGCCCAGGGACAGACAGACGCTGTTTCGGGGGTAAACTCCTTCCTCAAGCTGTATATGCTCACTCCTTCAAGCTGTATAGGCTCAACCATGATTATGACCTATTTTTTTGTATTTAAACTGAGTGCAAGATTCATTCATATATTGTGCCCTTACATGTTTTTGTGCAGTCTGTTATGCCGCGTTGGCGGCGTGCTAACTGCCGAGTCCAGTTATGTGTGTTTCCCTCTTGGGTTACACTTTGAGTATACTGGGAGCTGCTGTTTTAGATGTGTGGGTCTCTTTATTGTTATTGTATTTTTACATCTAATACAATGCTTAATTAATTTGTGGGTGGTCATCCACTATGGACACTCAGCCTTACCGTACCACAGCATTAGTATTCTTTGTTTTTGACCATCATTTGAGTGAGCCTATACAGCTTGAGGAAGGAGTTTACCTCTGAAACAGCGTATGTCGCTGTCCCTGGGCTTTATCTTTATGCAATAAAGAGCTTAAATACATCTTTGTGGTGCTGCTGATCTCTACTTCTCATGATTTGTTAATGCTGAAATCCATCTGGAATTGGCCTGCAGTGTTTGGGCAGACAACAAATTACTCTCCGATCAGAGAGAGATCTGTCTTGTGGTTGATCTGCCCTGACATCGTTAAGACAAGACACAGAGCATTTATATTGTGCTTTTCTCCTGGTGGACTCAAAGCACCAGTGCTGCAGCCACTAGGGAGCACTCTATAGGCAGTAGCAGTGTTAGGGATCCGCCTTAGGGCTCTTTTCCACTATGAAATGCGATTGCGATCGCGATTCCGATCGCGATCGCAATCGCGTTTCAATTTCCACCATGCGATTGTGATTGAACTACTATATTCATTATAGTCCAGCTCAATCGCATACAAAACGCGGCAGGACGACGATTGCGCTTTGACCAAAATCGCATCGCAATCGGATCGCACTAATGGAAAATGCTGCTGCAGTTTCCATTAGTTTAATGTACGTTGCGATTTGCGATCAGAAGCAAATCGCAAATTTCAGGCTAGTGGAAAAAGGCCCTTACTCAATAAGGGCTGGCATACTGAACAGGAAGAGCTGAGATTGAAACCCTGGTCTCTTGTGTCAGACAGAGCCCAAGAGACTCTGAAGCGAGCCTAAATTCTCTTTTTGAACTTTTATTTATTTTAAGCCCTGCTAAACTGCCGCATCCCCGCGGCAAAACGAGAGGTTTATACCCCCCAAATCCCCTCTCCTGTGTCCGGGGAGCGCTTCCTGATTGAGGCAGAGCTTTCTGCAGTAGCTCTGCCTCTTAGTGCGTCAATCCCGGCTGATCGTCGCCTCTTCCCGCCCCTCTCAGTCTTCCTTCACTGAGAGGGGCGGGGAGAGGCGGAGATCCGTTGTCAGATTGACACGCATGGAGGCAGAGCAGCAGCTCAAAGCTCTACCTCTATGAGCAGCAAAATCCACGATCAAGAAAGTTGTGGATTTTTCAGAGGGGATTTGGGTGGTATAAACTCCTCGTTTTGCCACGGGATAGCGGCGGTTTAGCGGGGCTTATGGGGCTTAAAATAAATACAAGTTCAAAAAGAGAATTTAGACTCGCTTCAGAGACTCTTTAAAGGAAGCCTAAAGTATAAAAAGAAAGTCCCCATTTATTTACCTGGGGCGTCTTCCAGCCCCCTGAAGTCTTCCTGGCCCCTCGCCGTCATCTTTCACCTTGCTGTTCCTCCAGTGTCCCCCTACAATGCTGGATGTGCGGCCCCATGCCATGCCCGCCCTCTTATCGCGCTCCCATGGTCAGGAGCGCTCTGCGCTTGTGCAGAAAGCAAAAATTGATACTGTGCATATGCAGAACACTCTCGGGTGTGGGAACACGATAGAAGAAGCGCTTAGATTATGGAGGGGGACTGCAGAGGAGAGGCTGAGCGCAGGATGACAGAGGGAAACCAGGAAGACTTCAGTGGGCTGGAAGGAGCCCCGGGTAAGTAAATGGGGATTTTATGTTTTTTTGTTTTTTTTTTACTTTAGGTTCACTTTAACGAGTACACTATCCAGTAGATGTATGGGCACCTTTAGCACTTTCAGTTTGTACATGCTTCTCAATGCTTAGCGGTAATAATTAGATAAGAGCTCCTGGCTCTGAGCTGCACTAACATGCGGAGCAGCTTAACCTGTAACAATGGTTTAGTTACAGGAGCTGTGACGACGGGAAGGCAAAGTCTTGTCCTTTGTTGTGGATAAACACAACCAAGGCTATAATAGAGGTAAAGCCAAACAACACAAACAAGCTCAGTTGTTTTTAACACTGTGTTTTCCTTAATTCTGCTCACGTATTGTGGAATCCAACCCCCGCAAGTTCAGTCTGGATCCAGCAGAGATGAGGCAGAGAAAAGCCTTCATCAGTGAAACCCGTCAGTGTGTCAAGGTGAGAATCTCAGCAGCAGGTCAGCTTTGTGGACACGCAGTATGTCCTGACTGCATCACATGGAGGACAGCCATTTCCCACAGGTGTCTGCTGTCTGCTCCAATCCCAACTGCAAACACAGCTGCACTACTTTACTTTTCACCGTTTATTGTCCCTGGAAACCTGGAACATTTGTGCCAAACATATTAAGGCATTTGCTCAATGTTATCTTTTGTAGGGATTGTCAGTGAGATGCTGTAAAGGTGCGTACACACGCACTACTATAGAGAAAAACGGGTCCATCAGACCCTCCCGCCGGGCGGGCGTTCTCCCGACAGTAGTGCGTGTGTACAGTCTGTCTGCAGACTGATGAGGCTTCGCCCGGCGGATCGCTCAAGACTAGTCTTATCACCCGAACGATAGTCTGTACACACGCCCGATTTGGCGTGCGGACGACTGAACAACAGGACGTTCAAACGACCTGTCGTTCGTAAAAATCCGACGTGTGTATGGGCCTTTAGCGGATCGTTCAAAAACAGCCTTATCAGTTTGCAGACAGATTGTACACACGCACTACTGTCGGGAGAACGCCTGCCCAGCGGGAGGGTCTGATGGACCCGTCGTTCTCTATAGTAGTGTGTGTGTACGCACCCTTAGGTATCCATACATCTGGTGATGATGGGCAGATTCGACCAAGAGACAAATCTCTCTCTAATACAATCTGATTAGAAGGGATGATCAATGAGATGCAAATTTTTCTGAAATTATGCACATTTTTATGCAAATGTATGCAGTTTGAAAATGGACCAATCCATTTAAACCCAAGTTTACATGGATTGGTTTATTTTCAAGCTGCATATAAATTTGCATAATCTCAGAAGAATTTGCATCTTTTTGATCATCCCTACTGATTAGAGAGAGATCTGTCGGCTGCCCATACACCGCAGGCTGATTCACAATCAATTTAAGCATGAAATCGATCTGGAATCGGTCTTGTGACACCACATCTGCTGCCTGTCGCTGTCACCCTAACGAGCAATGAGGCGCCCCCCCCAGTGCACTACACGTTACCTGTCCGTGTCTGCCGCTGGCTCCGGGCATGCTTTGTCCATACACATGCCCAACGTGGTTGGTGGCGTGCACGTCAGCGCATGTGTGACCTCACACACGCGCCCAAGTGTATGCCGGCAACCACGTGGGGCACGTGTATGGACAAAGGACTGCCCCGGAGCCAGCGGTGGATGCGGACAGGTAATGTATAGTGCATATGTATATGTGTAGTTTCTTTCCAGTATTCAATTATGAATTATTTAGTCAGTGTTTGCCCATTGTCAAATATTTCCTCACCCTAATTTACAGTCCAAAATGTATCACACTTGGCGACATTTTTAGTCCTATCATGCAATCTCTGCACGATGGTTCCTGAGAATTCCAAAACCAGTCTAAAATATACCTGGTTTCCCAGAATGCTGGGGGGGGGGGGGGGGAGATTTCCGCCAGGGCCGGTTTAAGCAACAATGGGGCCCAAGGGCAAAATAAACCTGGGCCCCCCCCCCCCCCCCCCCCCCCCCCCCAACATATACCCCGGAACAAAAATCGGCATTAGGGGACCTTTTTTGCAGCTGGTATAGTCAGGGTGTGAAGTCCCAATCGGTCAGAGCTCCACATTCTGGCTATCCCAACCTGCATGGGGGACAAGGGGTTAAAAAGTTTCAGGAGAAGGGACCCCACATAATTTTTTTTTTAAAAAAAACATTCCCACACTCTAAACATAAAAAAAAAATTGGGAAAATAAGAAAAAATGCCAGGGATCTTCATACAGCCATATTGCGGCTGTATAGCGATCCCTGGCCAAAGCGCTGCGGCTGTGTATAGACCCCCTGGAAACCCCGTCAGGAAATTTATTGCGCTTTCGTTTGATGCATGTAAAATTACACTACCGTTAGGTTTGCTACTAAAAGTTACATTTACCGCATTTAAAACTATACTTTTTTCCTTCTAAATTTTAAAATCGATTTTCTCAAAAACTATAATGTCTTTTTGAAAAATTGTTTTTTCCTCTTATTCCTAATGATCTCCTTAACATATCCTGCAAATTTAGGGTTTCTAGCATTTAAGGTGGATTTGCTATTAACCATTAAAGTCGGCAGGTTTTTAAATGTGTTTTTTTTTTCCTTTGAAACTTTAAAATCGATTTTCTCAAAAACGATAAGGCCGATTTGAAAAAAAAATTTCCCCTCTTGTAGCCACTGGGGGCCCCTACAAGCTCTGGGGCCCTGGGGCAGCTGCCTCCTTTGCCTTAAAGGAAAGGTTCAGGGAGGGTGGGCAAAAAATAAAAATCAAATTCCACTTACCTGGGGCTTCCTCCAGCCCGTGGCAGGCAGGAGGTGCCCTCGCCGCCGCTCCGCAGGCTCCCGGTGGTCTCCGGTGGCGCGCCCGACCTGGCCAGGCCGGCTGCCAGGTCGGGCTCTTCTGCGCTCCAAGGCCCGGAACTTCTGCGTCCCACGCCGGCGCTCTGACGTCATCGGACGTCCTCCGTGCTCTACTGCGCATGCGCAGTAGTTCTACGCATGCGCAGTAGAGCCCGGAGGACGTCCGATGACGTCAGAGCGCCGGCGTGGGACGCAGAAGTTCCGGGCCTTGGAGCGCAGAAGAGCCCGACCTGGCAGCCGGCCTGGCCAGGTCGGGCGCGCCACCGGAGACCACCGGGAGCCTGCGGAGCGGCGGCGAGGGCACCTCCTGCCTGCCACGGGCTGGAGGAAGCCCCAGGTAAGTGGAATTTGATTTTTATTTTTTGCCCACCCTCCCTGAACCTTACCTTTAATGGTAGCGCCGGCCCTGATTTCCGCATAGCTAATCAGTCTAGGCTAAACATCACTGAGAGGTCGGCTACATTCAATGTGCAGCAATATATACATACAGAAAGTGTTGCTGATCCTGAAACCAGGTAAATTATTGTAAACTTTGCTATTCTAAATAATTTACTGCATTCTACGAAGTTGTTTTCTAAATAAGCCTTTTTTTCTCCTGTGTGGTCATCTTTAGCTTTTCAGTTAAGACTCTGCCTCCCCCGGTTTAACTTTCCAGACGGTAATACTATTTTCTGTGTGCTCCGATACAGGAAATGAAGGATCAGATGACCAGTCCATCTGTTCAGGCCTTAGCTGAGAAGAAGAACCGGCAGGTGAGAGAGCTGTGCCTCAGCTGTTTGTGTCTGTGACGTGCCTGTCTCCTTGGTGAGCGGGGAGAGTGTGCGCGCTCTCGTATTACTAGAATTACCAGATTAGACTTATTCAGCCTCCTCAATACTGTCCTCATCTTGCCTTCTGTAAGGTGGCCTTACGCAGTGCAGAGGGAACCCAGAATCACAAACGGTCAATCTCTCCATGATCGGAAACCGATTGGGGGCCTGGAATCATTTTACCGCAACACACCATCAATTTATATCAGATTTGAACTGAAATTTGTGCATGAATCTTTAAACTTTTTCTTTTCAAAACAGTATGCTTTGAGGTGGATAGCCTTTTCGAGGGTTATTCTATATTTGGTAGGAGACAACACTATGGCTTCATAAAGCAATACCGCATTCGGTAATTCAGTACAAAGCTGATTTTAGCACACAGCTTGTGAGACGTTAATTAACTAAGGCTGTTACCGCATGAAAATGAAAATTACTGACTAATTAGGTAAATTACCGACTTGTGAGGTAAATACCTCAGTAAATGTTAATTCGCAAAGATTACAGCATGTGATAAAACCAAGTGAGATGTTTGGTACTTTATCTTCAGCCTCTCGGTAATGTACAGCCCTTCGGTAAGGATACAGAAGCAGAGAAAGGTCCAGGGCCCACTATGGGCACTTTGTGGATTCTTTGCGGAATCGCGAAGGGCCCACGACTTTCTAATTCACCCACGCTTTTCTAAACTGCAGAAGTGCTGCCATTTCCCAAAGTGATTTGGCTACTGTACCCACTGATCACTCTGCGATTGCAACGCTGCAAGTGGGACTGCCCCCATAGGATTCTGCTGGCATAGCGCTTCAGCAAGCACTACCAAAGCGTGCCTAGTTGGTCCCAGCCCTAATGGTGAAAGCTAATTAAACGAATCCCCGTTTCTCCCTTTAATGGCTTCCCTGGTGAAATACGGCTTAACCTCCAATATAGCCTCCCTGGTGGTCTAGAGTGGGCGAAACATAATGCAAATCGGGGGAAACCACTTGCGGGCCAAATTATAAGCCTCTGTGGGCCTTATTTGGCCTGTTGGCCAGAGTTTAACATGTAAGCCATAAGGAAATAATAGGTAATGCGATCATTCAGGATCGAGTAAGCACACTAGCTTCGCTGTTTTCATGAAATACGATCTGAATAATCTGATCGAAAATAAGATTATTCACTAAAAATTGTACTGTTAATGGGTACCTTAAAGTGACTATAAAGTCTAAAATAACATTCCATGTATCGCGTTCTCCCAAAAAGTTATGACTTTACCAGTGTTTTTTGTCTATCAGTCAGAGACCCTGTGTGCGTCTACAGCGCTAAGCCCTGCCCCCTTGCAGTTAAACACCATGGTGTTACCTGTATCGGAGAAAGAAAGTGTCACAGAAGCGCCGCGGCGCTCATCTGTAAGGGGGCGGGTCTAAGTTTCGGTTGTCGACGCACATGAGGTCTCGGAGGGTGAGTTAGACAAAAAGTCTACACGTGTTCATCATCTACATACAGCTTGCCATCTGCAGAATAGCCCAAACCTCAGCAGAGCAATGTCTGCAGAGATAGATTGGCCTTGTTATTGCTGGCAAATGTTGGTTGAAGTTGTGATAATGCAGAATGAACTGCATCTCTCCATTCACCACTGACCATGGTTTCCATAGAAACACAAATGGTAGCGATGCTGCAGGGTGCAGAAGAAGCTGCCAGACCTGCAGGCTACAGGTACATTGCTTCTGTTGCATGCGTACGCAGTGCTGGTAATGTAGTGTTTCTAAGCAACGGGCAGGGCAGTCTTTGCTGAGATCTTTGTGCGGCAAAATCCGTAATGCGTTAGAATTGAATTATTGATCACAAGGCAGCGAGGAATTATTGCAGTGTATTTGTTTTCCCTTCACTTTTAAGATTTAACAATCAGGTTTAGACCACAGGAAATGTTACTCTGAGATACGTGTGTGTGAATCAGCGGCACGGCAACAGAGAACATAGAGTTCCACATACTAATCGTTTCTAATGTCATTTCAGGCACTGCTAGGAGAAGGGACCAGACAGGGCTGGAACAGCGAACCAGACAAGTATAAAGGGCTGGACCAGGAGATCCAGTCAGCCAATTCTCAGTTCCTAGAGGGCCAGGTTGTGCAGCAACAGGTAAGAAGTGTGACACAACTTGGGAGGGTGCAGCTATTATTGGCTCATACTTGGCTTAAGCCCACAACTGAAGCACGCAAGAACATCCCAAGAACAACTCAGAAAAGTCCTTAAAAGGAAGGTCCAAGCAAATAAAAAAAAATCTACTTATCTGGGGCTTCCTCCAGTCCCTGGCAGCCGTTATGTTCCTCGCTGCAGCTCCGCTTCCAGCCGGGGGTCCCCTCACCAGATCGGCATCTTCTGCGCCTGTGCGAGCCCCGCTGTGTAGTTCTGCTCATGCGCAGAACACTCCAGACAACGTGAGCATGACCGCGAGTGCCGTGGCCGCACGCTCGTACATGCGCAGTAGATGCTGGAAGTGGAGCTGCCTGGGGCAGGTGGAAGCCCCGCGAAAGTAGATTTTTTTTTTCCCCTCGCATCTGTCCTTCAAAGTATCCATGAAGCGTTTTTAAAAATAGAAATCAGAGTCTTTCCTCTGTACAGGAGCGGCTTCGCTCTACTGGGCTTGTGCAGGCCTAACTTGCACCTGCCCCGTTAGGAGGGAGTGTAAGAAGATACGGGGAGCCTCTGGATCATCCATAGAACTTCCTCCTGCTAAGTAAGTGTCTAATTTTTAGTTTTAAAAATGCTTCATGTATCCTTTTAAAGATAAATTCTACTCTAAGAGGAAATTTAAAGGACCACTATCGTGGAAAAAAAAAAGTGAAATACATGTCTACAAGAAGTACATTCTTTCCCAAATTAAAATACACTATAAAATGATGAAAAACAGAGACAATTAGAGCAGGTAAAAGTAAACTTGCCTCCCTTTGCAAAAAAAAAAACCTGAGGCCGGTTTCACATGATTGCATGCTTTTAAAGAGAGACTGAAAAAAAAAGAGACTTCAGTGTCTCTTTAAAGGAAACCTGAGATCATCAGCTACCTTTAAAATAAACATACCCCCCCCTCCCCCCCCCCCCCCCCCCCCCCCCCCGAAAACATATGCCAAATACAGGCTATTCCTGTATTTTTTGTTGCTCTCCTGTGCTCATTACATTATTAATTTTTCATTTTTATCCTGTCTAAAATTCAAGATGACCGCCACCCGTTTCCGAGTCAGTGTCACTGTATGTAAAATTATTATTACCACGAGATAGGGACTGTAGATTTGTTCTTAACTTGAATCCGATCTTAAGTCGGGATGTTTGAAACCATTTCTTCAAACTTCCCCCACGGAAATGACATAATCGCGACGGGATCGGGCCGTTCGTATTGGCGGGTTGGGCGTCTGTAAACCGGTGACTACCTGTATTATTTAGTATTTATATGGCGCCGACATCTTCTCCATCAAATAATGTATGCAGGGACATTATTGAGTTATGAAGCTGTAATCAACTTTGCCCAGTAGAGCAGTGTCCCTGTATGTTCCTGGCTCAGATGGGGAGAGTTAAGTGTCTAACTCAACCCGGGACACTAATTAGGTGGGTAGATAAATAAATCTGTTTTCTGAGCTGCTTTTCTCTTCACAGGCATTGCTCTCTGTGATGCGGTGCACAGATAGGGAGAACTACAGGCAGAGAGTGGGGCGGGCTTGAGCAGACTGCTCTCACAGATAGGGAGAACACAGGCAGAGAGGGGGGCAGGCATGAGCAGACTGCTCTCACTGCTATAGAGCATCCTGATAAAGCAGCTGATTGAGAGTTCAGTCGGTAGTATTCACAGGGAGGATTACAAGCTGACAGTGCAGATCAGAATGAAACAAGCAGCAGGGTTAAGGTGCGTACACACGCACTACAGAAGCCAACGACGGGTCCGTCGGACCCTCCCGCTGGGCGGGTTTTCAGTAGACTGTAGTGCGTGTGTACGCACTGTCGGCAGACTGATAAGGCTGTTCCTGAACGAATCTACCGGCGATCAGTGCGGACGGACCCATCGTTGGCTGCTGCAGTGCGTGTGTACGCACCTTAAGTGTCTGTTCTCATGTCCCTACTAGTATATAATATTAATTAAAGCAGGTTGCTTCGTCTCTGGTACACTTTAAGCTTTAGTGAACTTCTGAGCAACCCCCTTTAACATTTTACATGTGTTTTCTTTTTTTCTTATGTAATATTAAAATTGACTCTGCTGCCATTTGTATTCTTGATCAGGAAAACTGGCAGCAGAGTAAATTCCTCAGCGTGCAATCACCACGGCTTACAATGTGCCTTTGTTTCTTAAACTGTTTTGACACTAAATAAATACCGGTAATGGGTAATGTGCAGATGAAATATTAGGATGTCAGAGGCAATCCTGCAGGAAACATTGTCAGGAGTTTTCCACGTTTCATAAGGAGACTCCTCCACCTGCCTAAAACGCCCACCACTGACTTGTAAGCAACTATTAAAGTGAATGGGAACCACATTTTTTAAAAAATGAAGCAAATACTTACCTAAGGAGAGGGAAGGCTCTGGGTCGTATAGAGCCTTCTGTCTCCTCTCTCTGTGCTCTCTATCCTGTACTGGCTCCATACTGCACACACGTGAGCGTGCAAGAGAGCGTGCTTGCGCAGGTGCAGTACAGGGCCGCCCTTCTTCAGGAGCACTCGGGCTCCCTGAAGACTTCTGAAGCCTCCTTCGGCCGGATAAAGCAGTATTTGACTAAATTAGTCAAATAATGTTAACGGGCGAGCCAGCACTGGAACGAGGGGACCAGGAGAGGAGCGGGAAGGCTTTATAGGACCCAGAGCCTTCCCTCTCCTTGGGTAAGTATCTGTCTCATTTTTTTAAATGCGGTTCCCATTCACTTTAAAGGACTTACGAGGCCAAAATCGTTATAAAAGTCCAGTACCTGGAAGATGTTTAAATGCACGGAGGACGCCGTCCGCGCCCTCCGTGCAGTTCCGCCGGGGCCCCTTTCTGAAAGCGCCCCCCGTGCCGATCACGACCCCACAGGCCGGGTCGGGCTCTCATGCCGCTCCTAATATGGCCGCAGACGCAGACGGCGTCCTCCGTGCATTTAAACATCTTCCAGGTACTTGACTTTTATAACGATTTTGGCCTCGTAAGTCCTTTATGGTGCTCATCAACGGCACAATCTCAATCGATCAGATCGAGTACCAAATGACAACGAATGATCATTCTATTAATCGTTGTGCCGATTTCAAATTTCAAAACATTTTTCTGTCTGATTTTCTTACCTGAATGACTGCTTCTAATTGATTGCAATAATCAAATAAGATGGTCAGTCATCTGGGAAATTGGATCGTTAATTGGCACCTTTAGACCTGTTACAGACTTGTGGATTTCTAGCCAACCTTTTCGGGTGAATGTATCAAACAATTTTCTGGTTGATAGACAATCTTCCGGGAAAGCCAAGCCAGCGTACGTGTGTGTACAATGGCTCTCCCGTCCAATCTTGTGTTGCGTTTTCACCTATATCGATCGGTCAGTGTGTTAAAGGACAACTGAAGTGAGTGGGACATGAAGGCTGCAATACTTATTTCATTTTAAACATCCTGTTGATCCTTCAGGTATCAGTGGTGTCTTACTCACAGACCTGAAACAAGCATGCGGCTAATCCAGTCAGTCTTCATGTAAAAAATACCTGCTCTGCATGCTTGTTTAGGGTCTAGGTCTAAAGGTGGCCATACATCAGGGGACTTGGCAGCCGATCGACCATCCGATTTGAATATTATAATCAGATGAAAATCGTTGCCGGCAAGAGCATGCCCGATCGACGGTGCTACCAATTTCATGCTGCAAGATGTAGGGCTGACATGCTCCATCTGGTTTGTGGCGGTAACAGTGTGTGAGCAACGAATGCGATGGTACCTCCAGCGCTGTCCCCCCTAATGTAAAATATGCCCCCCCCCCCAGCAGTACTTTACCTGCCTGTATCCGCCACTGGCTCTGTCCGCAATCCACATGCATGCGCCCCATGTGATTGCCGGCATAACGCGGGCATGTGGGTGATGTCACACATGTGCCCACGTATATTCCAGCAACAACGTGGGGGGCGTGTGTGCGGATTGCGGACAAGTAAAGTATACTGCACGGGGGTGGGGGCACATTTTACATTAGGGGGAACATCGCTGGGGCATTGTAACAAGGCCAATTCCTGAGAGAGTGTGGTTATGAGCAGACAACAGATCTCTCTCCGATCACATTTGATCAGAGATTGATCTGTCTCTTGGTCGATCTGCCCATACATCGTCTGATGTATGGGCACCTTAAATGTATTTGAGGCAGAGGATCAGCAGGGCAGACAGTCAATTGGCATTGTTTAAAAAAAAAAAAAATATATGGCAGCCTCCATATCCCTCTCACTTCAGGTGTCCTTTAAAGTGAACACGAGCCACGGCACAGGTCAAATAGGAAATACTTACCTACTTAAGCCTTTTTCCAGGGACCGGAGATTGCCTGCAGGTCTCAGAGGCTTCCCTCTTCTTATATAAGTATTTCCTTTTTCACAAGCTTGGGCTTGGGTACACTTTAAAGGGAACCAAACACCACTTTTTTTCCTCAAGTTTGTCCTGGTTTTCTATCAGCTATAGGAGCTGCCATGCCCCCCCCCCTCTTCCCCCTCCACCTTCCAGCTGCCTATTATCTATCCAGGGAAGGGTGTAAAGATAGCATCTGTGGCATCTCTAAATTGTTTGACGAACAGTATCCTATCTCTCCACCCCCTTGCTGATGAAATCTTTTGTTTGCTCTCTGTTAATGTGTGCAATATAATAATTACATCAGTCCTTACCTGCCTGAAATGTCTGTGGTCGGGCAGGCCTTGGAAGTAGGGTAATAAAGGCCTCTGCTAAACTTTAAAATGTGAAAAGAAGAGATAAAAAATGTAAGTTTTATTTAGTAATGAGCCACATTGTTGGCATGCATATTTAATGTGCTGTCTGTTGAGATACACTGGGTGCTAAAAAAAAGGTGCTTAGTTCACTTTAAATGCAGGACTGATATGATACTGGCCACCAGGGCCAGGCAGAGGCAAGAGAGGCTCTAGCTTCAGGGTGCAGATTAGGAGGGGGCACATGACCCATTCAGCTATTATTCCCCTACTTTGTTGGAAGCAGAGAGAAATAAGAAAAAGAGATGCATGGAAGGGACTGCAAGCCAGATAACTAGAGATGAAGGTGTTGGGGGGGGGGGGGGGGGGGCCTGGGGCGCCTCTTAGTGTAATAGAAATCAGTGTGTGTAAGAGTCTATCTCAATACATTCAAAACCAATTGCTTTCAGTACATATATAATACATGTTTTCAGGCCTGGAGTAAAGGATCACAATTGACAATAGAGTGTCTAATAGTGAAGGTTTACTAACACGTAAAATAAGTTACACAGCTTTTATACATTCCAGTGCTAGAGCTTACGTGACAGCTAAAAAAACAAAACACAGTGCATTACCATAGTAGATCACTAGTCAGTGTCTCTAATGTCAGCTAGTTCCTTGGGAATCAGCTGTCTACTCAAATCCCCTTGTCACCATAATGTATATATATCCAGTAGGAAGTTACACCCTTATACTAAAATACCCTTCTTGGTTTATGCAGAAAACTCTGACTATTAAATAAATCTTATCAATTCCCTCCTTATTATCCCCATATAGGGATAATCTAAAAAGTAGTCTATTCTAACATCAATCTTTATCTAAACTATGTGACAGATATACCATGGTACAACATAAACCTAGGAAGGACTGTAATTCCAATATAATATTATTCATCACTATCTAGTGGGTGATAAGAATACATACAATTTTATGCAATTATAATAATATTCATACATCTCAGTAACAAAATCAGTTCCTGAAAATAACAGAGCGCCCACAGAAACAAAAATGGTCACTGAGAGGTTGATCCTTTTTTCCTATCAATTTCCTCATTAATTCTGAAAGGATAAATCAATACTAAAAGTTACTCATAAAACCTAATACTAACTAAAGGTGTTTATCTACAAGAAATTATTATTGTCTAAAGTGAGGCATCGGAAACATTTTAAACTAGATTAATACACTACACATACATTAAGTACAACAACACACTCCAACTAGCAATGTTCTTTAGGTTTAGGTGATGTCAAAATATCAGTTCATCACTTTTCCTCCAAGCTCATAAAACAAAAAGAATAAAACAAAAATAAAATGGTTCTTGTCCGCTGATATTCGGTAATCCGGTTTATTCATATTCATAGTATGATGAAAGAGTATTGTCCATCTGGATGATGACAGAAGGTGATGGAAACAATCCATCCTCATAATGAACACAAATATTCTTCTGTCAAGCTCTTGAAATAACAATGGGAGTCAAGAGCCTGACGTGCAGCCTGCGTGGTTGCACTAAGTCCTGTGGGAGGCATTATTGTGGCCTGAGCACCCACAAGGAATCAAACTTGCAACAAAAGCTTCAGGTGAAGAACTTGCAGCCAGGTTGTAGAAAGCAGGGAAAGGTGAACTCACTTCTCATCCCAGATGGTAGTTGGGAAAGAGACCTCACATCACAGCTGTTAGAGGCGGAGTTTCTTCCAAAGCATGACACATGAGAAAGGAAGGATGCAGCCATTACCACCACAGGAGCAGACCAGGGCATGTAGGCTCATCCTCAAAGCAAAGAATCATCCCGCTAAGGCTGCCGCATCCCAGCAAAATGGAATCAAAGCAAACAATCTCCAAGTCTTGCAGAAAAGCAGGTGACATCATAGATGAATCTTCAAGTGGACAAGTCTATCAACAACACTTGTACAGGCAAATGAGTAATTGATATTTAAGACAAGAGTTCAAAGTTCATCAAATTATATGAGCCAAAGAGGTAGAACAAAAACTCTCAAAATGATATAGAATGTCCATCAAAAATTTTTAGCTTGGAGGGTGTGTGCTTATTGCAAAACTTAAATACCACATGTGTAGTTCTTCAATTCTACCAATTATTCATATAGTAATGTGCGTCACTTATTGCAATATAAACAAGTACATGTAACCTAAAATAAGTGTTATTGTTTTCATAACTAAAACAGAAATATTCTAGAACACCCACATATATACTACACTCTCTAAATATATCTGTCAGTATAAATACGTTTAAGACTAAAATGAATAGAATCTATTTCTCTCATAATTAATCAGCATATTCTGCTATGTGTGATGTCTTTAAATGGCAATAATTATAATATTTAACTCTCAGGACTGTTTCACACCACAAGAGATTAGCTGCCCATGACATGGTGATTTTCCAGTGTTTTTGATGTGAAACAGCGCTGAGGAAACCAGATATTTCCCATTAAACATATATGATTAAACAAATATCTTACTCATTTATATCTTCATATTTTCATTTTCATGCAGCTTATATGCAATTTGTATTTTATTATTATAACTTCCTTATTTCATAAACTTAAAACCCCATCTTTAAAATCATTATTTAGCCTTGCTTAATAACGTCTTTATCACTTCCCCAACACAGATTTCATAAAAAGCAACCTGCACATTTACACCTTTCAGGATTTTAGGATATTTCCATAAAACCTCTCACCTCCTATCTAATTATACTGCAACATACATTTTCTGCCTACAGTATGTCTCATGGAATAAGAAATCAAATCAATGGTTTTTAGCTTAATGACAGCATTTAGTTTATATTAAAAATATTTGCATCCCCCTAAAACTCATTGGCACAAAGACATTTCTTAGGAACATTCAATATCTTTGTGTCAATAGTTTTGGACTTTCTTCCATGTTTCTAGTTAAGGTAAACATATGCTCAGACTGATAATAAAAACTTACAATAATAAACATAACTAACCACTCCATCCCCTTTTTTTTTTTTTTTTTTTAAAAACAGTAGGAAGAGTGGAGAACCCCTGTCAGGTCACTTGACCGACCCCTTGCTTTAAACTACCCTCAATTACCAAGGCTTTCAATCTAGCATAGTAAGAAGGAGATGGGAATGCTTGGAATTTTTCACAGCAGAGACACAAACAGCAATAAAAACCTGGAGAAGATTCCAACTATTCCTAATCTATTTAAAACCAACAAAATACAGCTTTGTAATCACACCACACTATAATACTAGATAATGACCGACTTAATGACTGTTGTACAGAAGGTATTGATCAACTGATGGTACGAGAAAAACATTATCAGGATGGTTGATCAGAAACTCCTATTCCAGCAGTCCTTGCAGCACAGACTGTCTGATCTGCAAACTGTATTTATTTATTTATTTTTTATCGTAAGCATTGATGACATAGGTAAACCAGCACTAGTGGTGTGGAGTAGCGACCTGCACCCAAACACAACACTATGACAAGTATCTCCCAGCACACACATTATGTACCACCTAGATTCTTACATGAGGTACTGCTGATGGTGCCAGGGGGAACTGAGGCTTGATATAGTGAACAAAACATCAAAAATAGTGTTTTAGAAAATATTAAATCGCATTTAGACAACACCAAACTAGTATGTCAGCTAAATTAAAAGCAATAGTAAATGTTTGAAAATTGAGTAGAACAAATTAAGTACCATGATTTAATATTTATTTGTCAAGGGGCACATACCAATAAAATGTTGAAAAACACTGATTTACCAGACCCTCTGTAACGGAAAGTAGCCATTAGCTCCAAACTAAGAGTTAATATGTCTCAGACTGGAACAGAAGGTAGTCTACAGCTCCCCAGGGTCTATAAATAGCATACCAATTAACCCTTCCTTAAAGCAGGAGGAAAAGGATTTATTGTCCCACTAAACTAGAGGTGCCCATGCTCCTTTGACTCGTGAGCTACTTAAACTTTTGTTTTACTTAACATCTTAGTAAGGGGGCTGTTAGGACCATTGTAGTCCCTCACACACTCCAATGAGTTCTGGGTCACCATGAGCTTGCTGGTTAGTCTATACCTCTCGGTGTTACAAGCCCTACTGCATAGAGCCAAATTAATCCATGCCATGCACTGATTGTGGAGCCAATGAGTGTCATCCTGCTCCCAAATATCACTGATATTGCACCGATGAGGATAAAACAATCTGAAACAGTCTGTATGCATGTTGGATTATTATGGCTCTGCACAAATTAACAAGCTGACACATCATTGCATTCCAGCGGTTCTGGAGATGTGTTTAGCTTCTAAGGGTACAATGGTTAATTTGCATATATTCAGCAGTGATGCACTGGGAGACATCGCAAGCTCACTCCAACCTGAATTATCGCAAACTCTTTCCGTGTTAAGAAAGCAAACTTTTATTCTACTTAAACTTGTAATAATCTACCAATGTACCAGTTTAGGAACACAACTGTGTATACAGAATAGAAAAAGGTAACTACGTCCACCATTACCCAGTTCGTACCCCGGCACTAGACTGCGAACTAATCCTTAAAATGTCCCTTATCACACAGTCTAGAGAAAATATCAAGGGAACTTAGAGCAGACATTTGAGATGTGTACTACAAGTGCACATCAGGGAATAAGTGTAACAAACAACATCACAATTCCACAAAAGATAGACCGACATATCCATGGACAGAAAGAGGAGCCAAAGAGGTTGGCTTATAGTCAGCATAATGTCCCCAACACAAACTCCATGAATCAGAATGAATGGGAGGAACAGGAAATAAAATCTTACTTGGCGGCCGCATGTCCATTCCAAAACTTGCTGATTCAGGGAGAGAGCTGAGACAGCTGAGTATGTCACAATAAAGCTACAGACAGGAGTCACAGCACAAAAAATAAAAAACTGATCCGAGAGAAAAAAAAACAAAACAAAAATAAAACATACACGTATAGCGCCTGGCATCATCCAAGCAAAGTCAGTGGACTCCATGCAGTTTGCTAATTTAATATCAAAACAACATGTTTTTATTTTATTTTTTATTTTTTTTTAACCTACATTGCAAGTAATTTATATTATTGTTGATGCAATGTAAACCAATCACCATTGTTGTAAAATAAAATAAAACTGCATTGGAAATAATCAAAAGGATATCATTAGAGCAGGGTATATCCCAAAAAAAAAACATTATCTATGAGAGAGGGGTCACTTTTTTATTTTTATTTTATTTATTATTTTTTTTAACCTGCTCATTACTGTCCTACGCTGGGAACCATAAACACCAGTCATCCATTGGAATAATAAAATGTATGGCTATTATCAATGTATATATGTGTTTCTGTTTAACAATAAAGGTATACATATCTGTCAGGACTTACAAATGGGAGACATAGATTACCAGTTTATGACATGTACTGTTTATACTGTGTCTGATATTCTAATACCGACTCATATTTGATCTATCTATCAATTCCGGGCTTATTTCTAGTGTCCCATTATCATGTCCTGAGGAAACAATACAGTATTGTAAGGGGAAAAGTCCCCAAGAACCTATGAACAGAAACAGATATATGTCTATTCATTCATCTGACAACATACATAAACTGTTAGGTGTAACATTGCCACCTATGCTAGAACAACATTGTCTTGCAAACTACAACCACACGGTTTTGTTTTGTTTTCAAAACCAGACAAACATAGTGGCCACAACAACTATAATATACAACATACAGTATACAGATACTACAATAGTCAGTACACTAAAATCACAATACATATATGCTTTCTCATATGTGGCTGGATGGTGTAATGGCTAAGGGCTCTGCCTCTGACGCAGGAGACCAGGGTTCGAATCTCAGCTCTGCCCGTTCAATAAGCCAGCACCCATTCAGTAGGAGACCCTAGGCAAGTCTCCCCAACACTGCTACTGTCCATAGAGCGCGCCCCAGTGGCTGCAGCTCTGGCGCTTTGAGTCCGCCAGGAGAAAAGCGCTATATAAATGTTACTTATCTTTATCTATCATATCCTTTACAGAGATATGAGAATTACATATCCAACCTAGTAGGCCCAAAATAAAATTGTGGACATACTGAAAATATATAATTTTAAATGGGAAAGCAGATATGATACCCAATACCAAAAAGTTGACATTATGTTCAATCAATACATTTCATGAAATAACCATTTACCTTTACTCCCTAATATACATACAAAACAATCTTTGCAAAATGATGAACAATAAAACATATACTTACAAATATACTTACTTATCCTGTAAAAGAAAAAAATGCTTAGAGAACAAAACTTACTCAATGCTATGTGCAGATAAAATATATATGTATATACACAAAGAGTGGAATTCTACTCAAATCTCAGTCCTATGTGAAAGCAATTAAACCAAAAAACCAAAGAAAGAAGAAATATATATATATATATATATATCTCTTAAGGCAGAAGACATTTTAGGCAGCTGGTAAATAGTGTGTCTAAAAATAAACACAAGCAGAAAGAAAATTTGGTCTAAGCAAAGAAATGACAACTGGTCAGAAAAAACAAAAGAAAAACAACGTGAAGTGTTAACCTCTTAAAGAAAAAAAAAAATACCAGCTTGTCAAGTAAACTCCGTTCAATGCTTTCCAACACAGATGAAATCAGAGTAGAATCTTAGTTCAGACAAAGAAAAAGAATGTTGCTTACAGATAAAAACCTGTCAATTTTCCATATTCAAGAGAACAGGCAGGTGCGAGCACCCATGCAATCAACACAATAGTGAAAGAAAATACATATATGCACAGTCACATATTACAAAGTGTTAATAGTGGAAAGAAAAAAGCATTAGTAATTTAGAAGCAAGAAAAAGATTCAACAAAATATCATATATGTACTTTAAAGCATTTCCTACATATGTCTCCCAGAGACCCGTGGCACAATATATATATATATGTATATCCATTACTGGGTGCTACCTAAGCACACCTTTACAATTTTCTACATATGTCTCCCAGAGACTCCTAGACATAAAAATATATATTTTCCGCAGGGTGCCCATTCAGCACACCTTCGCAAATTGTCCTCACTGGGTGCTCCCACAGCACACCTTAAATTTAGGGTTCGTTACTAAAGACACAGGGAGCTATGTGGGGACACTGATGTGAGCAGTCAGAAAAGATTTTCTACTTACCCATATTCAGCCTTTCCACTTAGATCTCCCTTCTTATTATCTCACTTCATGACACCAAGAAATGTAAGAGTCTATCTCAATACATTCAAAACCAATTGCTTTCAGTACATATATAATACATGTTTTCAGGCCTGGAGTAAAGGATCACAATTGACAATAGAGTGTCTAATAGTGAAGGTTTACTAACACGTAAAATAAGTTACACAGCTTTTATACATTCCAGTGCTAGAGCTTACGTGACAGCTAAAAATACAAAACACAGTGCATTACCATAGTAGATCACTAGTCAGTGTCTCTAATGTCAGCTAGTTCCTTGGGAATCAGCTGTCTACTCAAATCCCCTTGTCACCATAATGTATATATATCCAGTAGGAAGTTACACCCTTATACTAAAATACCCTTCTTGGTTTATGCAGAAAACTCTGACTATTAAATAAATCTTATCAGTGTGTGACAGCTGGAGTGGGAGAAATGGAGAGGTGCACTTTGGTGTCTGAGCCTTGGGTGCTGGAGGACCTTGTCCCAGCTCTGCTGGCCACCATGTTTCATTGTTTCATTTCTGATTTGTAGGTAGAAGAATTCACTTCTGATCAGTGGCCGGTTTGACCATTTTGATTGTTTTGTTGATTGGCATGAATATTGCCTGTTGTGTACCGGCTACCAGAGGGACAGTCATAAACCTCAGTGTATGAACCGGAATGAGAGATCCAGCTGTTTCCAAAGCTTTTGATGAGAGAGAGTGCTGGAGAATAGAAGGGGTGATCTCCCATCGCTGGGCTCATTATCCCGGAGCATGTGGCTGCAGTTGTGTGCTGCCCAGCACCGTGACATCCTCTGTGCTCTGACTATAGAAGCAGAGCAGGAAGGACATGAGTCTCACACACCGCTGGGCTAATGAATGCTCGGAAGAATGGTTTTGTATCACACAGTGTAAATCCGCCACTTTTCTGCAGATTACAACACCTGTGGTGTGCCAGCAATGGCTGCATTGTCAGATGGGCATTGGGCTAAATACGTAATTCCATCCAGATCATAATGATCATACTCGGATTGACTGCCTGCGGCTATAATACCACTGTTCCAGATGTCTGGAGCATTGCCATCAGGAATTGCAATTATTATTTTTTTTCTTTTAGCAATATTTCATGTTCAGTACAGGATACAACCTAGGGGCAGCACACAGATGTCATGCTTAAAGCTGAACTGCAGGTAAACGGCTGGCAAAATGTACAGCTTTTCAGCTGTCTGAGGAGTTGCAATGCTGCCTAGCCAGTATTGGGATTCGGGCACCCCTACCATGCCAACACGTAGGCAGATGACACCACTATTTACTATTTCAGCTGCACAGCTCTCCATGTCATCTGTATACATCTCTCAATCTGCTAAAAGATCGACCATCAGATAGATCCGCCTCTGATCGAAACTGCAGACAGATTTCCGCATGAAATCTATTGTAAATCATCCTAGCGCCTCTGCCTAAAGCCCCCCTGTAATGTGTGGTTCGACTCGGGCCTGTGGTGAGTGTTGTAGGCTTACCTGTCGTGCTGGTGCAACGTCACGCCTCCTCCTAGCGTATTTTTGAATTGTCACTGCTTACGCTTGTACCACGTGACAATGCCACATGTAGTGATGTCAGTGCCTGTGGCGGTCAGTGCCTCATGTTGATAATTCAGAAAGACACCGGACACAGAAGGAGGCTAGTATTCACACTGGCGTGACAGAAGGATACAGATACACTTGGAGAGACTGACGGGGTCTAGCGGTCCTTGGGAAATCAAATGCGTTACCACCATGCACCTGATTGAGCCCTTGTGACCTAGAATTTCCAGCATGCTCGATTTGATCCTTTCAAGCGATTTCGGTCGCAAATTGATCGAGTGACCGTGTTGTGGTGAAAATCAAGTAATGTATGGTTATCCTATGACTCTGCAACATCACTGGCCGTACACAAGTGGATCCAGAAAACGTAGTAGACAGACACAGAACATTTATAGCACGCTTTTCTCCTGGCAGACACAAGGCACGAGAGCTGCAGCCATTAGGGTGCGCTCTGTAGGCATTAGCAGTGTTAGGGAGTCTTGCCCAAGGTCTCCTACTGAGTAGGTGCTGGCTTGCTGAACAGGAAGAGCCGAACCCTGGTCTCCTGTGTCAGAGATAGAGGCCTTAACCAGTACAACATCCAGCCACTATAGCATAATTATTATATGACCCCCCCCCCTGAATTTAGAATTTAATGTAGCCAGTCCCTACAGCTTTTGACCTGGTAATGTACGAGTGATTTCTGTGACATCATCTAATCAAGGAGCGTACAGACAAAAACAAGCTCGCTAGGAAGACATTTGGGCCTGAAATGTGGTTACCATGGCAACTGTACTCCGTTTAGAGTACTTCTACCATGAGACTGCCCAGGCCCTCCTACCTTCCTGCAGAAGTAATTAGGTACAAAGAGTAGTAGCAGCAAATCTAGACAACCCTATCTGACGTTTCCCTTAGCAACACTGTGGAATGGATGTATTTTATATGCGTATGAAAAAACAATGCAAACAAGCTGAAGCACAATGTTTACCATTAATCCTTTGAATACACAGTGGAACTGAGAGCATTGAGGTTTTTCTACATAATAGAGATATGGCATTGGCTCATAAGCAGGATTTTTACAGTCACTAGTTGATTGCCGTTCACTTTGACCCTTTACAACTTTATTGAGGAAAAAATGATAGGTATGTATGGGCCGTAGTCCCCCTAGTCCAGATGCAGAAGAAACATGTTTGTTGTAGGCAGTTTAGTGTGTGTTTGGTTATATGTGACGTAGCCATGTAATTATAGTGGCATTTCTTCTTCGATTTGTTTTGCTGCAGCAGTTCTCACCTGTGTATTTCGGTAACATTACCACTTCCTGTTTTCCATTAGCTGATCATGGAGCAGCAGGATGAGGAGCTGGAGCTGGTGTCGGGCAGTATCGGGGTACTGAAGAATATGTCACAGCGCATTGGCAACGAGCTGGATGAACAGGCTGTGTGAGTATCGCAGTAGAGGGAGCTTCTCCACTACGTAATATCGTGACAATGCTACTTTTTAGAATTCTTATTTTATCTCCTTTGCTCATCTGACAACACATACTCACATGTCTGCAGGGCTCCAAATTGCTGCTGGGGTGATACAGTTATTAGTAGTGCCATTGGATAACATTAAAGCTGACCATTAATAATACAATCTTGATTGTACAATCTTACTACTGCTATGTAATATAAGGGCTAACAGATTGAGAATAATCTAAACAAGTTTTTGCAGGTAGACAGTCACACTACTGTACCTGAAAATGGCAAGATTGTACAATGAAGATTGTATGGTTAGTGGGCAGCTTAACAGCAAGGGTGTTTGAAACTTGCTAGAGGAATGCTGAGGCTACCAATCTCTTTGTTGCATAGCTTTTATATAAAATGCCAATTTAAGTGCTATGACATGCTCAGCCATAGCTATTACATTGGTCAAAACTTACTAAACAAAAAAGGAGGGAGGTGGCGACACTGTTTTGTTTGTTTGTTTGTTTGTTTTTTACTAGCTGTGCCTGTTTTTACAGTGCTGTGATAAAAGGGATCTTTACAGATCATATTGTAGGACCACCACACATTTATTTGATAAATAAGGCGGGCAGCTACCAAACAGTGCCATCCATGGAGAGCATGTTTGCACTATATTCTATTCCATGGACCTGTGTGGGACTCCAGGTATGCAGAACTCTGGAATACCTCACAGATTTTAAAGCTGAATACTCACCATGGCAACAACGCAGGAAGATGGATCCAGTGACGTCCCTCGGTGACAAGCAAAGCTGAATACTCACCATGGCAACAACGCAGGAAGATGGATCCAGTGACGTCCCTCGGTGACAAGCGTTCCCTGATCCAAGCAGTGGGTGCGCACAACATAACATGATGTGCGTAAATGGGAAGTCAAGCAGTGGCGGTACTTTACACTTAGTCGTTGTGGATCTTAAAGATCCGATCCACTGTGACGGTCGTTATCGCTGCATGATGTTATTGCATGATCGTGCCCCTGTACCCACATTGTGAGATAATTTAAACAATCGCTCGTTGCTCAAAAAATCGCCGGTCATTGGAAAAATTGTTGTAGTGAGTATGGGCTTTTCGTGATGCAGCTGCTAGCCTTGTTGCACCCTGTGTTGGGACTGCAGCAAACTCTGGGCACACCAGCATTTCAAGGTGCCTTCGGAATGCCTTTGTTTATACACCTAAAAACAAGGCTAAACAAGCTAATGTTTGCACAAACCTTGTAATACTTTAGCTCTAATATGAGGGGATTGGATTTTTATTTCTCCATAAATCTTGAAGTGATCTTTACCGATTAGCATATACTGATGAGGAAGGGGGAAACACAAGAGAGCACCACCTATAGTAACTTCCCCTGCATGGTGTGTGATTGCATGCATTGCTTTCTGTTTGCACAGCCATATGCGTCTGCAAGTGTGAATGACGCCTTAGACTGTGCTGTATTCTCATCCTTCCTTAAAAAATTGAAACAATACGATGACTGAATCTATTGCGGACAGAGAAGCAATGGCTTCTTCAAGTCATCAAAACCAAACCTGTTTGTTTGAGACTTTACTGAAAAGCAGTCACTTCAGTGCATTGCGGGTATGAAGCTCCAGGGAAGTTGGTGTTTTTTCTGGCGGCTCCATGATTTCAAAGAGGACATTTTGATGCCAGCGATGAGCTGTGCCGTGGATGCTCTCGGACAGCAACTGATGGCTCCAATTTTGCAGCTAGTGAGAAGTTTGTTAAAGCAGCACTTCAGACGGCTGTGAAGAGACTAGTGGAGGCAGCAAGGTTCCCAAGACATCACTTCTAACCATTCCTCACGAGCGCCTCGACTTCAGAAAGGAATCAGCGAGGTGTATTCCCTGGCTGCTGACATTTGAAGAAATGAGGCAGGCATCAGATTCTGAAAGTAGTTCCTGGGGAACTTTGATCTGAAAAAGTTGTGAACAGAGAAGGTTTTGCAGTGAAACCCGTTACTTCCCACACAGTAGCTTCACTCTCTTGCTTATTTCTTGTCTCCAGTTTTTCCCCTGAAGCTAAGAAAATACAGCACAGTCACAGTTATAATTGTGCTTTACTTGTATAGCACCATCATATTCTATAGTGCTGTACAGGGTGCAGTGTAGACAGATTATATGGGAGTCCAAATATAGACTCATTTGAACACAAGGAGGAGGGAGAGGCACTGGGATACAAGGAGGAATAAGAGGGAGAAGCACTGGGACACAAGGAAGAAGAGGGAGAAACACTGGTATACAAGGAGGGAGAGGCGCTGGGACACAAGAAAGGGAGAGACACTGGGACACCAGGAGGAAGAAGAGGGAGATGCACTGGGACACAAGGAGGAAGAAGAGGGAGATGCACAGGGACACAAGGAGGAAGAAAAGGGAGAGGCACTGGAACATAAGGAAGGAAAGGCACTGGGACACAAGGAGGAAGAAGGAGAAGCACTGGGACACAAGGAGGGAGAAGAGGGAGAGGCACTGGGACACAAGGAGGAAAAAGAGGGGGAGGCACTGGGACACAAGGAGGGAGAAGAAGGAGAAGCACTGGGACACAAGGAGGAAGAAGAGGGAGAGGCACTAGGAAACAAGGAGGAAGAAGAGGGGAAGGCACTGGGACACAAGGAGGAAGAAGAGGGGGAGGCACTGGGACACAAGAAGAAAAAAGAGGGGGAGGCACTGGCACACAAGGAGGAAGAAGACAGAGAGGCACCAGGATACAAGGAGGGAGAGGAGGTAGAGGCACTGGGACACAAGGAGGAAGACAGGGAGAGGCACTGGGACACAAGGAGGAAGAGGAGGGAGAGGCACTGGGACACAAGGAGGAAGAAGAGGGAGAGGCACTGGGACACAAGGAGGAAGAAGAGGGAGAGGCACTGGGACAGAAGGAGGAAGAAGAGGGAAATGCACTGGGACACAAGGAGGGAGAGGCACTGGGACACTAGGAGGAAGAGGAGGGAGAGGCACTGGGGCACAAGGAGGGAGAGGCACTGGGACACAAGAAGGAAGAAAAGGGGGAGGCACTGGGACACAAGGAGGGAGAAGCACTGGGACACGAGGAAGAAGAGGGAGATGCACTAGGATACAAGGAGGGAGAGGAGGTAGAGGCACTGGGACACAAGGAGGAAGACAGGGAGAAGCACTGGGAAATAAGGAGGGAGAGGCACTGGGACACAAGGAGGAAGAGGAGGGAGAGGCACTGGGACACAAGGAGGAAGAAGAGGGAGAAGCACTGGGACACAAGGAGGAAGAAGAGGGAGAGGCACTGGAACAGAAGGAGGGAGAGGCACTGGGAAACGAGGAAGAAGAGGGAGAGGCACTGGGACACGAGGAAGAAGAGGCGGTAGAGGCACTGGGACACAAGGAGGAAGACAGGAAGAGGCACTGGGACATAAGGAGGTAGGGGCACTGGGACACGAGGCGGGAGAGGCACTGGGACACAAGGAGGAAGAAGAGGGAGGGGCACAGGGACACAAGGAGGAAGAAGAGGGAGAGGCACTGGGACACAAGGAGAAGAGGGAGAGGCACTAAGACACAAGGAGGAAGAAGAGGCACTGGGACACAAGGAGGGAGAAGAGGGAGAGGCACTGAGACACAAGGAGGAAGAAGAGGGAGAGGCACTGGGACACAAGGAGGAAGAAGAGGCACTGGGACACAAGGAGGGAGAAGAGGAAGAGGCACTGAGACACAAGGAGGAAGAAGAGGGAGAGGCACTGGGACAGAAGGAAGGGTGAGACCGGGGGAGGGAGGGGAGAAGAAAATGGAGAGAAGAACAGAGAAAGTGGGAATGAAAAATGGTATCGATTTTCAGATCGGTGCTGCTCAAAATCATACTCGATTGGGAGCAGATCTAAAATGTCATAAATTAATGGTTTGACCAGTCAGTCTGATGGGAAATTGCTTAGTGTGTACGAAGCATTAGAGGTCTTATTGATGCAGGTAGCTATACAATTACAGGAGGGACTTTGTTACATAAATAAATGCAGATTAGCAGCTCAGTAAATTTGGATTGGTTGCAGCACATAGCTTTTATCATTCTTGATTGCTGTTGCAAATGGTGGGAAATAACTGGTTCTTCATGACAAGATTGGTGCTGCGATTCATAAGGCTCCCTGCACACTGCGAATCTGTTTTGCGATTCTGTTTTCGATTTGCAATTCCGATTTTCCCTGAATGCAATCAACAGAAAAACGGAGGTAAAAACGCAGCATGCAGTAACAATTAAAAATCGGAATTGGATGTAAAAAACGATTAAAAATCGGAATCGTATGCAGGGAGGCTTAGGGCAGTGGAAAACGGAACGTTTCTTTACACTAGTGAAGAAACAGACCATTCCACGGGGGATGTGGGGACGCGAACCTGAACGCCGGGAGGGTGAGGGAGGGTGCAGCAGCAGGCCGGGTGAGTGAGCGAGGGTAACCGGGCCTTAAATACATACTGTACCTAAAGGCCAGCGGTAGATGCTTCCGTCTTCTTCCACGTCATGTGACTAGTCACATGACGCGCTGTGTAATGCAAGAATAGGAAGCCTCTGCCGCTGACATTATGTATGTATTTGCTGGCAAACGGAGTGAAAACCTATCCAATCTATCAGTGATGAGATAAGTTTTCAGAATCCGTTTGCCAATCCGGATCTGGTGACGCGCTTGGCTCATACTTTCTAATGTGAATTGGGCCTTATTTAGCACCAACATATTCAGTGGCGCTTTACAAAGTAGGAAAACAACAAGGGGTTCATAATGATACAGACAATGATATACATCAAATATGGGCACTGGAACAAAATACAGAACTGGTGATTACAATGACAGATTAACACGATTAATAAAATGTATAGCAGGATGTAAGCTATTTTTATATATTTCTTTCTTTCTTTATTTTATAACAAATAAGTTTTAATGAGTTTTGCAAAAAAAAACAAAACAAATACAACACATTGATATGTATACATGAATACATACCCAAAAGGTAAACGTACCAATATTTAAACAGATTTATTTATTGTATTTATAAAGCGCCAATATATTACGCGGCGCTGATGAAATGAATAACAAGGGTGAGAGAGAGCCCTGCACTTGCGAGCTTACAATCTAAAGAAATGTAGGGAGCATGTTATCTTATTGTGTACAATGCATTTGAAATGTTCACAGTAAGTAGAAATGGCGATTGTTTCTCTGCCCCTGCAGGATGCTGGATGACTTTTCTCATGAACTGGACACAGCACAGTCCCGCATGGACAACGTCTTGAAGAAATTGGCAAAGGTGTCTCACATGACCAGTGGTGAGTGAAGCATCATATGGGTTTTGCAGCACAGAGATGTGCTCATTAGTCTGCTAGAGCTGCTAGAATGCTCCTCTGAGCTAGCTTATCAAACATTCTCAATCTGCCAGGCTTTAGTATTTGGAGGCTTTTACGGTACAGACGTTTGTCTCATCAAGGGTTGTATTCGCCAGGCAGCATTAAAATTGGCATGAGAAGGGAGTGCATGTAAATTTTACCAGTATTTCTGACAAGTGTGTAGCACACTCTGTGCAGTTAGCGTGGCACGCTGTACCTAGGCAAGGTATGTGTTACCTAGGTAACATGTGGCACGCTAATTATGCAATGCATACTATGTACCTGTTTGAACTACTGGTAAAAGTGACTTGTTCTTACTGCGCATGGCAAAGTCACAGCTGGATAGTGAATACAGGATGGGCCATTTATATGGATACACCTTAATAAAATGGGAATGGTTGGTGATATTAACTTCCTGTTTGTGGCATATTAGTATATGTGAAGGGGAAAACTTTTCAAGATGGGTGGTGACCATGGCGGCCATTTTGAATCCAACTTTTGTTTTTTCACTAGGAATAGGGTCATGTGACACATCAAACTTATTGGGAATTTCACAAGAAAAACAATGGTGTGCTTGGTTTTAATGTAATTTTATTCTTTCATGAGTTATTTACAAGTTTCTAACCACTTATAAAATGTGTTCAATGTGCTGCCCATTGTGTTGGATTGTCAATGCAACACTCTTCTCCCACTCTTCACACAGTGATAGCAACACCGCAGGAGAAATGCTTGCATAGGCTTCCAGTATCCGTAGTTTCAGGTGCTGCACATCTTGTATTTTCACAGCATAGACAATTGCCTTCAGATGACACCAAAGATAAAAGTCTAAGGGGGTCAGATCGGGAGACCTTGGGAGCCATTCAACTGGCCCACGATGACCAATCCACTTTCCAGGAAACTGTTCATCTAGGAATGCTCGGACCTGACACCCATAATGTGGTGGTGCACCATCTTGCTGGAAAAACTCAGGGAATCTGCCAGCTTCAGTGCAGAAAGAGGGAAACACATCACCATGTAGCAATTTCGCATATCCAGTGGCCTTGAGGGTTCCACTGATGAAGAATGGCCCCACTATCTTTGTACCCCATATACCACACCATACCATCAATTTTTTTGTTCCAGCAGTCTTGGAGGGATCTTCCTAATGTGGGTTAGTGTTACACCAATGGCGGTGGTTTTGTTTGTTAACTTCACCATTCACATAAAAGTTTGCCTCATCACTGAACAAAATCTTCTGCGTAAACTGAGGGTCCTGCTCCAATTTTTGTTTTGCCCATCCTGCAAATTCAGTGCACCGATCTGGGTCATCCACGTTGAGATGCTGCAGTAGCTGGAGTTTGTAAGGGTGCCATTTTTAAGTATCTAATATCCGAAGGGATGTTCAACTAATGCCACTCTCCAGTGACATGCGGCGAGTTCTACGCTGTGGGCTCTTGCTGAATGAAGCTAGGACAGCCACTGATGTTTCTTAATTAGTGACAGATTTCTTGTGTCCACATTTTGGCAAATCCAACACTGAACCAGTTTCACGAAACTTAGCAGTCAGTTTTTGTAGCATGGGAGATGGGTGGTCTCGTAGGGTGTCTTGTATTGAAATCTGCTGCAATGACCCGGTTACTGCGTTCACCAGACATCAACACAATTTCTATCCGCTCCTCACGTGTTAACCTCGGCGACAGGTTAATGGCTGTAAACAAAGAGAAACTTGTAAATAACTCATGAAAGAGTAAAGTTACTTTAAAACCAATGACACCATTGCTTTTCGCGTGAAATTCCCAATAAGTTTGATGACCCTCTTCCTATTGAACAAACAAAAGTTGGATTCAAAATGGCCGACTTCAAAATGACCACCATGGTCACCATCCATCTTGAAAAGTTTTCCCCCTCATATATACTAATGTGCCACAAGCAGGAAGTTAATATCACCAACCATTCCCATTTTATTAAGGTGTATCCATATAAATGGCCCACCCTGTACATTCCCGTGCTACATGTCTGTTACCCTTTAACCTCCCTGGCGGTATGATTACTTCCTGATTTTAGGGTCTTTTTAAAACGTTTCTGACCCTAAAATCAGGAGACAAATCATACCACAAGAGTCTGCAGCAGCCCCTGCTCTCACTCACCTCCCTGGGTTCCAGCGCTGCAATTTTCCCTCCGTCCTCCGGGTGGTGCTGTAACTCTGTAGTGAAATCAAAGACTGCGATCTCAGCAGAGTGATTCAGTGCCTCCAACGGCTACCGACGTCTAGATCCCACCGGGAGGTGAGTAAAAGCGCCCACTGCATGCTATACTCTGCATTGAGCTCCCGGCGGCTAGCCCGAGCTACACTCAGGATTATGGCCAGGGAGGTTAAAGAGACACTGAAGCGAAAATAAAAATGATTATATAATGAATTGGTTGTGTAGTACGGATAATTACTAGAACATTAGTAGCAAAGTTAGTTCAGTTCAGTTCAGTTATATAGTGTTTTTTTATACCATTGCATCATTCTGTAATATTTGCAGGTTACACACTACACAGCATTCTAAATGATTTTACAGAGCAGCCTACTGAACTTTTGAACCCCTTCTCTACAGAGAAAAATAAAATACAATAAATGACAGTTGAGATAACAAGCTTCAGAAGACAGAACTCTGTGACTTTGTAAAGTCATGGAGCTCAATGGCTCTTTTGCATAAATAAGAACTGGAGTTTATTAACTCTTCCTGTACTGGAAACAATATTAGACTTATGTCTCTGCTCCTAATGTTTTATTTCTTAGCTGTAGTACACATACAAATCATATCATAATTTTTTTTTTCCGCTTCAGTGTCTCTTTAAAGGGAGCCGAGCCCCATTTTTAGCACCCAGGATCTCTCAATAGCACATTAAAAATGAATGCTAACAATATGGCTCATTAATAAAAAAAATCCTTCCATTTTAACTCTTCTTTTTACATTTAAAAATGTAGCAAAGGCTTTTATTACTTTACTTATGTGGAAGGTAGGGCCTGCCCTACCACAGAAATTTCAGGCAGATAAGGACTGCTGTAACTATTTTATTGCACTCATTAGCAAGGAGCAAACACAAGTTTTTAACAGCAGTGGGGGTTAGGACACTTTTTCAAAGAGTTTAAAAAAGTCACAGATGCTATCTTCACACTTGCCTCAGGAAAAATAAGGGCAGCTAGAAGGGGATGGGGGGGGGGGGGGGGGAGGCAGCTCCAGCTCATTCTGAAATCTATTGGAAATATGTTCCTAGTGTGTGGCACACATCAGATAGATTCCTGTCAGATTCTACTTGACAGGCATCTGACAGAAATCTGATGGTCGAAACTGCTGCAAATCTATAAGTGTATGGCCACCTTAAGTACGTGAGGTCTTGGGGTTAAAAGGTTTACCTCAATAATTTCCACCAAGATAACCAGCAGGAAGCAGATGTATACTTGGCTTCCCCACCCCTGTGTGATCTTGCTGGCCATAGTAGCTAAGGGGGTTCTGTTTAGCTTTCCATCAAACCACACTTGCTGGTGTTTGTCAGAGGCTGAACTTTTCTTTTTTTTTTTAAACCAGATGAGCTGTATAACTGTGTTGCTGTTCTACCTGCAGATCGGCGGCAGTGGTGCGCCATTGTCATCCTCCTCGCTCTGCTGTTGGTGGTGCTGATTCTGTTTTTCACTCTGTGACTCCTTCCATGGGATTTTCACACCACATTTTACAGTTATCACAAAGAACAGGAACCTTTTGATGTTTGAAGTGGCATTGCTGTGACAAATGGCCATTTGTGATAACAAAATGCCTCCAGGCCATGTTACTCTCTTCAGCAGGCACAGAACTATGTGGTGTCCAGCTTCATGGAACACCTATGGAGTGATCTTCACCTTTCTGCATTTCCTCCCAGCAGTTTGACCCCTGGAATACTGCTGCCTCTCTGCTTCATCATCCCTAGTGAGAGAGAAGGCCAGTCTGAGCTTGGCTGCCCCCTGGACCATCAGTAGAGGAAGGAACCATAGACTCAGGGCTGTGCAGCTTTCTAAGGGGAAACTTTAAACCACATGAGATGACGGTATGGCACAACAGCCTGGCCAGGAAACCTTGGCATCTGGAATACATTACAGTCGCGCTCCTGCTTCCGGCACAACCTAGCCTGAACGCAGCCACAAGATCTGCATAGCGCTAGTAACACTGCGGTTGACTGCTTTCTTTTTTTGCAGAACTGTACAGTGGGTTTTATAACAAAGCCTTCATTCATCTGCTGCTCCTTCTTGTACATCTGTGGCGAGAGGTCTTCATCTGCTGAACAGGCTGCTTTCCTCAATCACGGCTGCAGAGGCAAAGGCTTTGTCAATACCGTGCAAAAGCATAAACTAGAAATCTGGGCAGATATACCACTGAAGGTTTACACAACAGCTTTGCCTCTGGATGGGCTTATTAAATGAAGATGCTGGCGGTCTGGGATGATACTTCGCTAGAGAGTGCCATTCTAGGAGATAACAGTTCCAGCAACTGTTATTTAGACTTGTGAATAGAATTTGAACTGAATCTTGTGTGCACACTACTGATTTTATTTTTGTATTTGCTCTGATGATAGGCAGGTGTCTGTGTTGTCTAATCCCCCGATGTCCCCACCCACATCCCTGTCTTTTGTCCCCAGCATTTGTCTACTGCCTGCCATGAACTGTCTTGACTGAATGTGTTTTGTCCTTGTCTGTTGGTACCATATGTGTCGTAATTAACCACGTTCTGTTGAACCAAACGCCACATCGATCCCAGGCTATGGGAACGGCTCTGGAAAGTTGGCAGCATCCGCTATGTAAATCATTCTGTGAGCCGTTGAAGGGGGGGGGGGGGGGGGCACGTCGCTGGCGGTTTTGAATGAAGCGTCACCTGAGACTTTACTGGCTTACATCCACACCACTCTTATTTGTATTATTTATTTAACAAAATGGTACACATTCTGGAAATGTGGTGGATTTCACTGGAATTTCAATATTTGATATATATTGATTTTTTTTCTTTTGTTCTTTTTAACTATAGTGTGGATTTTTTTTTATTAGATGAAAATGACCAAGTCTTAAAGAGAACCTGTCAAATGCATATTTACATGATGGATATTGCTATAATCTGAAATATCAACTTTCAGCTTTTTATAATAGAGTGGTTTTATTTGTCAGAAAGAGTTTTGTGTTGTTTTTTTTATTATGTCTCTTGCTTTGTTATCAGTATTAGGACCAGAGTCCTGCTGTAGAGCTGCCCTATCTGCTAGAGGGACTGATAATAAAACATATGCATATAAATGTCATTTGAAAAATTTACTTTCATCAATAAATAAGAGAAGATTAAACGTTTTGGACCCGAACTCTTGCACAGCACACAAAGAAAAGTTGCTATTCCATATGTAGTTGCTGAAGACATTAACTGCTCTGAGTTTTGTGTTGGTTTAGCCAGATCAAAGGGTCTAATTAGTTCTTGGCAGCTGTGAATAGACTGCAGGAGCTCTGCCAAGGAAGCTGTCCTAATACAGAAAACAGGGCTCAGGCCTCTTGCACACTACATGCAATTCCGATTTGATTTTTTTTTTTTTTTTATCATACGATCCGATTTTTGATTCTGATTAAAAAATTTAGCAACATGCAGTAATGCAGTAAATCAAAAATTGGATCATATAAAAAAAAAATCGGAATCGCATGTAGTGTGCAAGAGTGCAAGACACACTGTAAGCTCTTTTCTGAGCACTTTTTGGCCTCCAGAGCTTTCTGAGAGCTTTTTAAAAAAACTCTCCCATTGACTTCCATTACAATCACTCAATTTTAGCGCGATCGCGATTTTACTGATTTTGATAAAATATCTCCAAGGAGAAAACACAAATTTTAATAAGGGCCTCTGTGTGTCACAGACATAGTGGATAGCTGTCTGAGGCCTAGGACCCACTAGAAAGCGCAAAACGCTATCGACTTTGCTAGCGATTTGTGATAGCGTTTTGCAAGCGATTTTGGGAGCGATTTCCTTGCTCTTATAAAATTTATTAGAATGGAAACGCTCCCAAAATGCTGCATGTCCTGCGATTGGGATTTCCTTAATCGCAATCGCTCTAGTGGAATCAGTCCCATCCATTTACATTGGCAGTGCGTTTAGGGAAATTACTAGCGATTGAAAGCGCTCCCTAAATGCTCAAAAAAACGCTCAAGTGGGTTCCAGGCCTATAGCTGGGAACACGCTAGGCATTGCGTGAAAGGTAGCATTTTCCTGCATATGCGTTTGTGCATTTTAAGTGCGTTTTGCATTTCTCGTTCCGCACATGCGGTTTCTTGTGTTTTGCATGCATTTTAATGCGTTTGCGGTTCACATCTATAAAACGCATATTTCAGAATGCAACCATATTTGTTTTTTCATTTGGCCCATTGACTTGCATTATGTGCATATCTCTCTCACCCTGGGTTCCCTTTAACCACTTGAGGACCCACCCTTTACCCCCCCCCCCTTAACCTCCTTAGCGGTAACCCCGTGTGTGACACGGGGTAAGCCGCCGGAGGTTGCCGCTCAGGCCCTGCTGGGCCGATTTCAATAATTTTTTTTTGCTGGACGCAGCTAGCACTTTGCTAGCTGCGCCAGCACCCCGATCGCCGCCGCCGCGCGCCCGATCGCCGCTATCCGGTGCGGCGCGCGGCCCCCCCCGCCCCCCAGACCCCTGCGCTGCCTGGCCAATCAGTGCCAGGCAGCGCCAAGGGGTGGATCGGGTCTCCCAATGATGTCCCGACGTCGCCGACGTCATCCCGCCCCGTCGCCATGGCGACGGGGGAAGCCCTCCAGGAAATCCCGTTCTTTGAACGGGATTTCCTGATCGGAGATCGCCGAAGGCGATCGAAGCGGGCGGGGGGATGCCGCTGAGCAGCGGCTATCATGTAGCGAGCCCTGGGCTCGCTACATGATTTTAAAAAAAAAAAATTTAAAAAAAACTGCTGCGCTGCCCCCTGGCGGTATTTTTCATACCGCCAAGGGGGTTAAAGAGACTCTGTAACATTAAAAACATCCCCTGGGGGGTACTCACCTCGGGTGGGGGAAGCCTCCGGATCCTAATGAGGCTTCCCACGCCGTCCTCTGTCCCACGGGGGTCTCTCCGCAGCCCTCCGAACAGCCGGCGACTGTGCCGACTGTCATTTCAATATTTACCTTTGCTGGCTCCAGCGGGGGCGCTGTGGCGGCTTTCCATTCCGAACTACACGGAAATACCCGATCTCATTCGGGTCCGCTCTACTGCGCAGGCGCAGGAGACTTGCGCCTGCGCAGTAGAGCGGACCCGACGGCGATCGGGTATTTCCGTGTAGTTCGGAATGGAAAGCCGTCAGAGCGCCTGCGCAGGAGCCAGGAAGGTAAATAATGACGTCACCGCTGCCCGGACTCCACGGAGGGCTGCAGCGAGACCCCTGACGGATGGAGGACGGCGTGGGAAGCCTCATTAGGATCCGGAGGCTTCCCCCACCCGAGGTGAGTACCCCCCAGGGGATATTTTTATGTTACAGTTCCTCTTTAAGGACCAGCGCTGTTTGTTGTGATCTGTGCTGGGTGGGCTCTGCAGCCCCCAGCACAGATCAGGTAGCAGACAGAGCGATCAGATCGCCCCCCTTTTTTCCCCATTAGGGGGATGATGTGCTGGGGGGGTCTGATCGCTCCTGCCTGCTGGGTGTTGCGGGGGGGGCACCTCAAAGCCCCCCTCCGCGGTGAAATTCCCCCCTCCCTCTCCTACCTGTCCCCTCCCCGGTGATCCGGGCTGCACAGGACGCTATCCGTCCTGTGCAGCCAGTGACAGGACGTCCCCTGTCACATGGCGGCGATCCCCGGCCGCTGATTGGCCGGGGATCGCCGATCTGCCTTACGGCGCTGCTGCGCAGCAGCGCCGTACAATGTAAACAAAGCGGATTATTTCCGCTTGTGTTTACATTTATCCTGCGAGCCGCCATCGGCGGCCCGCAGGCTATTCACGGAGCCCCCCGCCGTGATTTGACAGGAAGCAGCCGCTCGCGCGAGCGGCTGCTTCCTGATTAATCAGCCTGCAGCTGGCGACGCAGTACTGCGTCGCTGGTCCTGCAGCTGCCACTTTGCCGACGCACGGTATAAGCGTGCGGTCGGCAAGTGGTTAATCCTAAATAAACACAGGCAGCAAGATTACTAGCAAGGTTCACCCTCATTAGCTATGCTTTTTAGTGGGGGGAGCCCAGTTTGGTGGGATTTTCAAGCTGCACAAATTTGCATTATCCTGCTTCATCACCAAGTTATTTGCATCTTGACCATTCCCATTCAGGCCTAATTGCACAGTGTGCATCAGAGATAGGGATGATTACAGATATGCAAATTCTTGATGTTGATGCAAATGTATGCACATTTTTATGCAAATATATGCAGCTTGAACACGGACCAATCCATTTAAACCTGGGTTTAAATTGATTGGTACATTTTCAAACTGCATACATTTGCATAAAAAATTGCATATATTTGCATCAACACCAATAGAAGAATAATTGCATAATTTTGGAACAATTTGCATCTCATTGATCATCCCTGATCAGAGGGTGTAGGGGGAAGGAGAGCTGCAGGAAGCACCGGGTAGTGCAGTAGAGGTTATTGATTGTATGGTTTGCTTTAATTCCTCAATATTGTATGAAGTGATACATCTGTATGTTGCATAGCTTGCTGCTTTAAACTGTGCTACACAGGTTATGTTGGATTGTATAGTGTCCTTTACAGATTGATTCTGCATTCATTCCCTTGTGCTGATTGCTGTATTGCTCTGTGTCTGCATTATGTGAGCTGCCCACAAATGATTACCTTTATATTCTCTGGCTTCCCTATACAGGCATGTGATCATTCTGCATGCTGCTTCACTGTTGCGCGCAGGGAGGAGCAGATTGGCAGGCAGGTATAAATAAGCCATTAACATACATTTGCTCTGAACCTGCTGAAACATGTAAGTCCCATTTAATGGTTGTTGCAATACCTTGTTACATTTGGCAGGTTGCTAGTGAATCTGATTTGCTCTTCCCTCATGAGAGTGTGTGAATAATACATGAGGCCTCCTTTCAGCCAATAAAATGTAAGCCTTCTGTCACAGTGACGGTTCTTTGAAAGCACAATATTACATATTGCATATTCTGGGTATAGCATTCTATGCTCCAAGCTTAGAAACCGAGGCATGAGATTACTCATAGACATAGGGATTGACAATCTGCTAGGTGCATTTTGAGTCCTAAAACATTTTATTTCATAAATGCTTACTGGTTGGCTGATCAATTCAATATGGTGTAGTAGAAAATCTAGACTGGATCAGGTGGAAGGGCTCTTTTACACTATGAGCGTTTGCAGGTTTTTTTAAGCGCTGGCGATTTTAGAAAATTGCAAATGCACTACATGTACCATTTTCCGAGCGCTTTGGCTCAATGGAAGGTATAGGGAAATCGCGAAGCGCTTGAAAAAGGGCTTTGTATATCGATTTCCCAAACGCTTTTAAGAATAAATACATTGGGCTCTATTCTCAATGATTTTCCGCATGCGGAAATGCACTTGCGGTAAATTCCCGACTGAAAAAAAAAACATCTTGACATTCACAAATGTTTACGCATGAAATTTACAGCATGCGTAAAATTTTACGCATTAATTACCCGCATGCGTAAAAAATGCGGTAAAAGTCGGTAGTTTCCGCAAAAAAAATCCAAATTCACAAAAAAAGAGGCGCCTTATTTCTGACTTAACTACTGAATTTTTATCACCTACTAGTACTTGGTGATCTATTTTGCTTGACTTAAATGGAGTCTGGAGCCTTGAGTGCTGTTTGGTGGACTTTAATTTTTTTTTTTATTTTTTTTTTTGGACAAGTTTTTTTATGCAACTTTTTTTCCGCATGGTTTCCGAATGTTTACTATGTTTCCCCCAAAATTTTTTACGCATTGTTCCCGCATGCAGGAAACATGCGGAACATTTTTAGTGAATGTGGAAATTTTTCAGTGTTTTCGACCAAAAAAACATTACCGCACATGGTTTTGTGAATAGAGCCTATTGTATTTATTCTTTTCCAGGTCAAAGAGTTCACGGAAGTGAACATCTCAAAAGCGTGTAGAAAGCACTTACAAAAGCGCTTTTCTAAGCTCAAAGTGCAGGGAAAAGCGCTTTAAAAATGCAATAAATACCTCAGCAATAGCGCTGGCGATTTGTAAAGTGAACATAGCCGAAGATCTGAGGCCTTATACACAAGCCAATATTTCATTCAACAAATGATCTAATTAGAAGGAACCTTTTCAATGGGCAGTTGATACAGTGAAAAGACGGTCGAACTCTCACAACTGCTTGCTGCTGCCTGGCAACTGTTTGCTGCGTGCGCAGTTCAGCCGCCTGTCTGCATTGACTGGAATCAGTGAAACTTGCCAGGAATGATAAATTGTACTGAAGAGCCAATGTACACGTGTATATGTTGATGTGGCTTTCCTGTCTGGTCAATAACCAGATGGGAAATTCACTGAAATGACTAACTGCCTGAAAGGTTGACCAGGGATCTACTTGTGTGTATGAGACCTGGGGAACAGTAAGGCAGCCAGCAGTATAAATGTATGCAGAGTGTTTGTACTTATCGTAAGTTAGCAGATATGTAATGTACAGACTGACGCTTGTGGATATTCAGAATTGTACTCATGGAGCATCATTTGTTGGTTAGATCGGGATGTTATTGACCTGTGCATGACCAATTCTATCCGTAATACTGGCAGGTGCATGGTGGTTCTTTTTCTATTGCAGGTTGTTCACTATGTGAATTTAATTGATTAGATGTGCACTTCGCTAAAAACATCAAATAAAATTCCAAATTGACCTCGGCACTAGTATAAAAGGGTTCCTGTGATTACTGATTTGTTTGTGTTTGCAATTTGCATGCGATCGTAAAGGGCAGCAAAATTGAGTGTAGTATGAAACAGCCCTGATCAGTTGCTGGGCTCCTGTAACATAATTTATGGTCGGACAACTCTTGCAAGGGCTATGTGGAGGCTGCCATATTTATATCCTTTTAAGCAATACCAGTAGCCTGTCTGACCTGCTGATCCTCTGCCTTTAATACTTTTATCCATAGATCTTGAACAAGGATGCAGCAGACCAGGTGTTTCTGACATTATTTGACAAGATTATCTACATGCTTGTTTCTGGTGTTACTCACACACTACTGCAGCCAAATAGATCAGCAGAGCTGCCAGACAACTGGTATTGTTTAAAAGGAAATAAATATGGGAGCCTCCACATACCTCTCCCTACCATTGTCCTTTAAGATGCTCCTGACAGACATACAGGGGTGTATCCCCCTCCCCCATCATGCAGGTGCATTTGAGCACGGCAATTGCGTGACATGAGATGGTTCGGGACACCGAACTGCTCGTCAACCAAGCAGTTCAGATGTTCGTGGGAAAGAGGCCTCAATATAGTCATATACTTTATAATCCTGTTTTCTCTTGTCACATTGGTGTAGTGTTTTGTTTTTGTTTTTTATCTGTCACACATGACATCTATGTAGCATAAAGGTCAACAACTTGAATATGTTTTGAAGAGATCTTTCACATGTTCCCATAGACCTGATACTCTTGTCTGCAGATAACTGCAAGGTAAACACTGTTAGGCCTCTTTTCCACGGACAGTTGATAGGCAGTGAAATGTCTCCCAAACACTCACAAATGCTTGTTGTGCCTGGTAACTGCTTACTGCTGCCTGGTAACTGCTTGCTAAGCACACAGTTACATTTTCAGTGGAAAAGAGGCCTTAGCAGACTAAGGTCTCTTTTCCACAGACTGTTGATAGGTAGTGAAATGCCTCTCAAACTCTCACAACTGCTCACTGCTGCCTGGTAACTGCTTGTTCCTGCCTGGCAACTGTTTGCTGAGCACACAGCTCAAAAGTCCATGGAAAAGAGGCCTTAAATTTGGTACGCATGCACGGTTACTGCCGCTCGCAGGGATTGAGACTCAGTCCCTCAAGCAAGTTTGTGGCTGAGTGTTGTACACACATGGTGAGGCCAGGAGGGGGAGGAGGGACAGCACATGGCATGTGACTGAGCAGCTTGCAGCCAGTAAGAAGGAGAACCATGCACTCGGGTATAGTTGGCGGCACATATCTTTAGGCGATGCCGAGGCTGTGTTGCCAACTCGCCCCTTTTACCGACACCTATCAATTATACAGCTCTTGAGGCTAGTTAGATGCAGTTGAAGCACTGATTGTGTGAGTAGCCCCAGAACCTGCATAACTTAGATGTGTCAATATTTGAAAGGATGATTTGCCAGCCGTGTGTCTTGGAGTTCCTTTACACTAGTATCTGCAGAGAATCCCATACACAGCACAAACGCTGAGCAGGAAAGATCTGGCCGGTAAAAATCAGAGAATGGAGAACCTGCATTCACTGACTGGGATCACTGCTATAGATTTAAAAAGACTGTACAAGAGCATCAGTTGTGTTTTGGGTGCAGCACCAATCGTTCTTGTAGCAGAAGGTCACTAAAGACTCCTCATAATTGCTGTTTTGGCCAATCAAAGATACTTTTTACAGGATTTTCACACTACACAGATGTGGAGAGACTGAACACGATTATACCATCAGGACTGTTATGATTGTCCGCCTTTATAAAAGCTGAACAATTGTATGACCTTAAACTTCCACCACCTGATTGTCTGTGGATTTCTGTTTGTTGCAGGATCATTTTATCAAAAATTAATAATTGTTCTATACGAGCAGAGTCAGGCAGTGTGACTGCACAGAGACAAAGTGAAGGTATGTAGATAATTATGGAGAGAATGTAAAATGCATTTTAGTCCAATATTCAGGTACAATTTGATACCTCTTTCTTCCTATGGTATTTATTTTTACTGCCTGTAATGTAGCTCCATAACCACTGCTAAAATTTCCACTGCAGTTTTTTCTGTTTCCTGTGATTTTATTTACCATATTTTAAGCATAACACCAGGTTTGCAAGTTGTACCATAATGGGGCAAGGCCTTGTTCACATAGTGAAATGCAGATGATTGCAGTGGCGGGATAGTTTACTGCTTATGGGCTCTGCCTCTGACACAGGAGACCTCGGTTTGAATCTCGGCTCTTAGGCCTCATTTCCACAGACAGGTGATAGGCAGTGAAATGCCTCTCAAACTCTCACAACTGCTCACTGTTGCCTGGTAACTGCTTGCTGAGCACACGGTTCAACAGTCCATGGAAAAAAAGCTTTATTCAGCACCTTTTCAGTAAGGAATCCTTTCCCTAACACTGCTACTGCCTATAGAGTGCGTCCTTGTGGCTGCAGCTCTGGCGCTTTTGAGTCTGCGAGGAGAAAAGCACGATATAAATGTTCTTTGTCTTGATGAAAATGCAACACGTGTGATCGCATACGCCATCTTCGCCACTGCGTTGCACAGTGAATGGGTCAGCCCAGCGCCTTGCCTACAAATGCATGCAGCAGTGTGATAGCGCCACGCATATAGTGTGAACATCAGACAGTGCTGTATATGCCGTTCTGATGTTCCTGCATGTCAGCACACCATACGCGTTGCCGAAATGCGCACAGCAACGCGTATAGTGTGAACGAGGCCTAAATCTAGCTTAGTTTAAACCCAATTTATTTTTTATAAAGTTCCAACTGGCCTCCATGGCTACAAAACCTGTGTAGAAGTGACAGTCCCAAGATATCATATATCAGATTGATAGATCTACAGAAACACTGCTGATAAAGTCCCAGAATTATCTTGCGTTATCGCACCATTCCTGGGGAAAAGAGAATTACAGTAAAAGACATCCACATTTAAAATGCTCATTTTACTAGGTGTGCATAAAGTGGAGGTGTGTACCACGGCAGCCAATCAGAGCTTACCTGTCATTTCACAAGAAAAAACAAAGCAGTCTTCTGGTTGCCATGGCTTCCTTCTGACGCTTTCGCATTTCTCCATGGCTACATTATGGATGATAACCCAGGACTAAGACGACTTCCATTTCTTTCACAATTTTTTTTTTTTTTTAAATTATTGATTTGAGTCTGAATCTGTGAGATGCAAGTGGTGAAATAAAATGTATTTCTTTTACATGTTTCCTAAGGAGATGCAGTTCTTCTGTATTTAGCGAGTGGAAGGGGTTGTGCTGCGTGGCAGTGAATGCGTGTATGTATACGTGTGCTGATTGGCTGCTGCCTATCCTGGCAGCCACGTCCTTTGTTAGTAAATTATATGCTGTATTCTGGCTGCCTCGGAAGAAGTGGCTGTCTGCTAATTGTGTTCATTGCTAATTGAGAATTAGTCACTGGCGTCATCTACTGCATCCCCATCATTTCACGGGTGACTCACTGAATGTGTTTTCAGCTTCCAGGCAGGGTGACTGAAAGTGCACCTGTCATATGGAAAGAGGGAAAGCTGCTGATCTGCTTGCTGAAAATGCCAGCTTCTAATGCAGATTCCCTTACTATAATGCTTCTGGCCTGATTTACTATGGCATCCTCATTGTCTGTGGCACTATCTACAAACCCGTCGTCCAGAAAGATCTATGGCAAAACTGGTTCATTTCTGCGGGTTGTATGAAGCCTCAAACACATTAGATGATCCCCATCTGAGTAATTGGACGCTGTCTCCGATTAGACTCTAGTGTGTGTCTGTGTGCAGCTACTCCCAGCATTATTTAGCGAACTGTACGATCAGATGGCTAGACGGAAAGTGAGGAATGTCAATCGTGCTTACCTGGAAACTGCTTGCTCATGTGCCAGTCTGTCATCCCTCCTTTCCTCTCCACTGACAGTGGACACTGCTCAGCTATTGGGCCAATTGCTGCTGCTCTGGATTGGCCCATTTCTTAAGCCCAGTACACAATCCAATCTTGATTGGTTAATTTTACCACTTCTATGTAATATAAGGCCAGATTTTAAATACTTTGTACAGATTGTGTAGGTAAGCTCCAAAAACTACATGGAGGGAGTATAATTTACCAGTCATTGACTGATCAAGATGGATGTGTGCACTTGGCTTTAAGGTGGCCATACACTTGCAGATGATCACCTGATCTGACCCATTGATAGATACTTCTGATAGTATTAGATGCCTCTCTGATCAGATTTTGGCCACACTGCAAATTTTAGCTTGAAATCTATTCTATAGAACCGCCGCAGTACAGGGTGGACAGGCAGGCCCTCCCACATCTTGTGGTCCCCCGGAGACCCTGCAGAGTGCACTCAGCCTGTCTGCCAGTGTGCTCCCTCCTGTGTCCTCTCTCCATCCCCATGGGCCGCCTGTTCCCAGTAACATATACATAGTCACGCAACATATATGTGCCCCCAGCGGGGATGGAGAAAGGACCAGGGCTGTGGAGTCGGTACAAAAATCATCTGACTCCGACTCCTCAGTTTTTGAAACCACCGACTCCGACTCCAGGTACCCAAAATGGCTCGACTCCGACTCCTTATTCTAATACTTACCAGGGCAGTGGATTTTGTACAAAAATCATCCGACTCCCGACTCCTTAGTTTATGGAACCACGACTCCGACTCCAGGTACCCAAAATTGCTCAGACTCTGACTCTCCGACTCCAACTCCGACTCCACAGCCCTGGAAAGGACACTGGACGGAGTGCGCTGACAGACGGGTTAGTGTGCTCTGCTGCCAATGCTCTGCAGGAGCCCCGGGAGTGTTCTATTTTCAATGGTGGGGGTGTCTGTCAGTTGCCCATCAAAGTACCGATGTGCCCTTTTTTGAGCACAATTTTTCCATCCGGAGCAATCTATTTCAACTGATTTTGGATGAAAATTATGATTGGACGGCCATGTTGGAACGTTATTCTCCCGCAGATTTAATGATCAAATCTGCTGGGAAATTGGTACATGGGCACCGGATTGCCGAGGTGAATAATGTAGCCTTACTTGGGGCTTCTTCCAGCTCCTAGAAGTCATTTGTGTCCCTCACCCCATCTCCGGTATCCCGCTGGCAGCCTCTAAAGATTGTTGAGCACCTGCACAATATGCTCATGACGTCCCTCAGAGGGTGCCAGCGAGACCCAGGAGAGGACCGGAGCTGCGGTGAGGGACACAAATGACTTCTAAGGGCTGGAAGACGCCCCAGGTAAGTAAAGCTTCATTTAATTTTTCAACTCGGATATCCTTTCATAGCATACAAGTTTTACCAAAATTTGCTTCTTGTTCATATTGTCCAGCGCTGCGTAATATGTTAGTGCTTTACAAATGCAATAAATAATAATAATAATCACTGCTCTTCCCAGTTGGAAGCAGTGCACTTTTTATTTTTTTTTGCCAAATTATTACAGTATTTTTTTGACAAATGAACATATTTTTTGATAAAACCATTCAGATCAGTGGTATCAATCGATCCACTGTATTAAAGATTCCAAGTTATTCCTGATATTGAAACCAGTTGCGATCATAAGTGTAGAAAAAGAGACTCAATTCCTCAATTGACCGTTCAGAGCCGAGTGCTATACAGACCTGTCCATAGGCTATAGCCCAGCAGTTCACTCTGTTGCAATGGAAGGGGAGGAGAGACAATGGCCTGACATACAATAGAGCAGTTTCTGGCAGGTGGAGTAAGAAGAGAGATAAAGCACTTTTTGTTGTTGTATAAAATAAATACGATATTGTATTTTTGTCCATTTAAAAGAGATTATAAAAAAAAAATTGCAAAAGGATACTATAATGCACAACCAAATGTAAAAAAAAAAATGCAGAAACACACAAGACAGAGAGGTCATGCTTTTCTGCAAAAGACAAGCGTTCTCCCAGTCTTACATTTCTTTATCTGAAGCAGGTCACTGTTCCCTCCGCTACGCCTGACCTGGGCACACCATAGACGTAATGCTAAAACGTCTATGGCCGCGCAGCAGGATTTTAAATATAATGTGGGTGCCGGCGTCAGCCAGACCCCGAATCACGTTTATTTCAGAGTTGCTACGTCTCAGGGGAATAGTATCTAACACAGCCCGGTGTTTCAGTGGCAGCAGGGCGAGCCATCGTTCGGTGCCCAACTGACCTCCATCTTCCACCTTGCAACACTCTCACCCTTTGTCCTTCCTCTCACTCTTATTTCTGCCTCTCTGTGTTGTTCCTACAGCTTTCTATCTCATCTCCCTTTCCTCAATTCTCAACTGTTTCAACCTGCTTTAGGGGGTGGGAGCAGTACACTATTATTGTATATATTTGAGTGATTTCTTCTTTATTCACCAACAGCACTAATCTTGTAGCTCATTTCCCCTTTCTGTACATGCTGCTTGGCACAGACCATTGTACAGTGTCAGCAGGGGCCCTTGGCTCTGTAGCTGGACACACATCTCAAAGAAGCCAAGTTTATGGAACGCTCCGCTGTTGTCTTGGAATTGATAGGCGATGGGGTCACGCCGGTCCATCTAATGTTTCAGCACCCATCATGCACCTGAATTCTGTGGGCCTGTCACATGAGAGGAAGCAATGCAGATTGTTTTGGGGAGGGGGGTTTCCAGGGTCAGACAGTTTCCTGTGGAGGAAATGGCGAGGATGGGAATCTGTCATGACCCTGCCCTGGCATTTCCCACACATGTATTCAATCAGTACAGCCTTGTTTATAGTGAGAGCATTCCACACTGCTGCTCCCACATCACACAGGGTGGAGCAGCTGTCTGCAAGGATGCATAATACATGTGAGAAGTCTATTCTGGCCACTGAATACAGGGTGACCCCTTATTTACAATTCAACACAGCAATTAGGGCTCTCCACTACATTATGCACAAGGCACATCTCACCTCACTAATGGATGAGGTTTATCAGTAATTCACAAGGAGCTTTCCTGGGTGAACCTGCTGGGAGATGTGGAAATGAGGCCTGTGTCTGTTGGAATGCAGATTCACTGTACAGACCTCTGTTTCTTTTGGCAAATGTGTTTTTGGCTCATCACTTTCAGCAATAAGTAATGCGCATAAAATAAAAACACTCTTCCCTGCATGGTGGACTGACAGCATTCATTAGCATGCCAGTGTGGCTACACACCAGGAAAGTGAAAGCAGCAGAAGGGAAACTTACAGTCTACTAATGTCACATACTACGGTATATACTGTAGCAGGAGATGCCTTTTATTAGCTGACAATATACAGTGGTGTGAAAAACTATTTGCCCCCTCCTGATTTGCATGTTTGTCACACTTAAATGTTTCTGCTCATCAAAAACCGTTAACTATTAGTCAAAGAAGACATAATTGAACACAAAATGCAGTTTTAAATGATGGTTTTTATTATTTAGTGAGAAAAAAACCCTCCAAATCTACATGGCCCTGTGTGAAAAAGTGATTGCCCCCCTTGTTAAAAAATAACTTAACTGTGGTTTATCACACCTGAGTTCAATTTCTGTAGTCACCCCCATGCCTGATTACTGCCACACCTGTTTCAATCAAGAAATCACTTAAATAGGAGCTATCTAACACAGAGAAGTAGACCAAAAGCACCTCAAAAGCTAGACATCATGCCAAGATCCAAAGAAATTCAGGAACAAATGAGAACAAAAGTACTGTAATTGAGATCTATCAGTCTGGTAAAGGTTATAAAGCCATTTCTAAAGCTTTGGGACTCCAGCAGACCACAGTGAGAGCCATTATCCACAAATGGCAAAAACGTGGAACAGTGATGAACCTTCCCAGGAGTGGCTGGCCGACCAATATTACCCCAAGAGCGCAGAGAAAACTCATCCGAGAGGCCACAAAAGACCCCAGGACAACATCTAAAGAACTGCAGGCCTCACTTGCCTCAATTAAGGTCAGTGTTCACGACTCCACCATAAGAAAGAGACTGGGCAAAAAACGCCTGCATGGCAGATCTCCAAGGCGCAAACCACTTTTAACTACTTCCCGACCGCCGTATAGACAAATGGCGGCCGGGAAGCAGACGCCGCAAGGACCGCCGTATTGACAAATGGCGGCGGTCCTTGTTTGGGCATGGGCGGAGCGATCGCGTCATCCGTGACGCGATCCTCCGCCTGTCGCCGCTCACTCGCCGCAACATCCCGCCGGCCATACGGAAGCGCCGGCGGGATGTTAACCCGACGATCGCCGCATACAAAGTGTATAATACACTTTGTAATGTTTACAAAGTGTATTATACAGGCTGCCTCCTGCCCTGGTGGTCCCAATGTCCGAGGGACCACCAGGGCAGGCTGCAGCCACCCTAGTCTGCACCAAGCACACTGATTTTCTCCCCCCCCCGCCCCAGATCGCCCACAGCACCCATCAGACCCCCCCCTGCCCACCCCCCAGACCCCTGTTTGCACCCAATCACCCCCCTAATCACCCATCAATCACTCCCTGTCACTATCTGTCAACGCTATTTTTTTTTATACCCCCCCCTGCTCCCTCCTGATCACCCCCCCACCCCCCAGATTCTCCCCAGACCCCCCCCCCCCCATGCACTGTATGCATCTATCCCCCCTGATCACCTGTCAATCACCTGTCAATCACCCCCTGTCACTGCCACCCATCAATCAGCCCCTAACCTGCCCCTTGCGGGCAATCTGATCACCCCCCCACACCAATAGATCGCCCGCAGATCCGACATCAGATCACCTCCCAAATCCATTGTTTACATCTATTCTCTCCTCTAAACACACACTAATTACCCATCAATCACCCCCTATCACCACCTGTCACTTTTACCTATCAGATCAGACCCTAATCTGCCCCTTGCGGGCACCTAATCACCCGCCCACACGCTCAGATTGCCCTCAGACCCCCCCTTATCAATTCACCAGTGCATTCATTACATCTGTTCTTCCCTGTAATAACCCACTGATCACCTGTCAATCACCTATCACCCATCAATCACCCCCTGTCACTGCCACCCATCAATCAGCCCCTAACCTGCCCCTTGCGGGCAATCTGATCACCCACCCACACCATTAGATCGCCCGCAAACCCGCCGTCAGATTACCTCCCAAATGTATTGTTTACATCTGTTATCTTCTCTAAACACCCACTAATTACCCATCAATCACCCCCTATCACTGTTACCTATCAGATCAGATCCTAATCTGCCCCTTGCGGGCACCCAATCACCCGCCTACACGCTCAGATTACCCTCAGACCCCCCCCTTATCAATTCGCCAGGGCATTATTTACATCTATCCTTCCCTGTAATAACCCACTGATCACCTGTCAATCACCTGTCAATCACCCATCAATCACCCCCTGTCACTGCCACCCATCAATCACCCCCTGTCACTGCCACCCAACAATCAGCCCCTAACCTGCCCCTTGCGGGCAATCTGATTACCCACCCACACCAATAGATCGCCCGCAGATCCGACATCAGATCACCACCCAAGCGCAGCGTTTACTCTCCTCTAAACACCCACTAATTACCCATCAATCACTCATCAATCACCCCCTATCACCACCTGTCACTGTTACCCATCAGATCAGACCCTAATCTGCCCCTTGCGGGCACCCAATCACCCGCCTACACGCTCAGATTACCCTCAGACCCCCCCTTATCAATTCGCCAGTGCAATATTTACATCTGTTCTCCCCTGTAATAACCCACTGATTACCTGTCAATCACCTGTCAATCACCTGTCAATCACCCATCAATCACCCCCTGTCACTGCCACCCATCAATCGCCCCCTGTCACTGCCACCCATCAATCACCCGCTGTCACTGCCACCCATCAATCAGCCCCTAACCTGCCCCTTGCGGGCAATCTGATCACCCACCCACACCAATAGATCGCTCGCAGATCCGACGTCCGATCACCTCCCAAGTGCAGTGTTTACATCTGTTCTCTACCCTAAACACCCACTAATTACCCATCAATCACCCCCTGTCACTGCTACCTATCAGATTAGACCCCTATCTGCCCCTGGGGCACTCTATCACCCGCCCACACCCTCAGAATGCCCTCAGACCCCAGCCCTGATCACCTCGCCAGTGCATTGCTTGCATCTATTCCCCCCTCTAATCACACCTTGAGACACCCATCAATCACCTCCTGTCACCCCCTAGCACACCTACCCATCAGATCAGGCCCTAATTTGCCCCGTGTGGGCTCCTGATCACTCGGCCAAACCCTCAGATCCCCCTCAGACCCCCTTCCGATCACCTCCCCAGTGCATTGATTGCATCTATTTTCCCCTCTAACCACCCCCTGAGACACCCATCAATCACCTCCTGTCACCCCCCTAGCACTCCTATCCATCAGATCAGGCCCAATACAACCTGTCATCTAAAAGGCCACCCTGCTTATGACCGGTTCCACAAAATTCGCCCCCTCATAGACCACCTGTCATCAAAATTTGCAGATGCTTATACCCCTGAACAGTCATTTTGAGACATTTGGTTTCCAGACTACTCACGGTTTTGGGCCCGTAAAATGCCAGGGCGGTATAGGAACCCCACAAGTGTCCCCATTTTAGAAAAAAAGACACCCCAAGGTATTCTGTTAGGTGTATGACGAGTTCATAGAAGATTTTATTTTTTGTCAAAAGTTAGCGGAAATTGATTTTTATTGTTTTTTTTCCACAAAGTGTCACTTTCCGCTAACTTTTGACAAAAAAATAAAATCTTCTATGAACTCGTCATACACCTAACAGAATACCTTGGGGTGTCTTCTTTCTAAAATGGGGTCACTTGTGGGGTTCCTATACTGCCCTGGCATTTTAGGGGCCCTAAACCGCGAGGAGTAGTCTAGAAAACAAATGCCTCAAAATGACCTGTGAATAGGACGTTGGGCCCCTTAGCGCACCTAGGCTGCAAAAAAGTGTCACACATGTGGTACCGCCGTACTCAGGAAAAGTAGTATAATGTGTTTTGGGGTGTATTTTTACACATACCCATGCTGGGTGGGAGAAATTTCTATGTAAATGGACAATTGTGTGTAAAAAAAACCAAACAATTGTCATTTACAGAGATATTTCTCCCACTTAGCATGGGTATGTGTAAAAATACACCCCAAAACGCATTATACTACTTCTCCTGAGTACGGCGGTACCACATGTGTGGCACTTTTTTACACCCTAAGTACGCTAAGGGGCCCAAAGTCCAATGAGTACCTTTAGGATTTCACAGGTCATTTTGCGACATTTGGTTTCAAGACTACTACTCACGGTTTAGGGCCCCTAAAATGCCAGGGCAGTATAGGAACCCCACAAATGACCCCATTCTAGAAAGAAGACACCCAAAGGTATTCCGTACGGAGTATGGTGAGTTCATAGAAGATTTTATTTTTTGTCACAAGTTAGCGGAAAATGACACTTTGTGAAAAAAAACTATTAAAATCAATTTCCACTAACTTGTGACAAAAAAATAAAAACTTCTATGAACTCACCATACTCCTAACGGAATACCTTGGGGTGTCTTCCTTCTAAAATGGGGTCATTAGTGGGGTTCCTATACTGCCCTGGCATTTTAGGGGCCCTAAACCGCGAGGAGTAGTCTTGAAACAAAAATGACCTGTGAAATCCTAAAGGTACGCATTGGACTTTGGGCCCCTTAGTGCAGTTAGGGTGCAAAAAAGTGCCACACATGTGGTATCGCCGTACTCGGGAGAAGTAGTATAATGTGTTTTGGGGTGTATTTTTACACATACCCATGCTGGGTGGGAGAAATACCTCTGTAAATGACAATCTTTTGATTTTTTTTACACACAATTGTCCATTTACAGAGGTATTTCTCCCACCCAGCATGGGTATGTGTAAAAATACACCCCAAAACACATTGTACTACTTCTCCCGAGTATGGCGATACCACATGTGTGGCACTTTTTTGCACCCTAACTGCGCTAAAGGGCCCAAAGTCCAATGAGTACCTTTAGGATTTCACAGGTCATTTTTGAGAAATTTCGTTTCAAGACTACTCCTCACGGTTTAGGGCCCCTAAAATGCCAGGGCAGTATAGGAACCCCACAAATGACCCCATTTTAGAAAGAAGACACCCCAAGGTATTCCGTTAGTAGTATGGCGAGTTCATAGAAGATTTTATTTTTTGTCACAAGTTAGCGGAAATTGATTTTAATTGTGTTTTTTCACAAAGTGTCATTTTCCGCTAACTTTTGACAAAAAATTAAATCTTCTATGAACTCACCATACTCCTAACGGAATACCTTGGGGTGTCTTCTTTCTAAAATAGGGTCATTTGTGGGGTTCCTATACTGCCCTGGCATTTTAGGGGCCCTAAACCGTGAGGAGTAGTCTTGAAACGAAATTTCTCAAAATGACCTGTGAAATCCTAAAGGTACTCATTGGACTTTGGACCCTTTAGCGCAGTTAGGGTGCAAAAAAGTGCCACACATGTGGTATCGCCGTACTCAGGAGAAGTAGTATAATGTGTTTTGTGGTGTATTTTTACACATACCCATGCTGAGTGGGAGAAAGATCTCTGTAAATGGACAATTGTGTGTAAAAAAAATTAACAAATTGTCATTTACAGAGATATTTCTCCCACCCAGCATGGGTATGTGTAAAAATACACCCCAAAACACATTATACTACTTCTGAGTACGGCAATACCACATGTGTGGCACTTTTTTGCAGCCTAACTGCGCTAAGGGGTCCAAAGTCCAATGAGCACCTTTAGGCTTTACAGGGGTGCTTACAATTTAGCACCCCCCAAAATGTCAGGACAGTAAACACACCCCACAAATGACCCCATTTTGGAAAGTAGACCCTTCAAGGTATTCAGAGAGGGGCATGGTGAGTCCGTGGCAGATTTCATTTTTTTATGTCGCAAGTTAGAAGAAATGGAAACTTTTTTTTTTTTTCTCACAAAGTGTCATTTTCCGCTTACTTGTGACAAAAAACAATATCTTCTATGAACTCACTATGCCTCTCAATGAATACTTTGGGATGTCTTCTTTCCAAAATGGGGTCATTTGGGGGGTATTTATACTATCCTGGAATTCTAGCCCCTCATGAAACATGACAGGGGGTCAGAAAAGTCAGAGATGCTTGAAAATGGGAAAATTCACTTTTTGCACCAGAGTTTGTAAACGCTATAACTTTTACCCAAACCAATAAATATACACTGAATGGGTTTTTTTTAATCAAAAACATGTTTGTCCACATTTTTCGCGCTGCATGTATACAGAAATTTTACTTTATTTGAAAAATGTCAGCACAGAAAGTTAAAAAAATCATTTTTTTGCCAAAATTCATGTCTTTTTTGATGAATATAATAAAAAGTAAAAATCGCAGGAGCAATCAAATAGCAGCAAAAGAAAGCTTTATTAGTGACAAGAAAAGGAGCCAAAATTCATTTAGGTGGTAGGTTGTATGAGCGAGCAATAAACCGTGAAAGCTGCAGTGGTCTGAATGGAGAAAAAGTGGCCGGTCCTTAAGGGGTAGAAAGCCCTAGGTCCTCAAGTGGTTAAGCAAAAAGAACATTAAGGCTCGTCTCAATTTTGCTAAAAAACATCTCAATGATTGCCAAGACTTTTGGGAAAATACCTGGACCGACGAGACAAAAGTTGAACTTTTTGGAAGGTGCGTGTCCCGTTACATCTGGCGTAGAAGTAACACAGCATTTCAGCAAAAGAACATCATACCAACAGTAAAATATGGTGGTGGTAGTGTGATGGTCTGGGGTTGTTTTGCTGCTTCAGGACCTGGAAGGCTTGCTGTGATGGAACTATGAATTCTACTGTTTACCAAAAAATCCTGAAGGAGAATGTCCGGCCATCTGTTTGTCAACTCAAGCTGAAGCGATCTTGGGTGCTGAAGCAGGACAATGACCCAAAACACACCAGCAAATCCACCTCTGAATGGCTGAAGAAAAACAAAATGAAGACTTTGGAGTGGCCTAGTCAAAGTCCTGACCTGAATCCTATTGAGATGTTGTGGCATGACCTTAAAAAGGCGGTTCATGTTAGATAACCCTCAAAGTTGAATTACAACAATTCTGCAAAGACGAGTAGGCCAAAATTCCTCCAGAGCGCTGTAAAAGACTTGTTGCAAGTTATCGCAAACACTTGATTGCAGTTATTGCTGCTAAGGGTGGCCCAACCAGTTATTAGGTTCAGGAGGCAATTTCTTTTTCACACAGCTCCATGTAGGTTTTGAGTTTTATTTTCTCACTAAATAATAAAAACTATCATTTAAAACTACATTTTGTGTTCAATTATGTTATCTTTGACTAATAATTAACGGTTTTTGATGAGCAGAAACATTTAAGTGTGACAAACATGCAAAAGAATAAGAAATCAGGAAGGGGGCAAATAGTTTTTCACACCACTGTATATAATGTAAGCAGTAGTATTCCAATCTCCAGGTATGAATATTTTACTTGTTTCGGAGAGGTACTCATGATTCTAGATGTGCATAAGGTCCTTGATTACATTGTCAATTAAGGCACATAAGGCCTATTTTTATAAAGATACTTTGGGCAGGGAACACACTTGCAGGGCCGTTTTCCCCTGCGATTCCCAGGTTTCCGTCTGATTTTTGCGTTCACGTTTAGCGCATTGAAAATTCCGCATACATTGTCGCGTTTGTGGCAGCATGCACTGTATGCGAACGTGCAGGTAAAAGCAGAAAACTGTGTTTGGAAAACGCAAAGCAAACGCGAATGTACAGACGCAACGCGCGTGTTTTCCGTGCAAGGCTATTGACTTCAATAGCCTGTAGAATCGTGCGCATTTTGCTGATTGCGGCAAAACGTTTACAAACACGTCTAGTATGTTCCCTGCCTTAAAGAGGAACTGTAACTAAGGATTGAACTTCATCCCAATTAGTAGCTGATACCCCCTTTTCCCATAGGAAATCTTTACCTTTTCTCAAATAGATCAGCAGGGAGGTCTGTATGGGTGATATTGTGGTGAAACTATTTCCAACTGCCATGCAACCAGTATCCCCTCTGTGCATATGTATATCTATAAAAAAAACAACCTTTTAGCCTATCGCAGTGTTAGGGGTGTGGTTATAGATAATGGCAGTTTGTGCTGGGTTTTTTTTTTCCCCATGTCTGCCAGTAGTAAAGATGACATGCAGCCTGATTATGAACAAATAACATGGCAAATATCAATTTCTTCATTTCTCTTCTATTTAATTTCTCACTTTGCAATTTGATTCCCCCCCCCCCCCCCCTTTTCACCTTTTCAAAGTTCCACTTTAAATCATAGGGCCTATTTATAAAGAAGTGGAAAACTTCAATCAGATCTACACACGCTAAATGGCTCTTAGCTATTTGGGGCAACCTTAGGCGAGAGCATGCACAGCTGCCACAATAGCTTCAATTCACTAAGACACACTTTGGTAAAAAAAAAAAAAAAAAATTGTAAAATTTTCGCATTCTGTGTTTTACACTTTTTTTTTTTTTTTTTTTTTTTTAATTCACTAAGATTTTCACATATTTACTGTAATAAGTTTGCTAATGTGCAGAGTAACCAAGCAGCTCTGGTTGACCTAAACCACTAGGAATGTATAGGGAGATAAGAGACCAAAAAGCCCTCCTATTAAAAAGCAATGCTTGGTGTAATTTGTCCTCTTAAAACAGAAGGAAATTTGCAATAATTCAGCTATAAGTGAAAATTGGTGGTTACCCACAATGCACCACTACTGAATAGGGGCGAAAGATAATTTGAATATTCAGTAGTGGTGCATTGTGAGGAACCACAAATGTTTACTTGTAGCTGAATTATTGCAAATATCCTTCTGTTTTAAGAAGGCAAATTACACCTAATATGCTGAAAAACTGCACGACAATTCACTAAGAGTTTTTACCTCATGCTGTATTTCATTCCATATTTGATGACTGATTGCAGTGTAGGGAAAGAAATATTATTTATTATTATTATTTATTGTATTTATAAAGCACCAACATATTACGCAGCTCTGGACACAAGATGACAGACATAACACTGTTATACAACATAGAACAAAGTTATACAAGGCAAACGGCACAAGATACATGATCATTGCGATTATGGGGCTGGTTAGGTAGGCCCAATAACACAAGTACGAGGCTGTCGTAGGAAAGGAGCACACAATCCTTTAGATTACACTAGGGAAGGGAGGACCCTGCCAAAGGCTTACAATCTAAGGGTATGATACAGAAAGTATATTTTTTTTATTATTATACTGGAAAGTAAAGTGTCCAAGGTGCATAAAATTAACATAAAATTTGTATTATTTCAAAACCATTAGCATCTTATTTACCTTTTTTTTTAACTACTAATAATATTGGGAAATATACTCTAATATTAAAGGTGGCCATACACTAATTAATGGCCACCAGATCGACCAACTGGTTTTCACCTTTTATCTGCTCTGTTTCCTCCTTTTTACAACCTTCTGAATAGCTGTTTGACAGTTACCAGCATCCCCAGGCTGGAGGTAAAATACCAAACATATCTCTGCATGCTCTGTTCTTTGTGAATTTAAAAATGTATGAGGTAAATTACTTCACTAGTCTGTTAGTTTTCCGTGCAATAACTGTCTTAGTGAATTGACATTTCATAAAAGGTTTGGTACAATCGACTATTTTCTGCTTTACAGCACGCAGTAATGCTTGGTGGACTGGAGCCCAATATGTCAGGAAAAAGTTCAGGAGTGCTAGATCTCATAGCACATTGCTCCCCTCCTCACCCCCACTCACCAGAAGCCACTCCATCATGCCCACGCAGTCAGCTCTCCTCCCATCTCCATAGAGGGAGTACAGGATTTGGATAACAAGTGCTAAACTTACCATTCACCAAAACAATAGTAATCCTTGGCCCTCAGCCTTGCATTCAGGGACCCTTTCATGTAAAATGGGGGCTGTGGGTAATAAGGAATACGGGGCCCCTCGTGTTCATATTGTACTAACCGTATACTGGTGACCTCTACTGTCCCATGTGGAGCCCCTTTTGAGCTTTGGGGACCTGGGTACTTGCCCTGTTTGCCCCTATGGAAGCACCGGCCCTGCTTGTGTTTGAAAACCATTTCAAAATATCTGAGATCACTTCGGTCATTCATTGAAACCTATGATGCGCTCTACTTTTAATGATGAGATCACTATTTGGCAATCTGTAAATTCACTTTATCGCCAGTTATAAATATGGCAACCCTTATTTTATTTCAGATTGCGGATTTTATAAACCAGTCCTCAAAACCACCATTGTTAAAAATATGTGCCAATATTCCAAAAAATCCATAATGTACAAAAATTTCACACCAAAAATGTCTGTCCGGATAAATATGGTGCAGTGTTAACTTCACGCCAAAATTTTAGCCTAATTATTCTTGCTGAAAGGTCCTCATGAGGTATTCAGACATGGGTGTCTGCAGATTCCCATCAATAACATCTCAAGCAGTGTGTGACAGGAATCTTGTTTCCTGAGTTCCTGGGCCTGGGGGCAGAGGAGTGTAGTTGTCTTGCAGGTGGGGGAAGGGACAGACAACATAGATGTGTTGTGCTTGTCTTCCTGGGTGTGCTGTAGGCGAGGAGGGGGAGGAGGGGGGGGGGGGTCGCTGTGTATATGTGCAGGAGATGGGAAGTGGCTCCTTTATAGTGTCACAGAGCCAGGTCTGGCCTCAGTGCTTCCCGCTGTGTGTGGGCTGTACACTATAGAAAGTGAGAGGGGGGTCCTCCCTGTGTGTGTGTGCTGGGGGGGGGGGGGGGGGGGGGGGGATTGGTGCCTCTGGGAAGGGGATTATCTCTGGGAATTTCTGCTACTGTGGAATCAGAATTAACCTTATCACTTGAATGTGCTACTTGATGATTTAATTGACATTATGCTTTACTACTTTGCAAATTCACTAAACCTAATGTCATGTGTTTATAGTTAACAGTAATTAATCATTAGCAAAGCTACAACCACAACTTCTCATGCACATTCATTAGTGCAGGCCTGGTTTTGTGCAATGTAGAAGCACCTGCAGGCATAGAGATACGAGTTGAAGAGGTTGCAGTCACATATGGGCGCACTTAGGAACCTGCATTTATAGGTGTTTATACTGATGATTACATCTTTATGGTGATAATCATTAATATACTGTCCTGTACCATATGCCTAGGAGTCCTCACTACTGTAGTCCTTGGGATGCAAGTTCTGGAGGCATTGGGCTAATCTATCGCCCTGGGGCCTTGCATGAACCCAGGTATAATGCCATGCATGCTGTACACGTTAAAACGCGCACATCATTTTCAAAGCATGAACTGCTATGTTGACAGACAAGACATAGAACATTCTTACTGTGCTTTTTTCCTGGTGGACTCAAAGCGCCAGAGCTGCAGCCACTAGGGCGCGCTCTATAGGCAGTAGAAGTGTTGGGGAGTCTTGCCCAAGCTCTCCTCACTGAACAGGTGCTGACTTACTGAAAAGGTCTCTGAATATTGATGGAGGCGCAATGCCATATCCCACTGTCACAGATACTCCCACTCTTTTGCCTGGAGAAGCAGGAGATTCCTGTGAAACGCGTTGCAATGTGGAGTTTTAATGTCTTAATTAAGTGTTTCGCAAAATCTGTGCTGTATACCTGGAGGTAAGACCACCACTACCCTCCATTTTCTAACTGGATTTTAGTCAATCTTATTCTGTTGGTGCCTGTGTTTATGGACATTTCTGCATTATACAGTTGCCAAAATTATTAGCCCCTCTTATGAAATTAGACAACATTCTTGATGTCTCCATGAAAATTACCATTAACAAGTGTTAACGATGTCCACTAACTTTAATTAGGGTATTTTGTTGATACACGAAGTTGAAACAAGAAAGGAGAAAATTAGACATCCAAAATAATTACCCCCCCTCCCGGCTATATATACTCATATAGTGTACGCTTTCTGAGCTACAACTGACCACAGTCTCTTATGCTGGGAATACACGGTATGTTTGTACCGCTCGATCGAGCCATTAGATGCCTCGATTGATAATTTCCGACATGTCGATCACCAGCCAGATCGATTCTGCGCTCGATACCGCGGGCGGGACAATGGAAAAAGATAAGGAAAACGAGCGAAAGATAAGAGAATCGCCCGCAGGGACGAGCGGGAATTGATCCGGCGGCATAATCGAGCCGCGGAAAAAACACACCATGTATTCCCAGCATAAGAGTAGTTATTTACTAGGTTGGTGCTGGTCTCGTGAAGGATTCTGGCCCATTCTTCCATTGCAAACTTCTAGCTGGTCCACATTGCATGGTTTCTAAGCATGGAATGTTCACGTTGAGCACCCCCCACAGATTCTTAGTAGGATTGAAATGATGTTATAGCCGGGATAAATGGGCAAATAAAATGGGTGTGTCTTATCTACAGTAGCATTGTTTTTATTTTAAAAATGATAGAGGATGGAATTGGAGAAATAGTGTAATTTTTTTCTCTCTGTTTTCCACTTTACAGTGCATAGAAAATAAAGTAATTACTGAAAACAAGTATCGCCCACAAAGAAAACTAATTTGTGGTGAAAAAAACAAGATATGGATCATTTAGGGTGTGATAAGCAGTGATAAAGTTATGGCCAAATAAATGAGGGAGCACTGATAGGTGAGAAAATGGCTCTTAGCGGAAGTCACTTATTCCTAAACTACTAATATAGAGCATACCAGAGACTCAACAACTGCACAGGTATGTTCAAAAGTCGGCCAACAGCTTGTTAATCATTGAGCATGCTGAAAAACTGTACTCACCTTCCTGCCTGTTCCCTGTCCCCCCACCATAGAACAGAACATATATCTGAGTAGCATGTTTGTAGAGCAAAAGGCAATGTAAAAAGCTTAAGACAACTGAAGGGAGAAGAATATGGGAAACCGCCATATTTATTCCCTTTTGAACAATACCAGTTGCCTGGCAGGCCTGCTGATCTATTTGGCTGCAGTAGTGTCTGAATATTATTCTAACATTTGTATAGCACTTTTTTTTCCGGTTGGACTCAAAGCGCTCAAGAGATGCAATCACTAAGCGTGCCGCTCAAGGGGCCATCCTGCAGTGTTAGGAAGTCTTGCCCAAGACTGTCTTACTGAATTGGTACAGTTCCTAGCCAGGATTCGAACCCTGGTCTCCCCATTTCAAAGGCAAAGCCCTTACCAGTGCCCTATCCAGCCACTTGAATAACACCAGAAACAAACATGCAGCTAATCTTTTCAGATCTGACAATAATACTTTTAGCCATAAACACAGGTGTTTCTGACATTAGAGGGCAGAGGATCAGCAGGATAGCCAGGCAACTAGGATTGCTTAAAAGGAAATAAATATGGCAGCCTCCATATCTCTATCCTTTCGGAGTACCATTATTGCAAAAGGGATGTAAGCCTTAGTGCAACTAGGAATACTCTATGCACCATCTTGTGGACAGAACACTAACTGTCAGACCAATGAAAAAATAGGGTAGCGTTGAAAAAGGTGTATGTGTTACAAGAGAACAACTCAGGCATAAATCCTCTTTTAAGCAACTCTGCAGAACATGGTTACACTTTTTTTTCCTCTGTACCAGTGGCACAGCTACAAATCATGAGCCTCCTCAGCAAAACTTTAATGCCCACTTTACCTGTGGTGACCCCCCCTATGACCACCATGACTTTCCACTGCTGTAAACAAGTGTGGCCACAACACCACATGTGCTATGGAACTCAAAAATACATTTTTCTTTTACATCATTAAATAGAGCAAAAAAAACAAAACACAAAAACCAAGAGAAAACCGTAAAAGACCAATATTATGAGCTGGGTGTAGTCAAAGTTTTTTAGTATCAACCCTTCCAGTAACTTGTAAACTATACAGATCTCTTTTGCTATTCATTTTGTGCTGTGTTTATTGCGTTAGACAAGGGGTCTGTTTTCATCAAAAGAGCCGAATAGCATTACACCAATGAAAATTCCTTTTGAGAGCCAAATTGCGTTCAGACATGTTTAGAGGAGTCCGCTTAAACAACTAGCTACTAACATAGAAAAAAACATATCATATTATGAACCAAAAACCATATTTCACATTAAAATAAAGAAAATAGTACCCCCCCCCCCCTGCTCACAACATGACATGTGGCCTCTACCCCCCTTCCCCCACAACATGACATGTGGCCTAGATTGCCCCAACCCCCCCCCCCCCACACCACACACACACACACAGCGTGACCTGTGGCTTTGATTACCGCCCCCCCCCCCCCCCCAACCCCTGGCTGATGACACACCCCCACACACAATGTCATATGTGACCTTAATTGCCCTACAGGGCAGCCCTTGTATGGAGGCAGTTTGGGCTCCCACCAGCTAGTTATACCCTGTGTAGAGAACAGAACCATTCAAATCTTTCCATGTCTCTCAAGCATAATGTAATTCAATGTCCACTCATACATACTTTATGAAAATCAGCGAGCCTCTTTCTAGAATGTGGAGGTGATCTGCTGATGGCCACATTTATGAAAGTAGCAGTTGCTATTTTTAGACTGATCCCCTTTGCCACCACCATTGTAATATGATTTCCACATACAGTATTAGTGGTGATCTCCGTATTTATAAAGATCCAGTCTGCCTAATCAGCCCTTTACATTACCAAATATGCTTTTGCCATTTTCACAGTGGTGAATGGCATAGGCAACAATGGAGAACAGTAGGGTTTGAGCCAAACAACCTCTTGCTAGTTTGCCACAAATGGTTACCTTGGCGAGTATTTAGCACACAGGTATCAAACACAAGGTCGAATGCTGCCCTCCTTGCCATTTTATGTGGCCCTCGAGAGCTGTCCATCTTTGTACGTAGCAACAGAAAGACTCCTATCCGAAGGAGCACACCGATACAGTGTTTCGGACTGAAACATCGTCAGTTTGAGTCTGGGTGTCAGAATAACCCACAGGACCTCAAGCAAAATTATCATGCCCCCCCCCCCCCCTCCTAGGAACTGGTAAAGCATACCCATACCTACTACACCCCCCCCCCCCCCTTTACATAGAGCAGTGCAGCGGAGCAGTGTAATGTTTTCCTGCTCCAGTGATGTTCTCTTCTGTTTTTTTCTGCAGTGAAATGCTCTGTGCTTCCATACTTCTCGTCCATCCACGTTCCTCAGGCTCCAGAGGTGTGCTGCATAAGAGCGTGTGGCTGTCTGGAAGATCGAAGAGAAGAAACTCGAAGCAGCGCTGAAGCAGGTAGATATCTGTGGAAAGGCCACTCAGTCAACATAGTTACATCACTTACAGTAGTTTGAGATTGTTCAATACATGTTAATAAACCATTTGGGGCCTGTGACTTAAAGAGACACTGAAGCGAAAAAAAAATATGATATAAGTGAATTGGTTGTGTACTATGAATAATTACTAGAAGATTAGCAGCAAAGAAAATATTCTCATACTTTATTTTCAGGTATATAGTGTTTTTTTCTAACATTGCATCATTCTATAATATGTGCAGATTACACAACACTCAGCATTCAAAATAGAGTCTCTCAGAGCAGTCTGTGAAGTAATGACCTCTCCTCTAGCAGAGGAAAAGTAAATAGTCCAGGAACAGTTGAGATAATAAAAGTCAGATAACAGCCCTCTCCACCACTAACTTAGTCGGAGAGCTTAATGGCTTGTTTGCATAGAGATAACAACTGGAGTTTCTCAACTCTTCCTGTACTGGAAACAATTACACTGATGTATCTGATCCTTAATGTTTTATTTCTTAAGCTGTGCTACATGTACAAATCAATATCATTTTTTTTTCCGCTTCAGTGTCTCTTTAACTATGTTGTATTTTTGTCCACTTAGGTAATTGAGTTTGACTCCCCTGAATAAGCATAAGCAAATTTTAAAGGTTAGGATTTTGACTTTGAATTTTTTTTTTCTTTGGACATTCCACTTTCAGGACACTCTTAGTGGTGGCAGCTGCCATTTCTCTCTCCTTTCAGGTTCACTTGAAATCCACCTAAAATCAATGTACTGTGCCAAACAGGAATTGTTAATTCAAAGGCAAAATAAATATGGCAATTACAGCCAGCTTTATGATAATGCAACCTCCCTCGTCCAAGATACCAAAATAAAAATGACTGTGATAATAAGCGTGCGCACTGGAATCCGGCCAATTTGCATGCCGCGAGCATTGCCGCCCGAGCGCCTCCGCTTCCCATTCTCTTTCATCATTCCCTTTAAAGATCACGGGGGGGGTGAGGTTCTGCCCTAGGAGCAACTGCAAATTACCCGCAGCCTGCCAGAGCAGATTCATTGTTCCTCCGCCGTAGATCATTGGAGCATTGCTGTATTCATCATCTCTACAAGACCTTCAGACTATTTCCAAATCCATCAGTTCACGGTAGACCTTTGCGAGTTCCTGAATCCATTAATCAGCACCGTTCTGCACAGCCTTGATGTGCAAACACCTTTTCTGTCATGAGCCCAGCAACTTAATTCACAGCTGTATTCAGCATGCTGAGGCCATCATTCCCGCCACACCGCCTCCCTGCGCCTCTGCCACTTCCTCATGAAAAGGGGTCACTGAATGTATAATATCCTATATTCCTGGCCAGCGGAACAGAGAAATAGAACGAGGTCTAAGCCACGCTTCTTCCTAAACATCACGCCGGCTCGGAATTATCTCCGCTGCCATTTTATTACAAAAGGTTCGGAGAGGAAATGGGAAATGATCCGCTTGAGGTCATTTCGGCACTGCTCTGTTCTCTTCACATCCAGGATGGATTGTATGAAGCTGTTTGCTATCAGGTTTTTAATCCTGGTTCCAGACACAAATGTAGCCTAGTGCCGTTCAGCAATTCTTTCCATCCATGTATAAGCTGCTTGATTAGCTGCTTGTCAAACTATTCACTGTTGGTCTTTGAAGGCCACTTCATAGATCAGACACAAACGCATAACATTTATATCGCGCTTGTCTCCTGGTGGACTCAGCGCTTCAGAGCTGCAGCCACTTAGGGCGTGTTCCACCCGGCGACCAGGGTCATTAGGGAGCCTTGCCCAATGACTCCTTACTGTTTACATACTAGCTTGGGCTGGGATTTGAACCTTGGTAAAAGGCTCAAACCCTACACCAAAGGCAATATCCGGGAGACTATCAGAGCCACAGACGGCTATCTCCTCTGTCAGTGCCCCATCCCCTTATAGTCTGATCAGCCAATCAGCAGCAAATCTGCCCACTGAGCCTGCCGTGAACTCTTCCTGTGAGGCTGCTTTAGGTCTTGCAATCAAATGTTTTTCAACAAGATTTTAGGCTGTAGAAGCCATGTTGGATAATAATGATAACGTCATGATTACTCAAAGCTATGAGATGGTGTATTTATATCTGGCTGGAACACCACGTTATCCTTTTGAACCAGCTAAATTTCATTGGTTGACATGTGCCAAGGATGCTCCCTGCTACTGGCGACAAAAGTGAGTGTGTTCAGCATAGAGCCATTTCATATTGTTTGGCTTGGTGCCATCTATGGGGATGCCAACAGCTGCCTCATGCTAGAACAGTCTATCACATATATAACCTTTTTTTCTAGAAGTATAAAATGCAAAAGCCAAACTATAAACTTGTAAAAGCCAAACTATACAACTTTCAGGGTATGAGACAAATGTAGCGGCCACCCTGCATGGTACACACAAGAATATCCATATTCAGAGCCCATCGCTCCTGCCCATCACCCGACAGACTTGTGTCCTTCTAATTTCTCCAAGCTGTCTGGATGCAGTGAAGGGATACGCATTGTGCCGCCTCTGAGTGACACGTACTGATTGCTTTCAGAGCCAAGGATGCAATGTGCTTGATGCTAAATAAGCCTGGGAAGGGTAAGTGACAGAGGCTGAGTGAGCTGCTGGGGACATCAGACAGACTGTCCAGGCTCTGTGTCTGAATTCACAGCTGAGAGCTGCTTGTTTCCCCCTCCCCTCAGTCACATAATGTGCTCTGTCCCCCAGAGGAACAGCCTGAGACCACCTGGGCTCATTAGCAGCACAAGCTCCCTGCAGGGGCAGTGGGCAAAATTCAGGCAGAGGTGGGAGGGGGCAGAGGGGCTTTGCATCATGACTCTACTATACACTATGCTAGAAATTGGCACTTTACTGATGGTTAGCACAGAATGAGGTGGTATTTTTCCAAATGTAAAGCCTGCAAATCATGGGACTGCATAGCAAAATGTCGATGAGCTCCTGGCTTCAGCTATGTACATGCGCTGTCAGGTTTAATCCAGCGCATAGCTAAAGGAGGCATGCTGGACTTTAGTGACGCCCGACTCTTGAGCACATTGTTCTCCTCGGCACACCCGCCGGAAGCTGTTCTGTCCATTATGTCGCACATTGTTATTCTTCCCCTCTCCATAGACTCGGCCTGGAATTGTTGCCTGGAAGAATATTATTGATTTATATAGCGCCGGCATCTTCCGTGGCGCTATTACAACAGCATACAGGGTATAACACTACAAAATAAACATTACAACAGTTAAGACAAGAGTGGACAACCGCTAATACATTGTTTTGCAAATGGCAAAATCGAATTGAATCGAATTGAATCGAATTGAATCCTCATCAGACATGTCGGATTTAATCGGATTGTAAATAGAATCTAATCGAATCGCACAAAGAATCGTATCGTGTAGATTGAGCTTAAGGTATAGGACAGTAGGTAAAGGGAAGCAGTGTATGGGGTGGTAGAAATGGTGGGCAGTGTCCTAGGTAAGAGAGTATGTTTGCCTGAAGAGGTGAATTTTCAGATTACGCCTAAAAAGTGTGGGTGAGTGGTGGATGTGTTGAGGGAGAATGTTCTAGAGGAGGGGAGAGGATCGAGAGAAGTCTTGTAAGCGGGAGTGAGAAGAGGTGACCAGGGAAGAAGACAGAAGGATATTGTTAGTAGAGCGGAGATTGCGTGTAGGATGGTATCTGAAAATGAGTTGACTTATGCTGGGAATACACAGTTTGTTTTTGAGCCATTTAGATGGCTCAAAAGAATTTCCAACATATCCAATCTCCCGCCCAATCGTTTCACTGGTCGATTCCACATTGAACACAATGGAAAAATATAAGAAAAACGAGCGTAAGATAAGAGAATCGAGCGGGGAATCTATCAAGCGGGAGAATCGAGAGGCAAAATCAAGCCATGTATGCCCAGCCTTAGATAGGAAGGAGCTAGGTTGTGGAGAGCTTTGTAGGCAAGAGTACGGATTTTAAATTGTATCCTTTGTGTAACTGACAGCCAGTGAAGGGATTGACAGAGTGATGTCAGGCAGGGGTATTGAGTTGTGAGGTTTAAAGATTACAATTTCAGTCTTGTCCATATTGAGTTTTAGAAAACGTGAGGACATGGAGGCGATTGCATGGAGACAGTTAGGGACACGAGCTGTTAAGGTATCCAAGTCAGGTGCTGAAATGTTGATCTGGGTATCGTCAGCATATTGGTGATATTGGAAGCCAAAGGAGCTGATGAGCTGACCAAGACCATACGTGTAGATAGAGAAAAGGAGAGGTCTGAGGACTGAGCCTTCTGGAACTCCAACAGTGAGGGGACGTGGAGAGGAGGTAGTGCCAGAGTGGGCAACTCCTCTGAAGGTTATATCTGAGAGGTAGGAGGAAAGCAAGGAGAGAGCAAGACCGTGAATGCCCATGGATGAGAGGATTTGGAGAAGTAGAGGGTGGTCCACTGTGTCAAAAGCAGAAGAGAGAGGTCTAGGAGGATAAGAAGAGTAGAGGCCTTTTAGATTTAGCAGTTGCCAGGTCATTGGTTACTGTAAGTAGGGCAGTTTCGGTTGAGAGGTTGGGGCAGAATTCAGATTGGAGGTCATTAAACAGAGAATTAGCAGTGAGGTGATTGGACTAAGTCAGTATACAGTAGACGTGGTGCTCAAGTAGTTTGGAAGAGAAGGAGAGGAGAGAAATAGGTCGGTAGTTGGACAGGGAAGACTGGTCAAGAGAAGGTTTTTTGAGTATAGGCGTTATAAGGGCTTGTTTGAGGATGGAACAATGCCTTTGGTGAGAGAAAGGAGGGAGGTTAAAGTGAACATCCGGACTAAAAATTGACTCAGCAGCACTGAAAAGGCTTGGTGTTTCTTTAACAGTTTCACAGCATCAGAACTTTGTTTCGCTTATACAAGCCTCATTTTTAGCTGCACAAAAGAAAAATGCCTGGGCTTTTTTCCCCTGATGCTGTGCAAAGCATGATGGGATTTCTGATGTTGTTGTTCTCATACTGCTGTTTTGGTGCAATTTTTTTTTTTTTTTTTTGACATTTTGAATTTGACATTTGAAGCCTAGCGTGTGCAGCTGGGAGGGGTAATCAGGACACAGGATAGTTGGAACTGTGTCTCCTGCTCCTTGTCACCTCCTTTCAACCAAAAAGATGGCTGTACCCATGACAAAGATGGCAGCCCCCATGAATCACAAACATTTGCCTGTTCTTTTAAAACAGGGTGGGTAAGAGATTATATTACCTATCTATTCTAATTAACATAACTAATGTAACTTGATGACACTATGTTTGTTTAGGCTGAAGTTCCCCTTTAAGATAAGTGATATGGTAGAGGATGAATGAGTAATGAGGTGAGAGGTCATGGTGTTAAGTCCAGATCTATGTGGGCGACGGTTATTGCGCATATGTATGAGACTTTAGCTCAATTTATTTATGTTGGCCTCCTTCCCACATACAGCATGTTAATGAGCCAACATGTTCAACCCTCTATATGTGCTAGTGCAGCAGTGCTCATATAGGCAGAGTCTGAAGGGTAGCAAAGGTGTACACTGCATCCAAATACAGTGATGGGAATACCAGTCCTTCTTCTGTGTGATTGGTACTACTTCCCACACAAGAATTATTGAAGCTCCATCCTGTTCATTCACCGTATCTAGGAAACATGCTGCCATAGCCAACACGGTCTAGTACACAGGTGTCAAACACAAGGCATGCGGCCCTCCTTGCCATGTTATGTGGCCCTCCAGAGCTTCAAATGTGCATCAATGTAAGCAGTAAAATAACAAAATTACACCGTCTTCCCATCCAAAGGAGCACGCCAGTGACAGTGTTTACAGTTAAAAACATTAGCCTCAATTCACTAAGATCATACTGGTGATAATAATGATGCCATACATCCGGCGACTTGGTGGCCGATCGTACATCCAATTCGATTATTATAATGGATGGAAGAAATGAAATGGGATGGATGTGGCCTGTGGGCCATAGATTGTCTATGCCTGGTCTATAGGCTCCACATCTGTGGAAACCCATTGATTTTATCAGTGATTTTGGGGCAGCCGTATAGATGACGGAGAGCTACCCTATAGCCTCCTTAGGGCATGTGGATCTGAGTGGCTCACTAGAGACATAAGAGCAGCAGAGTATTGTACCGTGTTAATCTCTTCTTGCTTAGATTGCTCGGTTGTGTGGTAATGTTCCTAGTGCCTGCTATGGGGCCCTGGAGCAGGAGGGGCTCAAGTGATCCTCAGTGTGTTCATTACCCTATTAATATTCCTGGATTTCTCCATCCTGTGATTTCACCTGTCCATGTTATTCATACACTATACATTGTTCATTGCATGTAAGTGAATCATGCCATGTTTATCAGTATCTATGGGGTAGGGGAAGGCACTGGCATAGCAATAGTGGATGCATAGGTTGCGACCGCAGAGGAGCCCACTTGGGGCCCTCCTTCATTCATCTTATTAGCTTTTCATTGTTGCTATGCTGGTTATGAACACCTCTATATGTGCATTGCACAGTGGTAATCCTTAACAATTTTTTTTCTTTACTCTAAATGCATGTGTCCTAGGTCTTTGGGCTCCATATCAATAGAGCGCTTGGGGTCGCATGTAAAACTCGCACTGGGGCCCCAGGCTCCCTAGTTATACCACTGGGGGGAGGCCCTATTACTCAAGTGTACCTAGGTGTAGAGGCCCCACTAATTGTCAGATATAGTTCTTAGAATTGCAAGCTATAGTGCTGTTTCTGCCGCCATCAGGGTTGCACAGCAGTTCACGAGGATTACAAATGACGCCTGCCACAGCTCTGTCTCTGAAGGTGGCTACTAACCATCCAATTTCTAGCGAAAAATCGTTTGAGCGATCAGAAATTCTGCTCGGATTGGTTGTAAAAAATCTCTATTGAGGGGCACAATCGATTACGAACGATTATAAAAATAGTCGCTTGATTGGATTTTGGTCAAACCAAAATTTGGATTTTTCTTGCTGGTTGTGATAGATAGGAAGAAAAGATTGGTTCGTTGATGGTGTAGTGAACGATTTTTCTTCCGATCAGAATTATCTGATCGCTCAAACGCCTTTTCGCTAGAAATTGGATTGTTAGTGGCCACCTTTATATCTAATACAGGTAATGTAAAGAGTGCCATTTTCATACGTAGGACACAATGCCTGCACTTTAGTTTCATTAGCAGTTGTAGTGTGTGGGGTGACATAAGCTGTGTACTGCACGCTGAAATGGAGGGTGTGCAATGTGGTACAGCACGAGTTGCTGCAGAGAAGTAAGCACCACATTTAATCCAGCACTTCTTCTTTCAGAACTGCGCTCTTCATGTGCTGAATATAAATGATAGACTAATTCCCCTTAAGAACGATTCTTGTGGTCTGCTGATTTCCCTGCATGCGGATGCATTGGCTAATGCCTGCTAACAGGAGCGAATCATTAGACGGCTTTGGCCGCAGTCACAGGAGCGGTTAGAGGCTAGTTGGGACAACAGAGAGGAGGCGCTGGCTGTACAGCTCAGGCTTCACAAATGATCATTGTAGCAGAAAGCCATAAGCTTTGCTGGAAAGCGCGCCGCACAGCCATCAAGCACAAAGCCATTTGGGGAGCATAAATGAGCAGGATTGCTGGAAGCCCATATCTAATGCTTCCTGTGTGACAAGAGGATGCGGCTAAGGTCACACACAATGGAAAAATGGATGATTTAGTTGAGAATGGACACAAGACACAAGGCCCTTGTATTAAAGCAGGCCTGAACTCGGGACTTCCTCTCTGCTCAAAAACATATGCAACAGCATAACAACCTTTAAAGAAAAAACATTTGTTTCAGCTAATACAAATCCTGCTATACATATGCAGTGTGTCCACTTCCTGCTTTAATGGAAGCAGGCATAGGGTTAACATCCTGTGTTTACAAATTAGCAGCTCTGTCATGGCAGAGGAGATTCCTGAGCTTACACAGCTGAGAGATCAAATTACAGTGGTAATTAGTCACATAACAGGGGAAATTAGACAGGATTAACCTTCTAAATACATTCAACGTGCTTTCTGTTTTTTCCTTCTGTCCTGTGCAAGAGTTCAGGTCCACTTTTTTTAAAATGACGGTCATTCATCTGTGTAGCATAGTGAGGTCCCCGGGACTTGTGGTGAGGGAACGTGAAACAGCTATGGAGCCTAGTTAAAGAAGCGCTGATCTGATTTCTGCCACTTCTTTGACAGCCATTTGTTCCATGTGAAGAAAGGGGTAATATATGTTTTGATGGCAGCCAGTACTTTGAATGCCTGTAGGGATGCCCTTGCCTAGGAGAACTCGCTGAGAAGCATGCAATTTGATCAGCTAATAGATTTGTGAGGTTCTGATTTGCTGTGATGACTTTCTAGGTTTAAAGGCTACATCCAAACATGAAAAAAACAAGATCTACTTACTGGGGCTTCCTCCAGCCCCTGGCAACCTATCTGTCCCTGGATCCCCTCCGTTGCAAATGCTGAGCTCACCAGGTCTGCATCGCTCGCGGCCACGTAATCTGCGCAGGTTCAAAAGTACTGCGCCTGCGCAGAACGCTCCTGGCTACGGGAACGTGATCGCGAGCGGTGCAGCCATGCACAGGCGCAGTAGATGCCGACCTGGCCTGCAACAGAGAGGATCTGGGGACAAGGGAGCTGCAACGAGGGACAGATAGGCTGCCAGGGGCTGGAGGAAGCCCTAGTTAAGTACAGTAGATTTTTTTTTATTATTATTATTTTCCAGCTGTATCCCTTAACTCATGATCATGACCAGCAAATCACAAACTTACACATCTGTCAGCTGATCATCAAACTGATCACATGCATCTCCAGGAGTTCTCCTAGATAATTCTAAGTACATCCAAGTTTGAATGGTCTGCTTCCAAGCTGTATACAATTTGCACCAGCTCAGAATTATTAGCTTCCATTGACCATCTTTATGAGATGGCTGAATGGGTGTTGCATGCATTTGTGCTGCATCCAGGCTGATGGATGGAGCAAAGTTTTGGTCAATAGAGTTGTTGAGAAGCATAGGATAAAGTTTATGCTGTTAGTCCTTTCCATCTGACTGCAAAGAGATTGGAGGAATTCAAAACAAGAAGGGAATACAGATGCGTACATTTGTTCTTGCCACTCGTCATTTTGGAGCAGGGTGAGCCGAATGATTACTTGCCCTGCTCCTGCACAAACCATTCCCCCTCCGAGTCGTAGCAACTCGGAGGGAGAAGTAATTTGGGGTCCCGGCGATTGACGGCACTGCTGCATGGCCATAGACCTAATAGCAGCAGTAGTAGGTGGCAGCGCTTCACAAGGCAGGCTGCATCTGAATGACCAACTGCATGGATGTGCAGAGCCTAAATAAAGGCTGGTTACACAACTGCATTCAAAACAGATGGAACAAGATAGAGGATGTTGGCATCCAAAAACAGTTTGCGTGCAGAGTTCCTTGATAGACTCTTTCAGCGCGTTGAGGTATCCTCATGAAAGAGACCCTAACCACTAATTAATAAAAATACATAGTGTGAATTTGGGGGCAGTTGGCCATAAAATGGTTTACACATTTGTTTGGGGAACAGGGAGAAATAATTTCTCCCTGTTCCCATAGACATAATAACATTATGTCTTTGGTGGTGCCCAGGTCAGACGCAGCGCGGGTTACAGCGTGCTGTGAAATGACCTGCTTCAACACAGGCATGTACGATTAGTGCTATATCTATACATTTGTGTTACATGTCGCTTTTTGCTACTCTGTAAAGAATGAAGAAAACACAGAATATTTCTCGCTATGTTTTCTTGCTAGTGCTACACACAGCCCTGGATTTATAAACCCTGTGTAAAGGCAGCCTTTAGGGAAAGTGCCATACTTTATGGCAGTCCCCCATATAAGTATGCATTATGTATTGCAATGCATTATAGATAGATATGCTAGAAAATGTACATCAGCTTCATGCTACACATATACTGCATGCTCATTAGACTTGACAGCAAGTGTCTCCTCTAATGATGATGCTGGGGGGAGGGGCCGTGAGGTGCTGGGAAAAAGCTTGCACTTCAAACATATAGTAGCCAACTGTAACAATAAACATAATTATGTGGCACTATATAATGCTGGAGGAAAAAGTGTGCACTTTGAGGACACTGCATGTAGCTATGTAAATCTGATTCAAATAAATAATAGCAGTCATATATGCACCTGTACCCACAGCAGCATTCAATGCAACTACAGCGGCTATATGTAGTGATCATATAATGAGTCTTGCTGGCACAGCATGTTGCAGTGAACATTTACCCATTGGTATAAAACTGCTCCCCTATCTCCCCTACTCTGACTCCACAACCCAGCGTCAGAAAGTTTTTTTGTTTTTGTTTTTTTTTAGGGTTGGGTTCCAGTTCTTGGGAACCATTAGGCCCCTTTTCCACAAGAGGTTAAACTGTGCGCTTATCAAGGCAGTTCAGCCTCACAGCTAGCAGAGCCTTTTGGCAGCAGAATGGCAGCGCTTTCAACACCGCGCTTGCCATTGTTTGACACGCAGCAGGGTTGCCCAGAGGCACAAAAAGGCAAATGCTGTGCTCAGATGTAACTCCAAGGAGGAACACCTTTTGAAACTGTGGACGTTGTGAATACATTCAGGAGGTTAGGATTGGGGTGGAGAGGGTGGAGGTTGAGACAAGGCACAGGAGAGGGTGGAGGTTGGGACTAGGTGCAGGAGAGGGTGAAGGTTGGGACTAGGTGCAGGAGAGGGTGGAGGTTAGGACAAGGCTCTGGAGAGGGTGGAGGTTGGGACTAGGTGCAGGAGAGGGTGAAGGTTGGGACTAGGTGCAGGAGAGGGTGAAGGTTGGGACTAGGTGCAGGAGAGGGTGAAGGTTGGGACTAGGTGCAGGAGAGGGTGGAGGTTGGGACTAGGTGCAGGAGAGGGTGGAGGTTGGGACAAGGCGCTGGAGAGGGTGGAGGTTGGGACAAGGCGCTGGAGAGGGTGGAGGTTGGGACAAGGCGCTGGAGAGGGTGGAGGTTGGGACTAGGCGCTGGAGAGGGTGGAGGTTGGGACTAGGCGCTGGAGAGGGTGGAGGTTGGGACTAGGCGCTGGAGAGGGTGGAGGTTGGGACTAGGCGCAGGAGAGGGTGGAGGTTGGGACAAGGCGCAGGAGAGGGTGGAGTTTGGGACTAGGCGCAGGAGAGGGTGGAGTTTGGGACTAGGCGCAGGAGAGGGTGGTGGTTGGGACTAGGGAGAGGGGAGGTTCAGATTCGGCGCAGAAGGAAGGAGGTTGGGAAAAGGCTCAGAAGGATGGAGGTTGGGAAACGGCGCTGGAGAGGCTGGAGGTTGGGACAGGGCACTGGAGAGGCTGGAGGTTTGGGCAAGTTGCAGGACAAGGGGGAGGTTGGGACAAGGTGCAGGTGGGGGTTGGGATAATGCGACAGAGGGCTGATGGAACAGCGGGGGATTGACTTCATGTAGCAGTTACGGTAAGTGAGGAGCACAAGGCTCTCTGTCAGTGATAGGCCGAATCAATCAGCTGGGCTGATCGCTAGCTGAGGCGTCGGGTGGCCGCGGTGGCTGCTTTACTTACAATAGATTCTTAGCAGAGGCTGTTATTGGCTACCTCATCAAAGTTTTATATAGCATGTGTATGAGGCATTAGGCACTGGGGAGACGGGAAATCACAAAAGCTTTACTTCACGGGAATTCCATTATAACAGATAATTGTTCCCAGTCACATTATATGGTGACCTAAAACTGTAAATATGAGATATTGAGCCCAGGGGCCAGACCTGACCTGTGATATCATGGGCATTCTATGGGTGCCTGTCTATCTGCCATTAGGTAGTGCGCTGAAGTAGGGCCCTTTTCCACTAGCTGTGTTTTACGCCAAAAACGCAAAACGCATGCATTTGCTGATTTTGTGAGTCATTGGTCATTCTACAGAATTATGTAAGCAGTCACATGCCTTACTCATCTGCTACTGTTCCCCTTTTTGGAGGATGAGGAACCTCCAAACTATAAAGTTGATTTAAGTGCAGCCTGTTAAAAAAAAGAATCTTGGGTGGCCTTTTCCACTGCTGCGTTCCGATTTAAAAAATAAACACAAACGCATGTCTGTGCGATTATGATGCGGTTTGCGTTTCAATGTAAAGTATAGGAATGCATGAAAAGCGTTTTTGTTTTGTATTGATTTAACCACTATTTTCAAAAATAAAGAACACTTCAATCAATACAATTCAATACACGCCAATCAGAAAAACACAAACACACACATCAAAAAGCAGTGGAAAAGGACCTAGTGATGATTTACCACAGAGTGAGAATAGATGAACTATAAAGATGGTCCTCTTCAACTCATTACACAAAAATTGGAAATTACTGTAGACTTTTCCTGATGCATTCATACAAGTAATTAGAATTTATAGTGTTTGACCAGTGCATGCTTTCATTTTATCTTCTGGTTGTAGATCTAAATTTAGATACCAAAGAGGAAGTTTAAAGTATACAACACTTTATAATTTGGAGGTTCCTCATGCTCCAGAAAGAGGAACAGTAGCAGATGAGTAATCCATGTGACTGCTTACATAATTCTGTAGAATGATCAATGACTCACGTAAAATATTTCCTCCTCTAACAGTCACCACGCTTCGCTTTATTTCTACGACTTCCTCTTGTGCTCCTCAGAATTGTCAGGATTGGGTTCTTATTTTCATTTTTCCTAATATAACACAGCTGTACTATTTGCCCAGAACTGCTTTTCCTTGAAACCGTTCCAACGCTTATAGGCCAGATTAATATTCCCCTTATAAGTAATTCAATAAAATGTGCTACAGCCATTTGTAATGGTCATCTGCTGCAGTTTGCTCATTCAATGCCAGACCTTCATATGAGGAAAGACCACTTGTTCAGTCCAGGTCCAACCCCCTCACTAACTGTACATAAAAGGAACATCTGCCATGGAGGGCCATTATTGTTCTATAACCCAGAGCCAGAAGAGGAAGTGGCAGGAATGACACCAATGCTTGTTCAACAGAAATTGAACAAGCTTTGGCGTTTGTAGTTCTTTTGAGTAATAGCTGTAACGATCGGTGTCAGCTTCCAGAGAGAATCTGATTATTGGTGATTTGCAGTATCACCAAGAATACAGATTTATACCTGATTATGGATGATCTGCAGAATCACATATAGTACTAACCTCTGGACACCTCTAATAAAGTAAATAGTGAGTGTTTGGTGTAACAGTATGACTGAGTAGCCCACCTGAAGAGCAGGTGGCCCTAGGCAGTACAGGGAGTACTGTATAGAGAGTACAGAAACCTTCCAGCAGCCTGAGACTCTCAAAGGCTGAAGGTAGGAAGGACCAGAGAGTGAGTGACACCTGGAGGTGGATGTCACTGACA